>NC_136381.1:222330970-222815515 GCF_965140285.1 Lepidochelys kempii
GAAAACAGTCCCAGAAGGGTAAAAGGTCCTCCTCCCTATCAACTGAGGAGGGGTGACTACAGGGCAATCAGATTCAGCTGAGCGGGGTTACCAGAGATCAGTTAGGATCAGCTGAGAGAGAGTTACCTGAGGTCAATTAGGATCAGCTGATTCCAACTAAGGGCTGCCGAAGACCTTTTTAAATCATCCCCTGTTGGAGAAAGGAGGGGGAAGTTGAGCTGCCAGTAGGTGAGGAGTAGCAAGACTCACCAGGTGGGGAGACTGCATTCCCTCCCATAAGGGAGAAAAACAAGCCTAAAAAGACTGGCTGAGAGAAGGAGCGGGCTGCCCCCGTGCAGCCAAGAGGGACTGTTTTACCCGAAGCTTGTCTCACTAAGGCTACAAATAGCTGAGGCTGGTGAGACTGAGAAGGTGCCTTGCCACACTAAGGAGTTCAGTTTTCATTTTAAACCAAAGCCAATAGAGAGACCTAAATTTTACAAGCATCCGTTTTTAAAAGCAAGCCCTACAAAAAAAAACAAAACAAACAAAAAACAGGAAAGGGCAATATTCTTTTAGAAGGTCATCCAGTAGAATTCATCCTATTTGCCATCTCTGCTCTCCATTGTAATTACAACCCTGTACCTCTTCCTCTTTGAACTCTCACTTCTTGCATAACAGCAATATGGTAAGATGCTTTTGTGTATGTGATGATCCCAGTGTAGGAATGTAGGATGTGAAAAAGGATATGAGGCTATTTTAAACATCTCCCAAGGTTTTCTTCTTTCTTTTTTTTTTTAATTCTATTTTATTTCTGTTTATTGCTCAAATGTTTGCTGTTACAATTCAAATAAACTCCAAAAATGATATTAAAAAAATAAAACTGGAAGACACTAGTTGCAAAATATAAACATTGAAAATGAGTAAAAATTAAAACAAACTCAGGATCTTTAGGTGTAACACAAGGCAGCTTGACAAATAATTCATCAGTGTAATTGAAAAACTCTAATTTGAGTGGAACAGTAAAAACCACAAACAAAGTCCCTGATCCTACACTCTGCTCCACATGTACTGATCTCACCCATGCAGTGTAAAGACATGGTAGTTTGCCTGTGTGGAACAAGATGCAAGATTGTGGCCAGTATGGATACTTTGTAATGATACATAATCCCATTTCAAAATCTCTAACTCGACAAAATAACTCTGATGTACTAAATCTTTCTTTGGGCCCATTTGTTTCACACACAATGACACCCGAGAAACTAAATAACTGACTACTGAATGTCAATTTTTTCTTTATTAAAAAAATAAAAATCAAGTATTCACTAGTTACAGAGATCAGCTACAATATACGTGCCTCCTAATGATCACGTAAACCACACTTGTTGAATACACATCAAGTCTTTCCCCATTACAAGAGTAACTTTGAATGAAGAGAAGCATGTTTTTTATATATATATAGTGGGATGTGGAGGAGGAATCAGAACACAGCACTCATTTGTCTTTTGTAGCAGTTTCTGTGGCCAAGATTTTCAAAAGTGTGTAGTGATTTGGGTTGCCTCAGTACTTGGGTGTCAAATTTGAGCCTGGGTCCTGATTTTCAAAAAGTACTGAGGGAAAACAAAGCACTCTTAAGATTTTTTTTCAAGTTGTCCACTCAAAAATTGAGGCATGCGAGATTATTAAACACTTTTGAAAATCTTGTCCTATGTTTGTACTTTCAGGATCCTGTATACAGATTCAGACATATTAAGATTCCATGTTAATATGTTCAATTAATTAGGTCCTCCTAATTTCAACAGAGTGATGCTGATTTACACAAGATGAGAAATTGGACTGATAGGTTTATAGAGTAATTTCTATAGAACCATATTAAACCTATTAATTTCCAGTCTTTTATGGAAAAATGTTATAGAATTTAAGAGTATGTGGATTTTTTTCTAAATTAAAGGAAAACAAGATGTTCACTAATAGTTATTAGTCAAAACCAGAAGGATTGAATTAGACCTAACACCAATGTTTTTTTGGATCATACATATCATCACAGATCATAGATACATATTCTGAGTGTGGACATGTATAGGTTTTCCCTTAATGTCTTTCTGCTTGGATACCAAAACACGCTAGCACTAGATGTGTACACTTTGTCACATGTACATGCAGACTAGTACTGAAACAAACACAGGAACCCAATGACCCACAGAATTGCTGAAGAGTCATGCTGGAGAGTCATTGTGGGTTATGGATTGTGGCGCCATTGTGCATGAATGAAAATGTCTTATTATTTGTATTAGTACTTACATCTTTCAGTGAATTCAAAAAACGAACATTCCCCATGAATCTGGAAAGTCATGGAACTATACATAACTTTTTCCTTTTTTATTCACTGGTCAGTTGCAAAATGGAGGCTGGGCATTGTCCCTTAGATGAAAAATGAAAGCCATGTAGTCCTATTGTTTATAGCTTAAAAAAAAAGAGAGAGAGAGAGTATTGTAAAGAATAAACAACAATAACCAACATGCAGCTAGGTGTAAATGGATTGGTTTGCCTGATCTATGTTATGTGATGTCCATTCCTTTGTTATGCTAAGTATTTTCCATTTGGGTGAGATGGTATTTTTTTGTGCCCTTATGTCTACCAGCAGATCTGATCCAGACTCTAATTATGTCTATATTTAGTCCAGCTAGTCACAGCTTGTTTGTTTGCAGAGTAGATAATGATACTGTATCTTGTTCATTGTTCTACCGACATTGCATATTTAGCAACCCGGAAGAACTATGGGTGGTTATCACAAATGTTTGCTTTTTTGTTGTTGTTTTGTTTTTGTTTTTGTCTGAGGGAAAGAAAGGTCAGGTAAAATTATTATTTATGAAAAGTGCCAAATTGGTAGCCTTGAAAACTGACTACATTGTCCACAGAGCAGACATCCAGTAGTAGTACATCTGGTTCAGCCCTGAACTAGAGAGACTGTTACCCCAAAAATAGATTATGGAACACCACTATATTAACCTTTCTATTACCCCCTTAGTCTGTCCTTCCCGAGGTAGAAGTTTCTAGGGTTGTTAAGGAAACACTAAAGGACATGGATATAACCTTCCGATAAAGTAATTGACACAGGCAGTATTCTTTCCAAAACAAAGTATCTTTTATTAATGTAACTAATAATCCCTAATACACTGTATCTTAAAAATCCTAAACAAAGCACAAAATCCCTGAAACACAATCTCTTGTTGCAAATAGTTTAAATGATTCTAAGCAAAGCACTTTGTTACAAGTAGCCAGTTTGTAACAAATTGCTGACAGCAGTTCTTAAATTTGCTTTAAAAATTCCGTAAGTAAAATACGAATTAAAACACACACACACACACCCTCCTGGGTGTGGTGTTCTGTCCCATCTAGTGGCACTGCCAGCACTTAGAGAGAGAGATTAATGAGTCTGCTCTACAGCCTTAACTACAAGACAGTTGGCTTTTAGCTTATGCTGTAGAGGCTCTTATATTAAGTTCCAGAGGCCCCAGGTTCAATCCCACCCTCCGAAGACTGGGTCCATCAGTGTTACACATATTAAATACTATGCTAAACTATACTACAATAAAAATTAAAACTGTCAAGCTTACTTTACAAATCTGTTGGCATCCTTTTGAAATCACTGGTGCTGCCTTATAAATTCTTGGTATTTTTCTTTTGATCACTGTTGCTGCTCAGCTCCTGGTCAGCCACTCCAGTTTTCTTCTCTTTTTCTCTGCAGCAGCTTTTCTAACTTCTCTCCAGCAGCTCCTCTTTGGCTTCCCTTGCTGGCTTTCCTTGCTGGCTTCCATCTGCTTCCGATCGTTTGTGTGTGTCTCTCTCTCTAATTCGACTAAGGCCATGTCTACACTACCACTTATGTCAGCAAAACTTGTGTCACTCAGGGGTGTGAAAAAACACATGTACACAATGCTATGTTGGTGGGAGAATTTCTCCCACTAACATAGTTACTGTCGCTCATTGAGGTGGTTTTATTATGTTGTCGGGAGAGTTTTCTCCCATGAGCATAGAGCAGCAATACCAGTGATCTTACAACTGTGCAGCTGCATCAGTACAGCTGTGCTGCTGCAAGTTTGCTAGTGTAGACATGGTCTAAGAGTGATAAGACCACCTCTATTGGTCAGAGGTTGTTCACTCTCTGTGGTAGTTGATTCCTTAAATTCTTAGTTTTTTTGAAACTGCCATTCAAGGTACTGACTGTTAAGATTTTTTTTAATGATGCTTATCAATTTATTTTGTGTTAGTTACCAAACAGCCCTCAGATAATAAAAACTTTTGATCTTTACCTACCTGAGCCAGACTATAGATGAGTCTCTGTGTCTCATTGCTAGACATCCAGATCTCCGACATACATTTCAATCCTAAATCCTTCCACATCAGAAACTAGAATTTCACTGCATAGCATTGTCTGTGGATGGAATATGGATACACCGGAACAGCCAGCATCAAATAATTAATAAAATGCTCAGTGTTTTTTTGAAAGGACTCACCATGATATTGCCATTTGTAGCAGGGTTGTTACCCTGCTCTGGCCCTGAAGAGTTAAAGCAGGCCTGGAGAGGGCTGCAGTGAGGAAGAGGAGTGAGAACAGCTGGGGGAAGCTGAGTGAGTAGCTGAGTACAGCTGTGGCCAGCTTAATTAAGGCCCAGCTGGCCCTTATAAGAGGGCAATGGGCCAGAAGCTAGGAAGGATACTCTTTCCCTGCCTTTAGAGGGAGAAGGGCCTGGCTGCTGGGGAGTGTACCTAGGTACTTACGGTGGAGCAGGGTTGGGGGAAGGCTAGAGGAACTGGGGAGCGCTGGCCTAGAAACTCCCTTGGCCTAGCGTAAGGTCAAATAGATACTGGAGTTGCAGGGGGTAGGCAAAGGCAGCAGGTCTAAACCCCCCTTGCCTGTGATGAGTGGCTTATATACTGCAGTCTGCCCCAGTGAACAGGGGCTAGATGGTGACTCCCTATACTGAGGGAGGGTGGGGGTTCCCCCAGGGAGGGGAGACCCAGACTGAGGGGGTACTGCCAGGGGGAAGAACTCTAATCTAGAAGGGGACCGGGAGGGGCACAGGGCAAGCGGCAGGCAGGACACCAACTGGCAGAGGGTGCTTCTGGCTGAAAAGAGCTAATTCCCTGGACAACCAGTAGGAGGTGCTGCAGCGGTGAGTCATTGCCTTGCCACACTATTTAAGGAACAAAGCAAATAAAACTTGAAGGACAAATGGATAACTGCATTGTCAAAGAGCCTAAAACAAGAAAGTGACTCTGCCCTTTGCAGATAGGGTTGAATCTAGATTGTCTTAGTGAACCTGTTTCAAAGAAGGGGTCCCAGGCTTTGTCATCTGAAGTACTCTCTTGGAGAGTTCTAGTGTGGTGTCCCATGATTATATATCAAGGCTGAGGCTTGGAGAACAGGGCAGGCATGTCTTGAACAGAACACTGCTCTGTTTATATGGAAGGAGCTAAATGGCAGGATCTTCTATGTGATCCAAGACTGAAAAAAAGCCTTGAATTGTTGGAAGGTGAACAACTGATCTTTTCTAAAATCAACATGAGTAGCAGTGGCTGCATCAGTCTAGTGACCTCACCTGTCAGCTTATCTGTGACATGCTTTATGTGCTGAGAAGGGGAAGAACAACATAAAATACTAAATACGATATCAATACTGAGACAAGCAAACATTCTTGGTAGAATGATGTTAAACAAATATGTTTAGGAAATCATCATTTTAAAATGGAGTGACCTGGCATCTCAAATCACTACATTCAAAGTGTCCTGGCTGGTGGTGAATGTTCTAGATCCTTAATGGAGGTCACATCCATTACTGCACAGATAAAAGTGCATAAAAACAAATTATCCTAGCAACTGTCCAACATTTTCTGGTGCCAAATTCCCTCTGAGTATATTGTACACCAACCACTTGGAACAGAAATGTGAGATTCTAGAAAAACTAGGTTTCACAAAACTTCTAACTCCAGATTTTAAGATCTACATGCATATTTGAGCCTAATTGCAGGCACAACTTTCAGAGTTAACGTGCTCATTCTCATTATTTGAACATGCAAATGACTACAACATTCAGCTGACTATTGCATATGCAATTGCCACAGTTCTGCACTCAAATTAAACATTGAATTCATATATTTTGGACCCAAAATGTTTTTTAAAGATCTTATTTTTAAAAAAAATTGAATTCTGTTCTGGAAAACTGTTTTTGTCAGGTTGGGAAGGAAGATCGTCATCTGCTTAAAAGGTAAAAATAACTATTCCTTTTTCCTCTCACTTTTTCCTGCAGTCTCTCACTCTAAAATAGCACAAAACCTTTCAAAGCAGAAGAGTGTTTGAATTATAGAATTCAGAAAGTTTGATAAAGGGCTGAATCTAAATCTGATTTCTCCCAATTATAAATGTGACTAATGCTGGAACTCTAAAATCTCTGAAAATAGAGAGGGAAGGGCAGTAGAGAGAAGGAGCAGAGAGATTAGGCAAAATGGAATGTCAGATGATGGGAAAAGGTAAAAAAGAAAAAGTGGGGAAGAGTAGATGGGTGGAAATTGTCCATTTCCACCTTGCTTTTTCCTCTTCTCTTTCTCTCCTTCTACTCACAAGTTTATTACCATTAACTTCCCCCACACACAAAACACCCCAATAGCTAAGCCAAAGTCCTGCCCATTTATATACCATTTGCCCCTATTCATTTCACCAGATAAAATCTATTAGCAGAAATGAGGACAAAATTAAAATGCAAATGTTGCTACTAGAAGCTTCCTTAAGAATGCAAGCATGACCAAACTAGATCAGACCAATGGTCCATTGAGTCCACTAACCTGTCTTCTCACAGGGGCCAGTGCCAGATCCTCCAGAGGGAATGAACAGAACAGGGCAATTTTGAGTACTCCATCCCCTGTTGTCCCAACAGCTTCTGGCAGTTGGAGGTTTAGGGACACTCAGAACATGGAGTTGTATCCCTGACTAGCTTGGCTAATAGCCATTGATGAACCTACCCTCATGAACTCATCTATTTTTTTTTAACCCAGTTATAATTTTGGCCTCATGACATCCCCTGTAAATTAGTTCCATAGGTTGACTGTGCATTGTGTTAAGTATTTCTTTATGTATGTTTTAAACCTGCTGCCTATTAAGGTCATTTGATGACCCCACATTCTTGCATTACCTGAGGGGGGTAAATAATATGTCCTGATTCACTTTCTCCATATCATTCATGGTTTTACAGACCTCTATCATATTCCTCTCTTAGTCATCTATTTTATAAACCAAACAGTGCCAGTCTTTTTAATCTCTCCTCATATGAAAGCTGTTCTATATCCCTAACCATTTTTGTTGCTCTTTCTGCTCCTTTCCAATTCTAATATATATATATTTCAGATGAGGTGACCAGAACTGCATTCAGTATTCAAGGGTGTGCCTACCATGGATTTATACAGTTGCATTATGATATTTTCTTTTTTTATCATCTATCCATGTCCTAATGGGTCTTAACATTGTTAAGTTTTTTTTTTTTCAAACTGCAGCTGCACACTGAGTGGATGTTTTTAGAGACCTATCCACAATGACTCAAAGATCTTTCTTGAGTGGTAACAGTTAAATTAGACGCCATCATTTTGTATGTTTGATTGGGATTATGTTTTCCAGTGTGGATTACTTTGCACTTTTCAACATTGAATTTCATCTGCTATTTTGTCACCCAGTTTTGTGAGATCCCTTTATAGCTCTTCACAGTCATCTTTGTAATTAACTATCTTGAGTAATTTTATATCATTTGCAAATTTTGCCACCCCACTGTTCACCCCCTTTTTCTAGATCATTTATCAATATGTGGAATACCACAAGTCCCAGTACAACTCCTTGGGGGACTCTATTTACTTCTCTCTATTGTGAAAACTGACCTTTTGTTTCCTGTCTCTTTAATCAGTTTTTGAACCATGAGAGGATCTTCCCTCTTATCCCAGGACTGCTTACTTTGCTTAAGAGCCTTTGGTGAAGGACTTGTCAAAGACTTTCTGAAAATACGAGTATGCTACATCCACTGGATCACTTTTGTCCACATGTTTGACCCTCCTCAAAGAATTCTAATAGATTGGTGAGGCATGAGTTCCCTTTACAAAACCTATGTCAACTCTTCCCCAACTTATTGTGTTTATCTATGGTCTGATAATTTTTTGTTCTTTACTATAGTTTCACCCAATTTGCCTGGTACTGAAGTTAGGCTTCCCTGCCCATAATTTCCATAATTGTCTCTGGAGCCTTTTTTAAAAATAGCTGTTAAGTTAGCTACTCTCCAATCATCTGGTACAGAGTCAGATTTTTAAGTGATAGATTATATACCACAGTTAATTGTATTTTGATTTCATATTTTAGTTCCTTCAGAACTCTTGAGTGAAAGGGTCCTGGTGACTTATTACTGTTTAATTTATCAATATGTTCCAAAACCTTCTCTATTGATACCTCAATCAGGGACAGTTTCTCAGATTTGTCACCTAAAAAGAATGGCTCAAGTGTAGGGATCTCCCCCCACATTGTTTACAGTGAAGACATGATGCAAAAAAATTACTTGCCTTCCTCGAGTGTTCCTTTAGCACCTTGATCATCCAGTGGCTCCACTGACTGGCAAGATTCCTGCTTCTGATGTACTTAAAAAAAAAATTTGCTCTTAGTTTTTCTGTCTTCAGCTAGTTACCCTTCAAATTCTTTCTTAGTCTGCCTTGTTTTACTTTTACCCTTGATCAGTGGCAGATTAGCCATTGGACCAATGGGGCCCATGTCCAGGGATCCCAACCCTGCTCACCCGGCAGTCCTGCTGGGGAGCGGGGTCAGGGCACAGGGACCTGCCCAGCACTCCTACAAGCCCCACACCCCAACCCTGCTCCCTGGCAGGAGCACCAGGCAGAGAGGGGTAAGCCCCTGTGCCCTGGCAGGAGCACCGGGGGGAGGGGAGGACTCCAAGAGGAAGGGGTAGGGCGGAGCCCCCATTTGCTCTGGCCCAGAGCACCACAAAACCCTTATCTGCCCTTCCCTTGACTTGCCAGAGTTTGTTCTCCTTTCTATTTTCCTCACTAGGATTTGACTTCTGATTTCTATAGGATGCCTTTTTGCCTCTACCACCTCTTTTACTCTGCTGTTTAGCTATGATGCTCGTTCTTATTTGGGGTAGACATTTAGTTTGAGCCTCTATTAAATAGTCTCTATACAGTTTCCAAGTCACCCTTGTGACTGTTCCTTTTTACTTCCGTTTTAACTAGTTTCCTCATTTTTGTGTAGTTCTCCTTTTTGAAGATAATTGCTACTGTGGTCGTTTTCTTTGGCATTTTCCCCTCACAAGGATGTTACATTTTATTACATTATGGTTCCTTGTTCCACAGAGACCTTATTTTCAATCAAAAACAATTCAAGTATTTTAATTATTTATTTTCAAGAGAAGCAGCTTAGAGGAAAATCAAAATGCCTGCAGAAGTGTTGCTTTAAAAATTCGCTTTTTCCCACTTTCCCAAGAAAATGAGATACAAAGATTGAGGTGGAGTAGTTTGCTAGTCTAACACAAATGAACTGATTTTACTGACACTATGTAAGAACATTTGCTCTTTGATGTAGAACTTATATTCAAAGTATCATATTTAAGCTAGATAAAGTAGCCAAGTGGAAAAATCCCTCCAAAAGGTAGTTTTATAACAGGGAGCTTAGGACATGATTGTGGACCAGCCCTGAATTTGGAGGCAACACCAGCTGGCACTGCTCAGAGACTTAACCTTTAGTCTTTTAGAGGCAAATTCCACTAAACGCTAACAACTATGTGTAATGAATAGGGCTCAGTATCTGTCACGGAGGACGTGGAAGTAATGGATTCCATAGCTTTCCATGACTTCTGTGACTTCCGCAGCAACTGGTGTGGCTGACCCCAAGGCTGCCCAAGCAGCTGGCCCCAGGGGCAACCACACCAGCTGCTGCTGGAGTGGCTCTCCAGCCAGCTGCTTGGGCACCCTCACAGCCAGCCACACCAGTGCTGCTGGAGCGGCCCTGGGGCCAGCCACACCAGCTGCTGCTTTGTATAACCAGAATAACCAGGCACGCCTGAGCAGGGGCCAGTGAGGCTGGCCCCGGGGACTGCCTGAGCAGTGGTCGCAGGGGCAGCGGGAACGGCGGCGGGTGGGCAGCCCCAGAGGCAGCCAGAGCAGCTGCTGCTCGGTGGCCCCCGGCAGTTGGTGCCGCTGGCCCCGGCAGCTGGTGCTACCGCTACCTCAGCATCCTGAGGAGCAAGATAAATTCCATAGGAAGCTGGGATTTATTAGTTGTTCATTCACTACTTACATTAGGGTCTTATCCTGCATTCCTTAAGCACCTAAAAGTGAAGGATCAGGTCCTAAAAGTGTATCTAATATGTATTCACCATTTCTCTTTAGCCATAGGCTGTGTCTATACCTAAAAGTTGTACCATTTTGACTATACCAGTGTAATAAGTAGTACAACTCCCCTACTGCGGATGTAGTTATACCAGTATAAATGTGGTTATATTGGTAGAGCTTATTCTCTGATGGTAAGGGGAGTAAACTATAATAATAATGCCTAGCTCTTATACATTGGTATAAGGCATCTTTATACTGGTATAACTGCATCCATGCTCTAGGTTGTACTGGTATAACTATATAATACACAGGTCAATGTATGTGAAGCTATGCTTGTCCTTACCGTTCCCTGGCATGGAACGGTAGGGGTAGGGATGACGCCCTAGATGCCACATGGAATGTTGGGGGCTGGGGGAGAGGTAGTTCTCCATTGACCGTAAAGGGAGGCAAGCCCATGCTTGTTGAACCTATAGGTCCACAAGAGCATGTGTTAGAGAGCTTATTCCTTCACTCTCCCACTTCCCTGGTCCTTCTTGCATGAACAGAGAGCAACAATACCCGAAGTCCAAAGGTGCAAACAATTCGATGTTTATTGGGGTGAACTTCCAGCAAGCTTAAATACAAGTTCCTTTTTCCTTATTTTCGAATCCCAACTTACTTCCTGTTTGCCCCTAATTTATATAGTAATATTCTTAGCTATACCTTAACCAATCATTCTACTGAAATTTAACTAACCAATCCTAACATATTGTAACATGATTAGCTAACCAATTATATCCCACCACAATAATTAGATTACACCCAGCAAAATTAATTATACAGCAGACAGAAACAATCACAGAACCAGACAGAGATTATACAGACAAACAATAGCAAAGTGGGAACTATAATGACAAAACAATACAGAAGTGAGGATTTCACATCCCAGCTATTGATAAATGAGTTCTTGCCAGACAGGATGCTATCAAACTAAGTTTCCTTTTACATTTTCTAGGCACTTCCCCTTTCTCTGGAGGTGATAGGAATACAATCCTGTCCTGATAGTGCCTGACAGCCCAATAGGACCTTATTTCAATGTGACTAGTTTGGAATGTGAGGATGTGACTGTTCGCTTCCTAGCTTATGGCTGCCTCTGCTGCTTAGCCAAAGGCCTTAGCCTAAAAACAGGGCCTCAGACTGTCACAGTAAGAGAAGGACCTTACACTGGCAGACAGTGATTTTGATTCTTTCTTTTATACCTCTAACTAGCCAAGTGATAAGAATACACCTAAATTCTTAAAGTACAGGCTTTTACAGACAGGCCTGAATATCTATATCCTAACAGCGTGCAGCATCTCTTTGCTGCCAGAGAAGCCGCATTTTATCCTGATGCATCTCCCTCTCCTTTTCCTGCTGGGGCTCCTGGGCCTTTCACCATAGTGTTTGAAATATTCACCTGCTGGGCCCTCCTTTCATGGTCCAGCACAGCACAGACTTGCAGGATCTCTGAGAACATATCTTCCCGTGTTCCCTTCTTTTTCCTCACCATGATCAGGCATTCTGAAGCTGTGGAGGGGGAATGCCTTAAGGCAGTGGTCTCCAACCTTTTTCACACACAAGATCACTTTTTAAAATGACCCCAGGATCTCCCCTGCCCTTTCCTCAAGGCCCTGCCCCACTCACTCCATTTCCCCCCTCCTGCTGTCGCTCGCTCTCCCCCACCCTCACTCACAGGGGGTTGTGGTGCAGGAGGGGGTGCAGGCTCTGGGTTGAGGCTGAGGGGTTTGGAGTGTGGGAGAGAGCTCCAGGCTGAGCCTGGGGCAGGGGGTTGGGGGGCAGGAGTGAGGGGTGCAAGCTCTGGGAGGGAGTTTAGGTGCAGTATGACCATATGATGCCTGCACCCAATCTCATAGAATCCACCGGACATTTCATGACTTTTTCCTTTTTATTAGTGTCATTTGTGGTTTATAGATCCAAAATCCTTCAGGGATTGTCACAAATCAGTGTAACGTTCTCACCTGTGGGGTGTGCATTGGTTGAGCCTAGGGCAGGGGGTTGGGGTGCAGGAATGAGGGGTGGAAGCTCTGGGAGGGACTTTGGGTGGAGGAGGGGGCTCCCAGCTGGGGCAGAGTGTTGGGGTACAGGAAGTGGCTGGCTGCTGGCAAGTCTCTGCAGCCCCTATAGAGGGAGGGGGCAGCCGGTCTCCGTGTGTTGCCCCCACCCCCATCACCATCCCTGCAGTTCCCATTGGCCAGGAACCGCTGGTAGCAGCCTGCCTGAGCCCCTCTGAGCTGCCAGATTTTTTGCAGCCCAGAGATCGTGATCAACTGGCAGAAGAGGCTCTAGTTGATCAAGATCAACAGGTTGGTGACCACTGCCTTAAGGCCACAAAGGCAGCAGCTACAGATAAAACACAGAGGGGTTCTATTTATAGACACAACAGAGAGAAAAAGTTACATTTCAGAACTCCCTTCCGTTGCTTCCCCAAAATTTTAAACAAGATGGGGTTATTGACACTTCAGCTTTGGAGTGTCTCCACCCAGCACTGCTCTCCCATCCCAGCCATGGTGAGTATGACTCAGCAGAGATACAGGGGGCAGGTGTGGGATTGAGGAGGGAATTGTTCAGCTGCATGAAATGATAACATTTCTAGGGCAATGGCACTGAGTACTGGCAGTATTTTCCACTGGCGGTGGTGATTTAAACTAATATCTCACTCCTGAGGGTAACAGAAGCACAAAGAGCACAGCTGTGGTTGGCATCCCAAAGCCTCTCGGCCATATACCACTAGCTATTGACTTTGGCAGGCACCATTGCAGTCATCATGGACTGGCATGAGGAGGAAGGCATATTTCTTCCTACTGTGGAGGAAGAAATAAGCCTGCCACCCCTAGAAACCTTTGGGGGAGGATTGCATTAAAGTTTCATTGTGATCTTTCCGCAGGATTCAAGCGACATCCCCGTGCACATAAACAATCTCCTCTGCATCCTCCCTCCCCCACCCCGCATTAACATTACAGGGCAATGAAAAGCAGATAGCTCCACCTCTGTTTGTTGTACCACTACCCCAATATGAGTATAACCATGAAGTCCATACTTGTGTCCTGCTAAATTGAGGTCAGCACCATCTGTACATAAAACATATTCACACACTTCCCTAAGGTTCCTTCCCCTGCATCGGGCTCACCCATGCTCAGTGGTCAGGACTGGTTAGACTGCAGTGGAGTCTCTAACAGGTCTCAGCTTGTGGTATAGGTGACCCCCTGGTCATGTGTCCCCCATCCTCCTCTTCCTCCTCTATGTACACAGCAAGAGGTCTGCGTCTCGGGGTCCTTGGAAGTATCCACTGTATTCTGGGGGTGTCTCTCTGCCAAGTGTAGCATGCAGTTCATTGTAAAAGCAGCAGGTCTATGGCTCAGCACAAGATCAACTGTTGGCCTCCCTGGCCTTGTGGTATGCCTGCTGCAGTTCCTTTGCTTTCAAACAGCACTGTTGTGGATCCCTGTTGTACCCCTTCATCTGCTTGTAGATCTCCATATTTCTCCCACTGCTCTGTCACTCCACCAGCGCAGTCTCTTCTCCCAGCAAGCCCAAGAGATCCAATGCCTCTGTCAACTCCAGGCAGGAGCACATCCAGAGCATGTAAGCAGCATGGTCAGCTGGGCAGTTGTGCGTAATCAGGGAGTGATACTAGGTGTGCTCACCAAGCTGGGCAATCAGGAAAAGGTATTTCAAAAATACATGGGGTTTTTTTAAGGGGAGGTGGCTTCCAGTCTCCATGACGCCTGGCCATAGAGTTCACTAGTGTGACTAGAGCAGTCAGTGTTGGGCATTGTGGGATGGCTGCTGGAGGATTATTAATGTCAACACTAGTCACACAGTGCCTACTCTCCTACTGCACCACAGTACATTGACCATGGCTCACTGCTGTTCAGAGAGGTGGTTCTACTGGATGGCCATCACAGGGTGCTTCCATCATGGGTGACAAATTTTGAGTGTAGATACATGCACAAGTAGGTCAACACACAGTGGCTTACATCAACCTACTCTGTAGCATAGACTAGGCCTTAGCATCAGAAATTTGGGATCAGGACACCAAGACCCAGATCCCAAACAATAACACACTTATTTCAGTGGGAAATAGGTGCCTTTGAAAATCTGGCTATTTAACTCAAGAATCAATATTTTTCTTTCACTTTTTATATTCTTTTCACTTCACTTTGTCCTCACTTAGTCTGTCTGTAAAGCCCTTGGGATTCCATGACATTCTGCTTTATTAAATGTTCAGCCTAACACAAGCATATCTATTTACAATTAGTGGAGATTTATTCTGCTTGACTGAAGATAAGCTGGCGGACAGAGGCTCCCGTTCTCACCTGTTTGCTGTACTGTTTACTAAAATGTTCAAAATGAAATAAAATCAAATTAACCCTGAGGCTTTCCTCTCCAACAATAGCTCATGTGCAAACCTTAAATATCAACTATTTGCTTAAACTAATTTACATCCCAATGTACCATGGATAAGATAATTATCCTTGCAGGAAGTAACTTGACTATTCTATTTAACTGTTTTGATTGCTATTTCATTAACATTTCTCATCACCAACTTTTAATGGAAATCATTTGTTACTAAAATACATTTAAGTACATTTCTTATTTTTAGACTTTTCAATGTTTTCTATAAACAAAATAGGGGACTGGGTGGCTCAGGAAAATGGTT
Source organism: Lepidochelys kempii (assembly GCF_965140285.1). Lineage (NCBI taxonomy): Eukaryota > Metazoa > Chordata > Testudines > Cheloniidae > Lepidochelys > Lepidochelys kempii. The sequence continues at coordinate 222,346,022 of NC_136381.1, forward strand.
AAGGGATTTGTAATTCTGGGATGTCATTGTTTCAAATCCAACCCAGCACTGTTGTGATCTAAAGTTACCATCTGACAGCTGTACAATGTCCTAAGTGAAATGCTTTGATAGTCTTGGTTCAGATAGCAGTAAACAGGTGGTCTTGTATCCACAGCACAGTAACCACCAATACAAGAGGGACTAATTTTCACCCTTGCTGGCAAGTTCAGCAGAGGTACCATGATTGAATGGCATGGAAATTAAACTACTGTCATCCCCTGGATGTGACCCCTACAAGTTGGGACTATATGAGGAAACTTGCACTATTTGTGCCCATGCTGTAGTGATTCTGCCACCCGTTGGTCATTCTGAGTAACCTTGACTCGCAGCATTTAGGGCACTAGGATTATTCATATACAGTAAACATAGTGTTATCGGCACCTTACCAAACAGAAAGCTCTAGAAACTGGCATTTCTGATATCTCTGATTTCTGATCTGGGCAGCGCTCGCCTGGGGCAGCTCCTCACAAGTGTAGACGTGTCCCTGCTACACCTAGGCAGAGGAACAGCAACGGGGACTCCATGTACTGCTCCCCACTCCAAGTGCTGGCTCCAGGACTCCCTTTGGCCCGGAACCATGGCCAATGGGAACTGTGGGGCGGTGCCCACAGGTAGAGGCAGTGTGCAGAGCTGCTGCCACCTAGAAGCAGCAGGGACGTGTCGCTGCTTGCGGGGACCCGTTCAAGGCAAGTGCCGCCTGGATCCAACACCCTGAAACCCCTCCCACACCCAAACTCCCTCCCTCCGTTGGTAAGTACAGACAGCTGTAGAGGCACAGGAGCTAGCAAACAGAGCTGTAAACAGGGGAGTTTCAGTGGGAGTTTGTATTGTGGTGCTTGTTTGGGATGTGTTTTTGCTGTGGGTGGTGGTGTTTTGGTGTGGTTTGTGTTTCCCAGATTAACAGGATTTAGGTGTGAAGGCTATGACAGATACAGAGGCACCAGTGAGAGTGACCCATGTAGTGGAAGACACAATGAGGATGACTGGATATGGAAGCTGTGGTATGTACGTGATCCTGGAGGGGGTATCTGGTAAGAGTTTTGTCTGCAGATTGGAAGAGGCCCTGGAGGTTTTTCGCCTTTCTCTGTAGCATGGGGCATGGGTCACTTGCTGGAGGATTCTCTGCTCCTTGAAGTCTTTAAACCACAATTTGAGGACTTCAATAGCTCAGACATAGGTGAGAGGTTTTTTGCAGGAGTGGGTGGGTGAGATTCAGTAGCCTGCATTGTGCAGGAGGTCAGACTAGATGATCATAATGGTCCCTTCTGACCTTAGTATCTATGAATCTATACATGAAATGCTGTCTGATAGAGCTGATGGAGGAAAAGATCCGAGGATTGGAGATGCATGTTGAAAGTCTGAGTTTAGAAGGGGGTTCGAGCAGATTATGGAGCAAAGACATGGGATAGCTGAAGGGAAAAGCTTAGACTTGCAGATGGAAGCAGGACTGAGGAATTCTGAGGGGAGACTGCTGGATGAGGAAAGTGGACAGTGGAAGCATGTGACTAAAAGAACCAGGCAGAGGAAAAGACGGGCTAGTGAGGGAGAAATAGAGCTCAAGAATAGGTTTGCAGAGTTGGAAAATGAAGAAGGGGCTCAGCAGGTGGTCATTGAAGGTGGAAGGGCAAGGTAGAAGAGAAGAGTGGCTAGCCCTATAGGAAAAGGGGAAGAGTCAATGGAGACTATCCTCCTGGGACTCACATTTGGTGTACAGGATGGGTTGAAGAGGATTACAAAGGAGAATAGGAATAGAAAGAATTTGCACCTAGAAGGAACAGGGGATAGACTGGAGAATAGCACAGTCAACAGGAAAAGGCCGGTGTACATGGTTGGGGACTCTTTACTGAGAAGGACAGACAGGCCTGTAACCAGAGCTGATCCAGAGAATAGAAGGGTGTGCTGTCTTCCAGGTGCTAAGATACGGGATGTAGATCTGAGGTTGAAAAGGATCCTAAAGGGAGTGGGAAATCCCTTAATTATCCTTCATGTGGGAAAAAATGATACCGGTAGATTCTTGCTGGAACATATCAAGGGAGACTATGCTAGGCTGGGGAAGATGCTTAAGGAAATCGAGGCTCAGGTGATCTTTAGTGGGATTCTGCCCCTTCCTAGAGAAGGGCAACAAAGGAGTGACAAGATTATGACTATCAAGAGATGGCTTAGGCAGTGGTGCTATAAGGAGGGCTTTGGTATGTATGGCCACTGGGAGGCATTCATGGACAGAGGACTGTTCTCTCAGGATGGACTTCATCTGAATAGGGAAGGAAATAGACTTCTAGGATGGAGGCTGGCACAACTGATTAAGAGAGCTTTAAACTAGGAATTTGGGTGAGATGGTTGGGAGATGTCCAGGTAATCTCCACGCCGGATTTTAGCATTGAGAGGGAAGACAACAAAGTAAGAAAGGATACAGCCGTGGGTAGGAGAATGGATATAAGGAGGAAGGGCAGTGTGGATACCAGTCTAATAGGTCATACTGGCTGAAGAATGACCGTGCCTAATTGGGTACAGAATGTGAGCGAGGCCAAACGGCAAAAATTAAGATGTTTGTACACCAATGTGAGGAGCCTAGGTAACAAAATGGAGGAACTAGAAGTACTGGTGCAGGAAGTGAAACCAGATATTATAGGGATAACAGAAACATGGTGGACTAGTAGTCATGACTAAAGTACAGGTATTGAAGCGTATGTGCTGTTTAGGAAAGACAGAAGTAAAGGTGGTGAAGTAGCATTGTATATCAATGATGAGGTAGAATGTAAAGAAATAAGAAGCGATGGAATGGATAAGACAGAGTCCGTCTGGGCGAAAATCACATTGGGGAAGAAAACTACTAGAGCCTGCCCTGGGATAGTGCTTGGGGTGTGCGATAGACCACCGGGATCTAATCTGGATATGGATAGAGCCCTCTTTAATGTCTTTAATGAAGTAAATACTAGTGGGAACTGCGTGATCATGGGAGACTTTAACTTCCCAGATATAGACTGGAGGACGAGTGCTAGTAATAATAGGGCTCAGATTTTCCTAGATGCGATAACTGATGGAGTCCTTCATCAAGTAGTTGCTGAACAGACTAGAGGGGATGCCATTTTAGATTTGGTTTTGGTTAGTAGTGAAGTCCTCATAGAAGAAATAGTTGTAGGGGACAATCTTGGCTCAAGTGATCATGAGCTAATCAGTTCAAACTGAACAGAAGGATAAACACAAATCTGCGACTAGGATTTTTGATTTCAAAAGGGCTGACTTTCAAAAATTAAGGAAATTAGTTAGGGAAGTGGATTGGACTGAAGAATTTATGGATCTAAAGGCAGAGGAAGCCTGGGATTACTTCAAGTCAAAGTTGCAAAAGCTATCAGAAGCCTGCATCCCAAGAAAGGGGGAAAAATTCATAGGCAGGAGTTAGCATCTCAGAGAGGTGATTAAGAAAAAGCAGAAAGCATACAGGGAGTGGAAGATGGGAGGGATCAGCAAGGAAAGCTACCTTATTGAGGTCAGAACACGTAGGGATAAAGTGAGACAGGCTAAAAGTCAAGTAGAGTTGGACCTTGCAAAGGGAATTAAAATCAATAGTAAAAGGTTCTATAGCCATATAAATAAAAAGAAAACAGAAAGAAGTGGGACCACTAAACACTGAGGATGGAGTGGAGGTTAAGGATAATCTAGGCATGGCCCAATATCTAAACAAATACTTTGCCTCAGTCTTTAAGGCTAATGAGGATATTTGGGATAATGGTAGCGTGACAAATGGGAATGAGGATATGGAGGTAGATATTACCACATCCGAGGTAGAAGTGAAACTCGAACAGCTTAATGGGAGTAAATCAGGGGGCCCAGATAATCTTCATCTGAGAATATTAAAGGAACTGGCACATGAAATTGCAAGCCCATTAGCAAGAATTTTTAATGAATCTGTAAACTCAGGGGTTGTACAGTATGATTGGAGAATTGCTAATATAGTTCCTATTTTTAAGAAAGGAAAATAAAGTGATCCGAGTAACTACAGGCCTGTAAGTTTGACATCTGTAGTATGCAAGGTCTTGGGAAAAATTTTGAAGGAGAAGGTAGTTAAGGACATTGAAGTCAATGGTAAATGGGACAAAATACAACATGGTTTTACAAAAGATAGATCGTGCCAAACCAACCTGATCTCCTTCTTTGAGAAAGTAACCGATTTTTTTAGACCAAGGAAACGCAGTGGATCTAATTTACCTAAATTTCAGTGAGGCGTTTGATACCATGCCACATGGGGAATTATTAGTTAAATTGGGAAAGATGGGGATCAATATGAAAATTGAAAGGTGGATAAGGAACTGGTTAAAGGGGAGACTACAGTGGGTCATACTGAAAGGTGAACTGTCAGGCTGGAGGGAGGTTACCAGTGGAGTTCCTCTGGTCCCAAAATTGATGCCTATCTTATTTAATCTTTTTATTACTGACCTTGGCACAAAAAGTGGGAGTGTGCTAATAAAGTTTGTGGATGACACAAAGGTGGGAGGTATTGCTAATTTAGAGAGAGACAGGGATATCCTTCAGGAAGATCTGGATGACCTTGTAAACTGGAATAATAGTAATAGGATGAAATTTAATATTGAAGTGTAAGGTCATGAATTTAGGGATTAATGACAAGAATTTTAGTTATAAGCTGGGGACGCATCAATTAGAAGTAATGGAGGAGGAGAAGGACTTTGGAGTATTGGTTGATCACAGGATGACCATGAGCCACCAATGTGATTTGGCCATGAAAAAAGTTAATGCGGTCTTGGGATGCATCAGGCGAGGTATTTCCAGTAGAGATAAGGAGGTTTTAGTACCGTTATACAAGGCACTGGTGAGAATACTGTGTGCAGTTCTGGTTTCCCATGTTTAAGAAGGATTAATTCAAACTGGAACAGGTACAGAGAAGGGCTACTAGGATGATCCGAGAAATGGAAAACCTGTCTTATGAAAGGAGACTCAAGGAGCTTGGCTTGTTTAGCCTAACCAAAAGAAGGTTGAGGGGAGATATGATTGCTCTCTATAAATATATCAGAGGGATAAATACCAGAGAGGGGGAGGAATTATTTAAGCTCAATACCAATGTGGACACAAGAACATATGGATATAAACAGGTCATCGGGAAGTTAGACTTGAAATTAGACTATTTCTAACCATCAAAGGGGTGAAGTTCTGGAATAGCCTTCCAAGGGAAGCAGTGGGGGCAAAAGACCTATCTGGCTTTAAGATTAAACTCGATAAGTTTATGGAAGAGATGGTACGATGGTATAACATGATTTTGGCAATTAATTGATCTTTAAATATTTATGGTAAATAGGCCCAATGGCCTGTGATGGGATGTTAGATGGGGTGGGATCAGAGTTACTACAGAGAACTCTTTCCTGGGTATCTGGCTGGTGAATCTTGCCCATTTGCTCAGGGTTCAGCTGATCGCCATATTTGGGGTCGGGAAGGAATTTTCCTCCAGGGCAGATTGGAAGAGGCCCTGGAGGTTTTTCACCTTCTTCTGTAGCATGGGGCACGGATCACTTCCTGGAGGATTCTCTGCTCCGTGAAGTCTTTAAACCACAATTTGAGGACTTCAATAGCTCAGACATAGGTGAGAGGTTTATCGCAGGAGTGGGTGGGTGAGATTCTGTGGCCTGCATTGTGCAGGAGGTCAGACTAGATGATCATAATGGTCCCTTCTGACCTTAATATCTATGAATCTAAGAAAATATAAATTAGTTAGTCAAAAATCCCAGTTAACTAGCATCCCCATTCTCCCAACGTGCTGGATAACACAGCTTTTCCTGTATTCAACTCAGCATGAGCAAGGATTGAAGAATCTGCCCCAAAGAGAGAAGTTCAGTCTTAAGGCTATCTGTCATGGCCTTTCCCTAGTTCCCCAGGGAGAGTAAGGACCCCCCACAAGACCAGTCTCTTATTCCATGCTAGTTGCACAGTTTGCCAAGGATAATAACTGGCAACTCTTTCACAGAGCCATAGCATGGTTGACAAGGTTCATGGATGCCCCCAATGCCAGCCCTTTCTGCAGCAAGAGGGAGATCCTGGCACATATCTACGTGAAGTGCACCAGATTACAGCCTGTCTTTCAGCTTCTCAGAGCCTGCAGCTGAGGTTCTGGCTGCACTTTTCTCCATATCTTTTCACTAACACACTCCCTGTCAGAAGCCTTACATAGTTGTGGGATCTCCTTGTCAACCTCCTTCTGCTGTTACCCAAGATAGACATTCATCAGTCCAGGAGCAGGCAGTTCTACAGGGAGGTTCTCTGCAACTATGGGGCCTTCTTCCATTCCCTGGTTCTCTCACATCCAGGCAAAGGTGGGTGGCATACATTGACTCCTTTGCAGAGTTGTGAGCTGTGTTCAGAGTTCTTTACTCAGTATCTCCCACTGGTACCCTTGTTTTGAACCTCTGACCTCCCCCACCCACACACTCCCATTCCTGTTCTGTCATTTGTTGTTGCCTATCCTAAGTTGTCTCCTAGGTCCTCTGGCCCTTCCTTCACATGAGGGGGCAGGCCTTTAGTTCTAGTGGATGCCATCCACTACTTCCTAGAATTCTAATAGGCATGACCCTTCACCATTCTCTGGTATAAACATATATTTTAGAATAGCCATTCCTTGTTTCTCTGAGTACAGTCCCTTGGGTGTCAGGCCTCATACATTTACTTCTCCTGGGGTGGAATTCAACAACAACCCCACTCATAGACCATGCTCTGGCTTACAGTATCTTGTGTATCAACTGTGCTTGTTGAATGGGTTCTACTGGGTTTGGATACCTGTGGTTCTTTCTTTCAGGACTCTTTCAGGACTCTGTGACTAATGGTAAACATTGTAACCAGACAGCCTTCTTAAACCAAAGTATTGTTTGTTTTACTGGTAGGAATGAAGTATTCAGAGAAAACTATTTTAAAACAACAAATATTCTACATGCAGGTCTATCTTACCTAAAGCCCTATGATCCTGTGGTTTAGGCAGGCCTGTTTTCGTCATACCCTCTCAATAGATATCTGTGTCAGTCTGGTTTCCCTGAACAGCTCCTTCACAACTACTCCCTCTCTCTTCAGAGGGAGTCCTTTTTAAACTGCTGTATTCCTTTTGATCTCTGGTTCCCAGGCCTTTTTTGGGCCTGGCATTGTCACATTGTCTTCTAACAACCCTCAAATATCTGCTGAGGGGTGGCTTATTTTAGACTATTCTTTCTCTTCCAGCTTTTTTTATCTTACAGCCTCTATTAAACTAACATATTCAGATAGTAAAATTCCCAATAACCAGGTCAATATATAGTACTAATAAATTATTACTAAGCAGATCTGCATCTGTCATGGTTTGGCTATTAATATTTGTATTTTAGTTTATAAAAACTTTAAGAAAAGTTGTAAATCTGACAAGTGACTAAAATATTTAAAGGCAATATATAAAGCTATATTTGCAGCCATATTAAGGCCTGTCATCCCAGATAATCAGGTAACTAAAACTGCAGTTATGTAGATTTGCACATGCAGATTTACAAATTTTAAGTGCAAAAACTATACTCTCTCCCAAAAAAAAGTTGGCCACCTTTGTGGAAAAACTGCCAATATTCTGAGAGGCTTTAACAGAATAAACATGATGCTGTCAGAAAACTGGCAGGCTAAATGGAAATACTTCTTAGAATATAACAGGGATAATATTTCACACTATAAAAGGTAATACGGTGCATATTGTGATATGGTGCATTACCATTTTAACTAAAGGCTTTGGAACTTTTAAACTGTCAAATCATAGGCAAATATTCAGTTTGTAACTTCATTGAATTAATCTGTATTTAGAGTATGGAGCTGAGCAAGTGGCAAACCAAACAAAATATCTTTCTGAATATCATTAAACGTTAACTTCATTTGCAATCTGAAAAAAATATAACAAATGAAGCAAAAGTGGCTTGGGTCTTCTGTTTCTGCTTTTTATGGCTGCCACCTTTCATCAGGCTCGCGCTCTCTTGCCTATCTGACTCAGGCTCTCATCCAAAGCCCACTGAATTCAATGGGAGATTTTTAGTTGACTTCCGTGGGTTTTGGATCAGGTCTCAGCCCCAACCCATGTGCCAAGCTATGCACGCTGTCCTCCATTTGTAAATAATATGACCTAAAACGCCTTCCTTGATTCAAAGTCAGCGAGAAATCTTGGAACATTTCTACACTAGCACTAAGCTCTCACGTGGTATAAAGTGCCACTTGTGGATATTATGCTATCTCCATTTGGCAAGGAGACTCTCCCATTTTGGTGAGCTTAATTATTCATATAGTCACCATCTCTCTTTTAGACTACAGCACTACAATATACCTGGGCACACGGTCATCAGCCCTGAGGAAACTTCAGTAAAGAATGCTACAGCATCTCTCCTCTGCAGCACAGGATACTATGAACACATCAGACCTCTGCTCTCTACCCTGTCTTCCCCTAGAATATTGAGTCAAGTCCAAGGTTTCCATCCTTATTTTCAAGGCACTCAATAGTCTAGTCCCAAGATACCTTAAAGGTCATCTGAAGCTCCAAGATGAGGCCCATGGTCGACAACTCTGCTCCTTCAACACAATGGAGCTCTTCAGGCAAGGGTAAAGCTCCATGTCCTGCACAAATGAGCCTTGCGCTGCCCCCAGAGAAAGCTCTGGAACAAATTCCCACAGCAACTAAGGATCATCAGACCTCACACCCTTTGCTTCAAAGTGCAAGATGCAACTTTTTCACCATGCCTTCAATAACAAACACCCAGCAGACATAAAACAGATAAACTAACTCAGAATTTTTCCACTGGGGAGAAAAAGAGAATTGCATGTGCCAAATGTTAGTCATGTTTCTTAATGCACTCCTGGGAGGCACTTGCATACTGTGGTGAAGAGGGTGGTATAAGAACCTAAATAAAACACAACAGAATTATACAAGTTTCAACTGGTGTGGAAAATTATAACTTAACTACCATGATTGGTAGGAATTTTCTAGGGTACTATTTAAATAATGAAAAATGTTTTTCCTGGCTGTGCCCCTTCTCCTCTGTAGTGTTTTCCAGGTTATAGCACTAATAGGAGCAGGCTGTGAACAGGACTGAAGGGATATACTCAATAGCATGCTTTGACCTATTTGGTCCCTAGTCAAGCTGATGAGTGACAGTGTCCTAATGTCAGTTCCCGAACACTCTGATAATCAACATGCTGACGTCTGTGGAACTAGTGTGACGAGGTTTTAAAGGAAGTTAAAAGGACACTTGTCAAGGTGATGTGTTCAGAATGTTAACGACTAGATATGGATGTAATACCTGAACTGGGTGTGCTGGAAAGTTCACAATGCCTTGCAAGCCACCTAATACAAGTGCAAATTAGATGATGCTGTAGGAAGAAGCCTATGTTGTTCTGCCCATGCATAGTTCCTAAGTGCACTAGATATTGGGGAGATAGTCAAAGGCATGAAAGGCAGTTAACCACCTATTCCTACTGCAAATTAATGAAAGTTGGTCACCTGAGTCCCATTTGTGCCTTTGAAAACTAGAGGCTTCAGTCATATTTCAGCATTTTTACAAAAAGAGCCTTAAAACAGGGAAAGTTAATGGAAGGGGTAGGCACTGGGTGGAAAAAAATGTGCAGGGATTCAGGTTCAGTTAAGGCTGGTGAGTCAGGCTTCCCTTAAGTAAAAGGGTTTAGCCACTAAGGTTGGTAAATAACACATTTGAAAAGCTTTAACTTACTTTAACTGGGTGCCTTAACTGTTAACTGGAGGTCAATAGATGCAATTTTTTCAACTGCAGGCCATTAAAGAGAAATAAGAAAAAGAGGTTGTAATTTTTCTGTCTTGACTATCTCATGATCTTTTCAGCACATAAAGGTCTGCTACAATAGGTATCGATAATCACACTCTTTATAGCTCCCTTAAAGTTCAGCAGTTTAGTGAACCACTTCACAGGTTACTAAATCAAATTATTACTTGGCAAGAGTGAATTGGTCCCTTTCCAGTATACTTTAGATGTTCTCTGAGCCTTCTCTACTCTAAGGCCTTTTAGATATTTGGCACAAGATCTGTGTAATTATTGAGGCTACTCTGGACCTCAAACCCCTAGGGTGCCAGTAGTCTGCTCAGCATACTATATCTCAGAGGCAAACACTAGGTGTTTCAGAAGGCTTAGTAGGTCAAGAGAGACCAATCATCCATTTTTGGAACGGACAGTCCTCTTCTGGGGTGATTTGTTCCCCATCCAATACTCGGACAAAACCAGATGTGGTTTTGTCTGATATCAGATAGGGTGGGGTGGGGTGGGCCCGAGGGCCACATTGGGGTGGGAAACTGTATGGAGGGCTGGGTAGGGAAGGCTGTGCCTCCCCGAACAGCTTGCCCCCAGCCCCTTCCCACTTCCTGCCCCCTGATTGTCCTCAGAACTCCTGACCATCCAACCCCCCTGCTCCTTGTCCCCTGACTGCCCCCTCCCAGGACTCCCCACCCCGTATCCAACCCCTATCTGCACCCCCGTCCCCTGACAGGCCCCCTGGGACTCCCATGCCTATCCAACCCCTTCCCCCCCATCCCCTGACTGCCTCGACCTCTATCCACACCCCCGCCCCCTGACAGGCCCCCATGGGACCCCACCCCCTATTCAATCCCCCTTGTTCCCTGTTCCCTGACTTCCCCGACCCCTATCCACCCCCTTGCCCCCCCCGGGACTCCCATGCCTATCCAACCCCCACTGCTCCCTGTCCCCTAACTAACCTAGCCCCATCCACACCCCTGACCTCCACCCCATCCAATTGCCCCCTGCTTCCTGTCCCCTGACTGCCCCCCCAAGAACCTCTGCCCCATCCAACTGTCCCCTGACTGTCATCCTCCCCCTTATCCATCCCCCCTGCTCCTCACCCCCTTACCATGCAGCTGAGAGCAGCAGGAGCTTGCAGCTCTGCCGCCCGGCCAGAGCCAGCCATGCTGCATGTGCGGAGGCATGACTGCGGGGGAGTGGGGACAACAGGGGAGAGGCCGTGGGCTAGCCTTCCCAGCTAGGAGCTCAAGGGCCAGGCAGGATGGTCTCGCGGGCTGGATGTGGCGCGTGGTCCGTAGTTTGCCCACCTCTGAGATGGGGGATGCTATTTTAAAGAACATGTCATACTGTGCCTGCAAGGTCACACTGCTGAGGGCAGGGCAATGAGCTCTTAAAGATGTGTCCCCCCCCTCCCCGGTGTGATCTCATGCATGTGAAGCCATGTGGTGGGGGTAGGGTCGCCCTGGCAGGGGCAAGCCCACCCCATTCCCAGAAGTATTGAAATATCCTGTATTCCAGGAATGTGTGAGTGGCCACACAAGGTAGTTCCATCATGTAAGGGATTACAAGTAGTCTGGTAATCTGGGTTCTATCACATAACTGGTTTGGAGTGGAGCTATAAAAAGAAAAGGGAAAGCTGTTACAGTAGCAGCTACCTCAAAGGAAGGCCGTCTCCTCTCCTAGTTTGCTGAAGGTTGGAAAGACCTTTTGGTGGTTGTTACCAAGTGTTCTCAGCTGTTTTGCTCTTTTGCCCAGGCTTTGTTTTACCTTCCATGGCTGGTATATCTACCCATCCGTCCACAATACAGGCAAATCTAAGAATTCCATTGCTCTTTCTTTAGAACATTAAAATATCATATTGTCTAAAATACATACAGAATTGACTGCAACCAGGCCTTCTTTTATTTCTCTGTCTGTGGATGAGAAATTTCCAGACCTTCAAGAAGAACAGGAGTACTTGTGGGACCTTTGAGACTAACACATTTATTTGAGAAGAAGCTTTCGTGGGCTGTAACCCACTTCATCGGATGCATAGAATGGAACATATAGGAAGAAGATAGATGGATAGATACATATACAGAGAACATGAAAAGGTGGAGTAAGAGGCTAATTAATTAAGATGAGTTATCAGCAGAAGAAAAACATTTGTAGTGATAATCAAGATGGCCCATTTAGACAGTTGACAAGATGATGTGAGGATATTTAACAAGGGGAAATAGATTCAATATGTGTAGTGACCCAGCCACTCCCAGTCTCTATTCAAACCCAAGTTAATGTATCTAGTTTGCATATTAATTCAAAATCAGCAGTTTCTCATTGAAGTCTGTTTTTGAAACTTTTCTGTTGCAAAATTGCCACCTTTAAATTGGTTGCTGAGTGGCCAGAGAGGTTGAAGTTTTCACCTACAAGTTTTTGAATGTTATGATTCCTGATGTCAGATGTGTGTCCATTTATTCTTTTGCGTAGAGACTGTCCGATGTGGCCAATGTACATATGTATATTCCTATATATTCCATTCTATGCAAGATTCACTACAATTATGCTCAAATAAATTTGTTAGTCTCTAAGGTCCCACAAGTATTCCTGTTCTTTTTGCGGATACAGACTAACACGGCTGCTACTCTGAAACAGACCTTTTAAGCTCACTCTAAATCTATATTTTTTCATTGTTTGCATATGCAGTTTAAGAGTAGGCAAGTGACACTTTTCAGGCAACAGCCATGTGAATGGGAGAACATATGAGGAGAAAGTATTATTTTCTACTTAAGAGGCAGACTGGGTCTTATGGTTTTAAAATGGAATTTATTTATTGTGCAGCTGGAAGCAAGCAATATAACCCTGAAGGGTTTGAATTATGTCAGTCTAGACCTGTGATGCATTTGTTCTGGTGGCACATACAGAGGGGGAAAAAGATTAGTCTGTGTAAACTGTGTTCTATTTTCAGTAAATATTTAGTATTCATGTGTTTTGTTTGAAGAAAGTTCAGTAAGTGCAAATGCCAGCTTTTTGAAAGCATGTGATTGATTATTTGTACTTTTGTATTCCCTTTCAAATAGTAAGGAACTAAAAACTGTCACAATTTTTTTTTCACAATGTATTTTCACACATTTTACCTTCCCCCCCTCTTCACCCCCGACAGACATTTTAGTGCAGAAAATCTCACTTCCTTAATACTTTTTAAATCTCTTTTCCAAATATAAATTAACCACTGTATGTGTGTGTGAAATACATATACACCCACACGCACACCACAACATCTATACCTTTATATCTAAAATGCTGCTCATGTCTAACTTACAGTAAATTAGAAAAGAATAAAATAGTGATTTTTTTTAAAAAAACATTGCATTTGGACTGAAATCTTGTATGCTAAATATCACCCTAGCATAAACTATTTTATGAAGTCTTCAAAAAGTGAAGTTATTTTGGTGAGGGCTACATTGATCTGTGTCATTTATCAGTGTATTTAAAAAAAAATCTTTTTGAAAATACCAACACAATAAGCCATCCTGACAGCATGTATGTATAAAGCAATAAAGAATATGAGGAAAATTGCACAGAGGACCGGTCTTGCATAATAAGACTTTGTGTATCTTGCTAAAACTGAATGCAGTAACACCAAGACAGAACTAGTTCCATAATTTAATGCAACCTTTCCCTGCAGTTCTCAAGATCTGAGACTGTTCTGTCAACAGTGCTGTTGATGATTTACTCATAATTGGATACCTGTTAGTCATCTGAAACAAAAATACTGGAGTATGAGTGTCAGCAGACAGATGCAATGGCTAACAACTTCAATGTTAGGGTAGTAACAATTTTCTTGTACTGGTTCTTCATCAGGCCTTTTCATGAACAAACTGCTTCATATCCATATATAACTGCAGTTATTATGGCTGGGCTTGTTGCGTTGCATTGCATTGAATGATCAAACTCCCACTGGCTTCAATGTGAAAAGGGCAGTGAAGTTGGGACTGAAATTCACCCCTTTCCAGGGTCCAGGGCAAGGCCTATGCACCACTCATGCCCTATTGTGAGTCTGCTATATTCTGCACTACATGAAGCTTCTGCAAGACTTCCAGCCTGATTGCTCCTGATATTTCTTGTGGTCAAAAGAGGTTTGTTTCCAACTGTGCTCGGCTTGATTGGAACTATTATGCAGATACTTACTGCCACAGTTATTCATGCATTTGTCCACTCAAGATTGGATTTCCTTAGTGTGCTCTACATGAGCATGCCCATGAAACCATTCAGTTAGCGGGAAATCTGATCATTCTAGACAATGCTAGAACTGCTGCTTCTCAGAGTATTGTGCTCTTTAGATTTCTGGTCTACAACAGGGTAGCTTGTCCCTTTAATGGCTAGAGACCTGGGGCCAGCCAACCCTAGTTACTTAATAGGCACACCTGAGCTGGAATGAGATGATTCCCCTATGCAGGAAGCTGGGGTAGAGGGAGGTTATGATCGGGGGAGGTTCAGGCTCAGTAAGAAAAAAGTAGAGAGGAAGCTGTAGTATAGACAGTGGAAGAACTCTTGCAAGAGACCCTTGAATAAGGGGTGGGTTTGGACCTAGAAGCTAGAGCCAGAGGGCTGACTGGCAGGGAGAGCACATTCCATGAGAGTAAGAAAAGACTCCGGCCATGTAGGGCTGAGAGTGGCCTGGCTCAGAGAGCAGATTCTGGGGGGAGAAGAGAAATCCCAGGGCTGAGTTTTTTGTTTTGTCTTGTATTGATAAAATTAAACCCTGGGGGAAAAGGGGCAATATTGAACAAAAAAGCCTGTCTGGAGTTCCTTCAAAGGGAAAACTGAGGCAGGCTGCTTCAGAATCACCCCTGGCTGTGGGGGGACGAGGAATGGGAGGCAGCCACCCATTGACATGGTCCAAAACAAATCCTAGTTTCCAACTTCCTTTCCCATATTCTTCCAGAAAAATATGCCCTAACTCTGCTACTGCTGAAGCTTAGTTTGGCCCTGAACAGCATCTCTCAAGTACCAATCTTCACAGCAATGCTGTACAGAGTAATGGGAGCTCTTGTACACAAAAAACAGTTACCTACTGTGATGTTACTGACATGAACTGTGACCGTATAGATCATAGTTGCACCAAATCTTATACAAAGGAGGTCCAGTAAGGTGTCTATAAAGAGGTTATGATTTGTTGGTTATGATTATTCTATTTGTATGTGTATATCATTTTTGTAGTTGAAGTTATGAATATTGGCTATGTACTTGTATCTCAATACGTTTTGATTCTAAGTAGCTGCAGTGAAGCATTTGGTCAGCTTCTTGAGAAGGGACTATTCCCAGTAAGTGCCTAATCAAGAAACTCTTAACTGACAATGGACTTTGGGAGATGTCAGTCCACATTGAGCTTTCCTGGGAATGTTCAAACTAACATGTAAACAATGGCATCGGCCTGTAAAGAACTGAGTCATGCATGGACATGTGGCTTGCCCATATGACTCCAGGCTCCATCTTGCTTCTGTGATTTCCACAGTAAGAACGAAGCGATGTCCTTCCACGTGGCAAGAGAATATAAAAAGCTGCTGCAGCTCCTCCATCTTGTCTTCAATCCTGCTTCATACCTCTGGAGGGACTTCGCTACAAACTGAAGCTCTGAACAAAGGACTGAATGACCCATCCCAGCTGTGGATGTACTCCAGAGACTTGATTTGGACCTGCAGTTTATTCCATCACTGCTACAAGCCTGAACCAAGAACTTTGCCATTACTGTATGTAATTGATTCCATTTAACCAATTTTAGCTCTCATCTATATTTTTCTTTTTATGAATAAACCTTTAGATTTTACATTCTAAAGGATTGACAACAACGTGATTTGTGAGTAAGATCATAGAATATCAGGGTTGGAAGGGACCTCAGGAGGTCATTTAGTCCAACCCCCTGCTCAAAGCAGGACCAATCCACAACTAAATCATCCCAGCCAGGGCTTTGTCAAGCCTGACCTTACAAACCTCAAAGATTCCACCACCTCCCTAGGTAACGTATTCCAGTGCTTCACCATCCTCCTAGTGAAAAAGTTTTTCCTAATATCCAACCTAAACCTCCCCCACTGCAACTTGAGACCATTACTCCTCGTTCTGTCATCTGCTACCATTGAGAACAGTCTAGATCCATCCTCTTTGGAACCCCCTTTCAGGTAGTTGAAAGCAGCTATCAAATCCCCCCTCATTCTTCACTTCTGCAGACTAAACAATCCCAGTTCCCTCAGCCTCTCCTTATAAGTCGTGTGTTCCAGTCCCCTAATCATTTTTGTTGCCCTCCGCTGGACACTTTCCAATTTTTCCACATTCTTCTTGTAGTGTGGGGCCCAAAACTGGACATAGTACTCCAGATGAGGCCTCACCAATGTTGAATAGAGGGGAATGATCACGTCCCTCGATCTGCTGGCAATGCCCCTACTTATAGCCCAAAATGCCCTTAGCCTTCTTGGCAACAAGGGCACACTGTTGATCTGACTGGTATATTGACCTAGGTCTGGGGCTTGGTCCTTTGGGATCAAGAGAACCTTTCTTCTTTTACTGGGGTATTGATTTTCATAACTATTCGTCCTCATAACAAGTGGCACTGGTGGTGATACTGGGAAACTGGAGTGTCTAAGGGAATTGCTTGTATGACTTCTGGATAGCCCATGGGGTAAAACCGAAGTCTTCTCTGTTCGGCTGGTTTGGTTTGCCTTGCCTTGATGTGCAAAGGAACCTCAGCCTTAGGCTGTAACTGCCCTGCTCTAAGCAATTTGTCCTGAATTGATTCTCTCAGAAGTGTCCCACCAAAGGCAGCATCGTTACACCTACCTTTTCGTAACTGTTGTTCTTCAAGATGTGTTGCACATGTCTATTCCACTGTAGCTGTGTGCACGCCTCATGCACAGTTATTGGAGAACTTTTCCCCTCAGTGGTACCCATCCGGGTGGTCTGAGCACCCTCAGTTGCTGCGCGCCACTGTGTGCCAGCATAAGAGGCACGAGGCAGGCCTACACTACAGTGGAATGGATGCGTGTAATTGCTAATTGCTTGACAAAGAAAACTCTGCTATACTGCTGCTTCATCTGGCCTCATTGCTCGAACACTGCTGATCTTGCTCTTTCTTTGTCGCCTCTGCCTTAGCTAGGCTACCTCAGCAGTTCTGGGGCAGCTAACTGAGTCTGGGGAAACAAATCTTCTTTCCACCAGGCTGCTTTAGGTGGACCTCACCACACATCACCTCTGTTTTCTCTACAGCAGCATTCTTGGTCACAGTGGAACGTCTGAGGCTGAAGATTACTGTCCTCCTGTGCACAGTAAACAGTCTCCCGAGCTGAAGGTCCACCCTCTAGTGACAGGCTCTTCCTCAAGGTATACTTGTTGAAGGCACATTTCTTTCACGGTTGGGTTCCTATGCTATTTCTTCAAGAGTATTGACAAAAGCCTTGTAGTTTTTCCTCTCCTCCCATTATCTCCAACCCCCACCTTGAGACATTTATAGCTTACCTGATATCTGGCTATCCTAATCAAAAGATCTAGAAACATTTTAAATGTAGTCATTCATTGTCCAAATCTTTCACCTTTTTAAAATGTCATTTTAAAGGAGTTAAAAACAGGAGACACAAAACGTTAGATCAGAATACTGGGGCAGGGAAGCTAAAGAAAGGAGTCTCCTGTTTATGACTGGACAGTTGGTATCTACATTACTGAAGGATTATTATAGCACGAGACAGATTTTTTCCATCTGGCTTGCAGTCTCGTGTATGCATGCAGCAGTAAAATGATCCAGCTACTGTACTCTGACTTCTGCGAAATATGAGAAGTGAGGAGGATGTTGTGCAATATCTGATGCAGTTATGTGTGACCTTTCCCCTACTAAACTTCATTCAAATGCACCGTCTAAGGAGCAATGGAAAGTCTTTGTATGTAGCTCCATGCAACCTTTCGCCTACTAAACTTAATTTAGCTGAACTGTGGACTATCTCAGCAAGCTGACAAAGTTCTTGCCATTGCACGTCAGTACTTTATGGGGAGACAGAAAGAAGAGAGTAGAAAGATATGTCCCTCATTAATAATACTTTCTACTTCTATTTTGCTTTCTATCAGAGAATGTCAAAGTGCTTCAAAAACATCCAGAAATTAAGCCTCGTAACCCTTATGAGGTAGGTATTACGTCAATTTCACAAATAGAAACAGTGTCTCAGAGATTAACTGACTTGCCTGTATTTGCACAAGAAGTCTAAGAGAGAGTCACAAATAAAACTTTCTTCTCCTGACTCCTAATCCTGTGCTTTAGACACAAGGCCATTCCTTCCACTTAGATTCAGGACTTCCTGGTATCCTTGTAGAAAGGGAGGGACTATCCTTATTTATAACAGGGATTGATACAGGAGAGCAGGAAGTGCTTTTTACTGTATTGTGGTAGAGAGCAGAGAGATTTTCAATGTTGTGTTAAAGACCAAAACCGAAGCAAAGCTAAGAACATCATGAGCAAACCCAAGAAAACACTGCAGTGACTGAACAATTGAAAGCCTTATAGCTTCCTTTCACAACACCCGCTTGAAGCAGGGATGTAGTAATGTTTCAGAAGTAGGGTGGCCAGGTGTCCGGTTTTTGACCGGAAACTCCGGTCAAAAAGGGGACCTGATGGTGTCTGGTCAGATCTACTGACCAGATACCCAAAGTCTGGTTGCTGCAGGCAGGAGAGGTGGGGAGCACCAAGTTATCACCTGCACCATCCGACCTACTCAGGGATGTGGGGGGGAGAGGAAAAGCAGTGAGCGATGGGGAAGGTGGAAAAAAGAGCCAACGGGGCAGGGCCTCAGGGGGAAGGGTTGGGGTGAGACCTGGGGGGCAGGGGAGATTCCAGCACTCCTGCAGGAGTGTCCGGTTTTTAAACATTGCAAAGTTGGCAACGCTATTCAGAAGAGAAAATTGAAATATTGACAATGAATAGATGTGATGAATCCCAGTGTTTAGAATCTGATATTGTGCTTCAGGACCAGGCAGAGTGCAGTTTTCCAATATTTTGGATGGTGGACAGGTGCTGGTGGACCATGTAGTGCCGGGGGCCAGAAGGGAGGCAATGGAAGGGAGTAAGTAAGGATCCAAAGCAGGAACAAACAACACTGTGGTTAGGAGAAGTTGCTGAGTTGTACCCAAAGTGGGTTCCATTTTAAGTATCCATTCTTTTCCTCCAGATGTGATTTGATAATGAATCCAGCTAAATTCCTAGGTTCGTGGGTACTAATTAATTGCTAGTCCAATATTCAGAATATCCCTAACAACCACTATCAGAAAATACCACCAGAAATGTTCACAAGAACTCATAGTTACATTACCCAACACGTGCTGTAATGTCCCCAGTTACAAAGAGTCATACAAACAGTTGCAGTTCGTAAAAAATAAACACAATGTCGCAATATTGGGTAGAATATGTCTTTCCAGAAGCAATTATTTGAATAATAAAGCTCTTTTCATTGTTGGATTATACTTGTGGGTAGCTGGTACTCACAGTAGCCTATTACAGAAGTTTGCCTTCTGGTTTTCAAAAACATCTAGGTCTTTGTGTTCCTGGGGCCTTAGCCCTTTATTAGTTGTGGTAGGGCAGCATTCTTGATATTCTCCCTTCAACAATTATGCTGTACCAGTATACCAAGAGTAAAATAGAACCCATATGACTTCTATTCACCCACTCCCTGCTTAAGAGTCAGTGGAATGCAGTGAAATTACTGGAGTACAAAATGCATTTGAGTGATGATAAAAATATGAACAAAAGGGGCTATATCCTGTAGATTTTTCCTATCTAGAACTCGTTGTGTAATAGGAAACTACTCTAAGGATATAGATGGTATTTGTATTAAGGAATGAGAGCAGCCAGGCAAATTACAAAAATGGTGTTTGTAGGGGGATTAGAGCTGGAGAATTCAGACAGGGAACGTTCCCACCATAAATGAACTCATTAACAAGCAGGGCTGGCTTTAGGGGGTAGCAAACAGCGAAATTGCCCAGGGCCTTATACCACAGGGGGGTTTGGGCTTCAGCCCCATGTGGTGGGTCTCGGGCTTTGGCTTCAGAAGCACTGCAGAAATCCAGTGTGTAAACAGATAAGGGAGGCAGGGTGGGGGCCTATTCCTTACTTTCTGCCCTGAGCCCAGCAAGTCTAATGCCAGTCCTGTTAACCAGGTTGTAAGCTCAAAACTTGATTTTGAAAGTGGTCACTCTTGAGGACCTTTCCATGTTCTCAACTGATCGTTACAATCAGTAGGGACTATTTTTTTAAAGTGCTTCCTCATTTGAGATGCTTTGTTTTTTATCGTCTGCATGACAGCTATCCATGCCTGGCAGGTGGATTAAATAACATTTAAATAAAATGAAACTCAAACAACTTTCAATTAAAATACAGTCTGCTGGCAAGAGCATTAGACTTTAATTTATTTTTAATTTAAGATAAACCAGTCCTGTTAAATGTCCTTGTTTTTGCTATATAATTTCCACACTGCAATTTCACTTCTGTTCAGTAGAGTGAGTGCAGAAAGGGAAGAGTAGGAGAGGGGGATAAGGAGAGGTAAAACAAGCAAATTGCAAATGCCCTGCAAGTGGAAGGATAAAAGAAATAAGACCTAGGAAGAGAAAATGTTGGGATAAAGCACCAGAAGAAATGTTAAGTACAGAGTGTTTTGTTCTATATGTTACACTATAGAGGCTAAATCAAACAGTTTGGTTAAAATATGAAAATATAAATAATACTGATTAGTTATATAGGTGGATGGAGACTACATCCCTTTATAGCATAGCTTTTGGTGGAAGTTGGGCCTGCTGTTAACGACCAACATTTAGGATGTCACCCTGGCTGGAATTATTAGCACCATATTTCAATTGCACTCCTTGTTCATTATGTAGTCTTTTTTTCTTTGCTTTTATTTGAGGGACGTCAGGGCTTGTGAAAACGTTGAATAGCACTGGAGACTGAAGTCCTCTCTCCACAAAGCAAGTAGAGCACTTTTCCCAGCCCTAGCCGTGACCAGAGGAGACCAGCTGAAAGTGAGAAGAACAGGAGGACTTGTGGCACCTTAGAGACTGACCAATTTATTTGCGCATGAGCTTTCGTGAGCGACAGCTCACTTCAGCGGATGAGAGTAGCTCAGTCCGTCATTCCCAAGCCCCTCTCTAGAGACAACAAACAAGGATCACAAGGTGAGGGCCACTAGGAACCAAACCACCAGAGGGTCAAACAGTTGTCTTTAGACAGTTGGGCCCAGATCCACAAAGACATTTAGGATCCTAGCTTCCACTGCAATCAATGGAAGTTAGGAGCCTAAATACTTTGTGGATCTAGGCTTTAGTTGTTATCGACCCAGGATGCCGCCTAAGTGACCTAGAGGTGAAAAGCTCCAAGTCCCATTATCAGTCATTGTCAGAAACATTGAGTGCACTTCAGGATGTTCTTTGCACAGATCCCATCTCCTGTGTTAATATCCATCCCCAGTACTACATCACAATTACAGCCCACCACAAAGGGAGAAGTTGAAAACCTCACCAGCCTCCTATTCTGAGTTAGTCCCATACCCACATCCCAAAACATTAGCAGGACAGCTGGAACCTTAAACTACCTACAAAAGGAGGCAACCCAGCCCCTATAAAGCAACTGCTTCTTCCTTAAACTGCAATGGTCCCAGCTTCTTGGATTTAGCAGTATAGGAAACAGCCTCATGCAGAAAACTGCCAAATAAGAATTGTTATGCAGGTGACAAGTGGAATTTACAGCTAATAATTGGTTGAGAATTCCATACCCAGATAGTCTGTGCTATAGCATCCTATTATTTTTGATGCCTTGTTCTCCCCTTCTACATTTTGGTTTTTTAGACTGTAATTGCTTTGGGTCAAGGGCTGCCATTTATATTAGCATCACCCATCCCAAGTGTTCACAAATTGCAAGATTAAAAAAGAACTAATAGTTTGGGGTCTTTTCTTTGACATCAGTCATGTGAGCCTTTAGGAGTCATGTTTTCCAGAGCCACAAGGGCTAACAACTGTTTCTGAATGAACACCACAGGGCTCTGGGGCTGGAAGAAAAACACCAGCAAATAGTGTGAGAAGGGAAAAGGGGGAGAGCTGCCACCACTCCTAAAGTGACCAGATGTCCCGATTTTATAGGGACAGTCCTGATTTTGGGGTCTTTTTCTTATATACGCTATTACCCCCCCCCCACCCCCATCCCGATTTTTCACATTTGCTGTCTGGTCACTCTAACCACTCCGGCCAGCACAAGGAGGGTCCCTGCATACCCGAGGCTTCTGGGGGTGGTGGTGGGGCAGCGGGACAGCAATGTTAGTGCAAAGTTTTCTTTTACTGTGATTGCACTCCAGCAGCGCCCCGCTGTGCTGCGGCCCCAGAACCAGGGGACACCCGGAGCAATAGCGCAGCGCTGCCCAGCCCGGCAGCCGCGGGCGACGCTTCCCCCCAGCCCGTCCCCGTGCCTAGCCCCGCCCCCGTTCTCAGGATTCTAGGAAGAGCAGCTCCGGCCCCGCCCTCGGGAATGGGGGCGGGGCCCAGAGGGGCGTGGGTCTAGCCCCGCGGATTGGCTCGCTCTCGAAGGCCAAGCTCGGCCGGAACAGTCAGTGAGGCGAGCCGTGAGCTGGGTCCCTGGAAGGACGCATTCCGCGGGAGGAAACGGGGGGTTTGACATTGATTTGCCTCGTAAACAAGGACACTGGAGAGGTATCTAGGCAGAGCAGAGGCCCCGCCCCTCCGCCCTACCGGCGAGCCACCACCGCTGCCCCTGTTCCTCCTTCTCTGGAGTCTCTCCCCAGCGCCCATTGGGTTCCCTTGGGATAGCACAACCGCCCCGCCCCCCCCACGCTGCCGGACAATGGTACTGGCGAGAACCGCCGGCCTGTCTCATCCCAGCCCGGAGAAGGTTCTGTTGGGCGCGGTTTGCCTAGGGCCACGCCCCCTGCCGTGGCCCCGCCCCGCGGGGGGCCGGTGTGTGAGTGGTAAATAGCGCCGCACGTGAGAGGTGGCTTCAGAAGTCGAAGAGCGACCGTGGCGCGAGCGTCCGAGAGCCCGTCCCGTCCCCGCACCTGCCGCGCGGGGCGATGAGGGCCGCGCGGGTCACCCTGCGCAGCGCCGCCCCTCTGGCGGCGGGCGGGGTCAGCAGCCCGGTGCCGCGCGAGGTGGAGCGCTTCTCCCGCTACTCGCCCTCCCCGCTCTCCATCAAACAGTTCCTGGACTTCGGTACGGGCCGGGGAGCGCGGGGGCGGGGACGCGGGGCGGGGACAGCTCTCCTACCCGCCTCGGGCTCTGTGCTGCCGGCGGGGACCCTGGCCCGGGACTGCCTCCAGCTCTCCGGGGATGCCCCCGGCAACCCGCGCGCTGCCACTGGCCGGCCGGCTCCTTCCTCGGGTGTCCCGGGCTCCGGTGCGCCCCCCGCCCCCGCTCTAGAGACACGTGGCGTCTTGGCGCCCCTGTCCCGCCTCTGCCCTAGACCCTGGCTAGGGGTTGCCCGGGGGCCCCCGCGCTCCTCTGCCGTGGGTGCGGGACGCTGCTCTCGTCGTGAGAGGGCTGCTGCGCTGACCCGAGATGTTCCCGTTATCAACAGCGTGGGGGGGGACGGGACGGGACCCACCTCTGTCTGCTCCACAAGGCTGGAAGTCAGCAAAGCGGAACCGTTTGGCAGCCGCTGTCTGGCGCTGACCGCTGCACGAATCCGTTAGTCCAAGGAGTGGCTGAGTCCCCGATCAGGAATTGGATCATGTGTGTGTTGCTGCTGGCGTTGCCCGGCGCCACACGAGTGCTCTCCCCCACCCCCACCGCGAGGTGCTGTTCTCCGACTGGGATAGTAAACGGAAGCCTGTACTGCTGGCAAGTCTGCAGTGAAGCTGAAAGATCCAATGACTGTTTCAATTAAAGTTGAATCTAAAAATATGCAAAAATGTATCTTGTGCGTTAGTATTGTTGATGGGGAACACCTTAAATAGCTCAACTGTCTGTGTTTCTTAAACTGTAGTGCATGAGAACAGAACAGATGTGATTTTTATGCAGTGGTCACAATATGAATGCTTTGTTCTGCAGATCTGATTTACCATCTTTAGCAGCTGTGAAAAGTTATGTTCTGGTGATCAGATTTATGGGGTGGGGGTGGATGTTGGCAGACCACTTGTGAGAGTTCACTGTTTGTGTATGTTAGCTTGGCTTCCATGGGTGATAGAGGCAATTCCCCCTACTTGAACGTGAAATGCAAAATATGCCTTTAACTAGATGTTATTATACAGATGTCTGTTTCTTGCTGAACTAGGTATCCACTGCAATCATCTAGAAAATATCTAGAGTAAAGAAGAAATAGCCAATATAAACATCCTTGATAGGTTTACATATTTATGCTCTTGTGCATCTGCAATAATGTAATCCTGGGATTTGAGGGAGTCTGCAAGAAACCTCTTCACACTTGTATGTTGAATACTTTTTGTTTTAAAACATAACTGTTCTTATTTTATAGGTTCAAGTAATGGATGCGAAAGAACCTCTTTCGCATTTCTGCGGCAAGAACTTCCTGTGAGGCTAGCAAATATCCTGAGAGAAATTGACCTGCTTCCTAATCAGTTACTGAGCACTCCATCAGTACAGTTGGTAAAAAGCTGGTAAGTGGGAAGGATTTTGTTTAAGTGCTCAATACAGAATATGTCAGAGGTGACAGAGTGGAATCTTAAAGCTATGGCAACTTATTAACTTGTTAAATAGTAATTTTGGGAGGAGGAGAACTTTTTCTGCAACTTCAACATTTTTAACAAACAGTTTAAATAAGCACCTTTTTTTTTTTTAATTTCTTTTTGACAATCTTTTCTAGGTACATTCAGAGTCTAATGGATGTAGTTGAGTTCCATCAAAAAAACCCAGAGGACCACAGGGTTTTATCCGAGTAAGCATTTAATTTTTCATCTTCCTTTCCATTTTCCATAACACATTCAGCTTACAGTGACTGACTATGCTGATAACCTAGCATATTTGAAAGACCTGGAGACTGGACTTGCTTTCAGTACAAGGTATATTAAGTGCTAACCATTTCTTGCAGTAGTGTTTTTTTTTTTTAAATAAATATGACATGTTGAAAGTGACTAAGCCAGTGCAATAAAGCTGACCAATTTTGATATCTCAACAGATCTTGTTTTCAGGGCCAACAAGTCTAATAGTATTTTAACTGGCATGAGAGGAGGAAAAACCTTTAAACAAAAATACTCTGGGACATCCCATTCCAGTTAAAGTTCTATTGCAGGTTGAAGTACTGGTTTTGTGTTAATTCAATTCAGGTTCTTATGAACAAATAGACCTAGATATTTCATATTACTAATATTCTAGTGTATTCTTTCACTTCACCTATGGGCCAAAAAGCCCCCTCAAACGAAAATATTGTGTATATGATTAAGACATAGGAAGTGGCTAGATATGAGAAAATTTTAAGGACAGATGGCGAGAGAGAGTGTTGCATATAGGTTAAGTGCTTTTGGCAAAGTCAGGCAATTTTGCTTGCCACTTTACCTTAGCCAGAAGTTTATTTTTCTGCCCCTGGGAAAAGAATGACTTTGGCCTGGTCTACACTAGGAATTTACATCGGTATAGCTAGGTCTCTCAAAGTGTGAAAAATCCATTCCCAGAGAAACATAGGTATACTAATCTAATGTGTGTAGACTGTACTAGGTTGGTGGAAGAATTCTTCTGTAAACCTAGCTATTGCTTCTCAGGGAGATGGATTACATACACTATGGGAAAAAGAAAAGGAGTACTTGTGGCACCTTAGAGACTAACCAATTTATGCCACAAGTACTCCTTTTCTTTTTGCGAATACAGACTAACACGGCTGTTACTCTGAAACCATACACTATGGGAGAATCACTACCTACACCAATGGGAGGATCTACACTGAAGTGCTGCAGTGGCACAGCTGTGTCATTGTAGCATTTATGTGAAAACAAGCCCTTCAAAGTGAAAATCATCAGAGAGATGACTGACCTTTTTATGAGACTGGTTCACCATCCAATTACTCTGATGTAAAACTGAAGTAATACATGGGTGAATCAGGCCCTGTATTTAAAAAGTAAGATCTTCTGTTTAGGTTAGTGATGAGGTCCTTCCTTTGAAGGTTATGCTATGAGGTGGCCTTAAAACACAATTGCACTTAATTTTTTTTTCTAAACATAAGCACTTTGCACCATAACTTAAGATGCTGCTATAGAGAATTTCTTGTTTGAAATTTGCCCATGTGCAGTCTTAAATATTTATCTGAATGTGTCTTGTGATTATCTAGCTTTATAGATACACTTGTTATAGTCCGAAATAGACACCACGATGTTGTTCCTATAATGGCGCAAGGAGTAATTGAATACCAAGATGCCTTCAGAGTGGAACCAGTCACCAATCAAAATATTCAGTACTTCTTGGATAGGTTTTACATGAATCGTATATCCATCCGGATGCTAATAAACCAGCACAGTAAGTCTTCACTTTTCCCTTGAGAAAATGCATTGTAAGTGTTGTGGAACATGTTAAATTAAAAGTTTCTTATGAGTGTGTCAGGTGACTTCATATGTCACTAGTGTTTTAGTATTTTTAACTGCAGATATGAGCTAGACGAATATCAGAATATGTATGTTATCTTAATTTGAAACTTCAACATTAACTCTAAACTAATGAAAATTCTTGTGTAGAAATCTAGTGATATCATCCTCACCTATGAATAGACTCTTCAGCATTTCTCAGATGCAGCCACTAGGGGCTTTTCTTGTGGCCACAGCCTCCTGGGCAATAACTGGGGGTGGGGCGGGGAGCAGAGCTGTGGCCCCTGCCCCAGGCCACCAGCAAAAGTTGGGCCCTGCTTTCTCCCCCGGAGTCACAAATGCCAGATGATCAGGCAGCCAGTGAGTTCCCTATCTTCCCGGGAGTGGTGAGGCTCAGGCTTTCACCCTGGGGTGGCAGTGGCAGGCTGCAGGTTCCTGCCATGTGGCTTCAGCCTCCAGCCCTGGACCCCGGCCATGGGTGCTGGCCCTCGGCTTACCACCCCACTGCATCACTCCTGGCCCCCACTGTCTCCCTATCCACCTCCCCATCCAGGGCTCAATTTGTTCCCTGGCTTGCCAGGGCTGGGTAAGTCTGCTGTGAAAATTGATATTTGTATGTTTTAGTTTCACTTTTTACAGCCTCCCAGCTAGCTAGTAAGTCTGCTACTGTGAAAAGTGATATTAACAAACATTCAGTTACTTTTCGCAGCAGCAGACTTACTAGCTAGCAAGCCTTTAAAAAACAGGCAACCAATAAGCAATAGAAATAACAAAGATGAGAATGTGCAAAGGACCTTATTTGTGTTTCTATTCTGATTAGGTGCAGTAAAGAATAGAGACAACTGTACATCATTATTGAGGCTGCAAAAATAATTCTACATAAATAAATTTAAATGATTTTGACATGTATATGTGCATATTTATTTTTCCCTCCTAAAGTTAAGTATTTTAGGAAATATTGTCAGAGTGGCCACCAGCAAGAGTTGGTGGCTGCACTCTGAGGCTACTAAAAAATTTGTTGTGAGAACCCCTGCTTTAGATGTTGATCCACTAGTAAAAAAAATTAGCATAGTTTGTGTCTTTGCAATAAGCAGTAGTTCTCTCGGCACCAAACCTGCCCTGTCTTTGACTCTTGAAAATCTAGACTATATTTCCAAAAAAAAAATGGGGTGGGGAGGAGGAGGCCTGAAAAAAATCTCCAGTATCTGAAATTATTACTTGCCAAAAAAAAAAGCAATATTTTCCTGATCAGAGTATGTGAATGTGAATTGACTTTTTTCATAATTCATTGCTTACCTGAAATGAAATATAACATAACATTGGTTTATCTTAAACAGCACTTATTTTTGATGACAATACCAACTCAGGTCATCCACAGCACGTTGGCAGCATTGATCCATGCTGTGATGTGGTGGGAGTGGTGAATGGTATGTACATTGTTAAATCAGTAGGCTCTCTCTTCATGGTTAGCACTGACTGTTTGTTTGCAAGTAGTTTGACATGCAGACAAAAGATGTGCTTATGTGGGGTGCTGAACATGACTTATTTTAAGTGCCTGACAGTTATCAGCTGTAGACTAGTTGATCTCCTGGTTTTAAAGAGGGTGCAAAATAGTAGAAGAATTTAAGACATAATCAAGTATTGAGTGGTAGATGAGGTGGGAGCAGTCCATGACAAATCAACACCAGCTGTGTGGTGGCAAACTTCTATCTTTCACTCTCTAGGCGTCTGTTCTACAAAACTCAAATTATGCTGTAAAATCTAGCAATGCTATTACATTTGCATATTTAGTCTTTACTCTTACTACATTCATCACATGATGCATATCTGTTATAAATATTAATGTTAAAACATGCATGTTTACATATTACAACACACCAGATATGAATGTAGTATGAAGTGATATGTTGCCAAAGAGAATAAATTGCTATATTATAACATTTCACTTTACAACTGTATACACTTACTTTTGTAAAATTAAAAAATATTACAGATGCTTTTGAAACTTCCCGGAGACTCTGTGACCAGTATTACTTAGCTTCTCCAGAATTAAGTCTCATTGAAGTGAATGGTAAGATAATGGCTTAATCTGTTATTTGCAGACTAATAATCCTTATCAATAGCCAAACTGACTTCTCTAGCTCTTAGGAGACTCTTTCACTCAATCTCTTCTGAGTGCTTTTGTCAGAGTAGCCATATATGGCTTCCTCTTGAACCTTGTTTACCAGTTGGCTAGTCTCATGTTTGCTCCTTTCCACTTCTTTAAGGTCCTCCAAATTGCATTTTTCACCTCAGTTGTTGGAATCCAAGCTCTCTGCATTTTGGTTCCATAAGATAGCACATTGGCTTTCTGACTCTCAAATATGAACTTTTTTTTTGAGTTGTGGTTCTTGCAAATGCTTCAGAGAATATACTTGACCTGTCTATATATTAAATCGCACAAGCACTGGCATATGATGGCAAGGAATAAGCTCTCTTTACACTTAGAAAGTGGATGCAGGCCTGGAATTGAGGAACTGTTGAGTTCTAATCCATACTCTCTGCATGTGTCTGATTCTGGGCAGTTAATTCTTGCCCACTCCAGAAGAATGCTAAAAACTGAATGATGTGCACAGTCACTTGAAAATAATTCAGTGGTGTTCATGAAATAATGCATTGTGAACAAATTGGTATATGATGTGCTCTTGAGTGAGTCTTATTTTTCCCCCATTTCCTTATTTACTATAGCATGACCTCATTTGCTTACAATAGAGTTGATTTGGGAAGCAAAACCAACAAAAGAAAAGCCTTAAAACTGGGGAAATCTTTTTCTTTCCCTCCCCTCCCCCCCAGGAAGAGTGCCAGGACAACCCATTCACGTTGTTTATGTTCCTTCCCACCTCTTCCACATACTGTTTGAGCTCTTCAAGGTTTGTAAACCCATGTTTCTGTTATGAGCATGCCATTGCCCAGTTCTGTGAGCATGAACTAATGTGTTTCAGTCTTTAACCAGATCTGGTTTTAGTTTCTTGCCTAAGATCAAGAACTATAGCTCTTGTCACTAGAGGAAGGGATGGTAGCAGCAGATAGGAATGCCGTGGGATTCAGATGTAGTGGAGATTTTGGGGTGGAGGGGGATATTATGCCCTTTATTAATCTTGGTCTTGCGAATTCTGGAGTTTCCATTTTGTCAGTGAAGTTAGAAGGGCCTCATGGTATCTGTCATCCTTGTGATGCACAGAAGGATACGCAAAGAGGAATGGGAAGCACCAAATGAGCATGCATCCCTGACTAAACATCTTAGTTTATGTAAAATACAAGATTGGGGAGTGGAAGAAATAAAATACCATTATATGTGAGGTAGGGACTGTAGGGTATGTGTGTTCTTGAAAGAAAAGCGAATGTGGCAGCAACAAAAATAGACCAAGAGGTAATGGGATTGAAAAGATGGTGTGTGGCTTGTTTGGGTTAAAGCACCTAGGACTCTTCAGTGACCACTGGGCATGACTGTTGTCTTGGAATCTAACTACAGCTTTCCTTTTTAAATTTATAATGTCTAATCTTCATGTTGGGCAGGTACAGCTTAATTTCTGATATGTATATTGAAGTGCCCTTTCCAATAATTAAACCCCAAATAAAATGTCTGCTTTGGGAGTCACTTCTAGATGCAGGTTTTCCTTCAGTCCCACTATACTAAATTGCTAAGAACATTCCCCAAAGACCAAACAATTAGGGGTAGGGGGAAAGTGTAGTCAACTCTTTCTAACAAAGACCTGGTGTGCACTTGGAAGAGGGAGGTGGGGAGAGGCAGGAACCACACCAGAACCTACTATCTGTGGTGCTGTAATAGTGACATACAGTTAATTGAGCCAAACTCTTCTGATGATGGTGATTACCTTAATTTCCATAGAATGCCATGAGGGCAACAGTTGAACATCAGAACAATTCTTCTCTTTCTCCAGTTGAAGTGACTGTCGTTCTAGGAAATGAAGACCTGACAATTAAGGTAATCTATTACTTGACTGCAATAGCCTATAAATGAAATAAAGACTGAATGAATATTCCACAACAAATAGCAATAGAAAAGCTTGCTGACTTATAACTGTAGGACAAAGTTAATATCTACTAAAGAGTCTTTAGTTGAAGATTACTTTAGGCGGTTATTTATCAGAAATCTAAGCTTTTTGTGGTATCTAATCAGGAATAACTGATGGGTTACTGGTGGATGGGTTCAGCTGCTAATGTTCAATGCTATTTCTAGTACAGACTTACAGTTGACTAATTTTTTAATCAGATATCTGACACAGGAGGTGGTGTTCCATTGAGGAAAATCAATCTCCTGTTTAGCTACATGTATTCCACAGCACCAAGACCAGTGTTGGATGACTCTCGTAATGCTCCTTTGGTAAGATCTGAAATCTACAGTAATTTTATAAAGGAACACTGCAAGATAGAGTAAAGTACTTGGAATCTTCTCAGAGTCTAACTGCTTTGTGAGATAGTCACAGGTGAATTGAACTTCACAATAAAAAAAATACACACTTTGTTGGAATGGGACCAATGGCATTCTAAGGCTTCAGCATTTTTCTTCATTTGTACCTTTTTAAGTCTCTCCCATCTCCACTTTAGGCAGCTTTTTATTGTCTCATACCTTTTCCATTTAAAAAACTCTCGCACATTAGGTTTTTTGTTTTTTTTTCACCTAAAGTTAAGAATGACCTCTGGTGCGAAAATGGTGAACAAAGCAACTACGTGTTACAGGGGGCAGTCTTTCAGTGGCTTCTGCTCCCTCCTTGTGCCCCAGTCCTATGTTTAATAGCCTTTAGGAATACCGTTCAAATTGGGCTGTGTCTTGTTTTAAGAATGTTAGGTTCTCCCAGCAGTGACTGAGACTAGCTTGGATGCGCTTCTAATGACTGTGGCTCAAAAGTGGAGACGTGTTGGTTGTCTAACAACCTGTGGACATCTCTATGCTAAAATCCCTCTCCTCTTGAGCCGCAACTTGAAGGAAGGAGCAGTATTTCAGTGATCTCTGCTCCCGATCCTCACTCCTCCTCATAATAATATCCTGATAGGTTTTGTTGACAGCAACTGAGCCAATGTTTGCTGCCAGGAGGAACAGAGTAGAGGCCATTGCAAGGGTTCCGTCTTTGCTTTTTCTCTGAAGCGACATAGCCAGCCATTCTGCATCTTGATTCTCTTCCCTCACTTGCACTCTTAACATCTCTGCCCCAAATTGGGACCCTTTAGGAGACAAGCTTAGAACAGAAGCTTCTTTGCCATCTTTTCAGCTCTCCGCTTCTGCCCCATATCTGGTTTAAAAAGAGAAGACGTGGCTGGGGAAACTTAAATACGGTATGTAAAAGTGAGAGGTGTAAACTATATAATTCCACAATTGAAGACTTGGACTGAAAGATCTTTCAACATGTTTTGATTGAGGATGAGATTAACTTTTTTCATAAAGTTCTAGTGTTCTAAATGAGGCTTCCTTGTTAACATTTTTTGTGGGGGAGGGAGAGAAGCTCTGCAGTAATGGAGACATCCAGGGACCTAAACTGTCTCCCTTGAACAGTCGTCATGCTCTCTGGAAATGGAAGAAATTTTTATTTTGATGTATTGTACTTATTTCTAGGCTGGTTTTGGGTACGGCTTACCAATTTCTCGTCTATATGCTAAATACTTTCAAGGAGACTTGAATCTATATTCTATACCAGGTTATGGAACAGATGCTATTCTCTACCTGAAGGTATGTGCTTTTGTTACATGAAAGTAATATTGCTGATCACTTATCCCACTTAATTGACATTAAAGTGTGGTTCTACACAAGTGACTGACTGAAGGCCTAACTGGGCCTGCAGACCCTCTGTTGCTGGTGAGCTAGAAATTACTCAGCTTGACTGTCAGAGCTGAGGGTAAGTTTGTAGTATAAATAGAAATTGCACTAGTTTTCAGCTGGTCCAATTTACACAGGTATTTGAGGCTGCGGGCCTCCTTCCCACACACACGTTAAGTAGAAACTTATGGACCGAGGTGCTGGTTGGAATTGAGGCACTAAAAGTACAAACATTCAAGTGGCAGATCTTCTCTTCACTGATCATTGTCTTCAGGAGTGAGAAATCCAGCCTTATAAGGAAATATAAATAGTTGTTACCAATAGCTTACCTGTTCAACAACTGTTGTACAGATGCTGAATTCTGGGTAAGTTAAATACTTCATTATGTCAGATTCTTCATTAGATAAGAGTCTAGCCTACTACATACACCAGGTTTCTTCAGGTAACTATAAAAACCAAAGGTTTTTGGTAGTCCGTGCATCTGTTTCGGAGAGGTACTTGTACTGACTGTGTCACAAAACTTTTACTTTAAAATACAATTATCGAAGCACAACCTATGAAATGGGTGTGTGTGTACACACAAAGTGTTCTACTTTACAATAACTTTTTATTTATACCATCCAAACCTGTCTATTCATCATAGAATCCTATTTTATCTGTAAAATGGGGTAAGATGTATTAAATGCCCCTTCAGGTCTTGTGAGAAAGGAGCTGTCCTGCTATATCCAGGATTATCTTGATTTTTAAATCGCCCCAAAGAAGTCATATCATGCAGAACACAAACAGGTTCATGGCCTGTAAAATCTGACCGCAATATGACTTGACACTTAATGACAACACGTCTTTCTCCAGGGCAAACCTAAGCACAACAGCGCACAGTACTGTGGCCTGTTGCAAATGCAAAAGACTAATGCTCAAATGACTATTAATCCAAGTATGTCACTATCTATGTAATTGTAGTGTCAGTGGCTCAGGTCTCAAACTTATTGTTAAATATATATTGCTTTGATTTTTTTAATGGTATATTTAGAACTCTTATTGTTGTGGAACAGTGGCTTGAAAGAGATAATTGAATAAGTAATTCCTGTATTTTTTTTGTTTTGTGTTTAGGCTCTTTCAACAGCATCAGTAGAAAAGCTCCCTGTGTTCAACAAGTCTGCCTTTAAGCGTTATCAAATGGCTACAGAGGCAGATGATTGGTGTATCCCAAGTAAACCAAAGAACTCGGTGAGGCAAAGTGCAGCTGTGTGAAAGAAATGTCAAGTTGTTAGAAGGGAATCAAACTGTCTCTTCAATCAGGACTAATGCTTGAGGGCATTACGCTACAGCTCCTTCCAACAGGTTGTGGAACAGAAGGAGTCTGTCAGTCTGCTGGAAGAAGGGAAGGAAAGATCATGCTGCAGATCTGGAGGTTATAGTCTACCAGGGCTGGCCTTATGGGTGGGCAACATGGGCGCTGTGGTCAGCGGGGCACCATCAGTACTTAATTTGTTCCGGAGCTTGCCAACTCTGAGCCCCGCCACCTCTCGGCAGGGCAGTTCATAGCCCCAGCACCTCTGGACTGCCGGTCAGCAGCAGCTGCTGCTCTCTGGCCACCCAGCTCTGAAGGCAGCGCTGCCAGCAGCAGTACAGAAGTAACGGTGGTAGTATTATACCATCCCACTCTTACTGCTGCATTTCTGCTGGCGGTGGCATTGCCTTCAAAGCTGGGTGGCACCTGACCAGCAGCCACTGCTCTCCAGCTGCTGTGGTCAAGCGGCAAAGAATGGGGCAGGCCTGGGGTGCAAGCCTACAGAAAGGAGCTCTGGGCAATGTGAGGGGGAGGCAGCAGGACCCAGGGGGAATGGGAGTTCAGGGAGACAGAAAGGGCCAGGGGCAATGGGGGGGAATAGATGAGGAGGCAGTGGGGGCCAGGGGCAATGGAGGGGTAGAGGCCAGAGGAACCAAAATACAAGTTGGCCCAGGGTGCCATTTTTCCTGAGGCTGGCCCTGGTCTAGACTGCACGATTTGACCTGTACCATTCAGTACAAAGAACCTAAAGATGGGTATATCTTTCAATGTTGTTGCCCTTACCAAAAAAGGCACATAAGAAGTTCAGATTAATACTTCAGTTTTTCCAGGCACATGATCTGAGACTTGATGTAATAGATATATACAGTTTCTGAACCATGTTTAACTCTTGAACCTCTAAATGCTGACAAATGTCAAGTACCTATTTTTTCTCCCAGAACAGTCACTAGAGCTTCACCATCTATTATGCAACTCTGCAGTTAGGTGCATATATGGGTATACAATATTGTCCTATTCAGATCCACTTTAACATGATGGCAGCAGCAGGATAGGAACCTTAAGGTGTAGCAGGTTGGTAGCCATGTGTGGGTCAAAGTATCTTATGACATTAGAAAGTCCCATTTTTCTCCCTGCACTTCCCAATGATAAATGTTAAACAACTTTTTTTCCAAAAATAGCTTTATTCGATTATTTTTATTACTTGCCCTGAATGGTAGAAGATTGGTGCCATTTTCAGAAATGGTTTGTTTTTAAAAAAAAAACCCTTGAACGCAACTTGCTTGGTAACTTGGAGAAGGCTTTGTGTTTGTATCTTGAGGAATGCTTTTGACTGTGACAGACATAATGACACATGTAGCCTACATCTTTGAACTGTAAGGGCTGTGCCAAATGTTTAGGCTTGGATTTTTCAAAGGAGCCAAAGTATGGAGAATCCAGTACTTCA
The DNA here is from genome assembly GCF_965140285.1 of Lepidochelys kempii. NCBI lineage: Eukaryota > Metazoa > Chordata > Testudines > Cheloniidae > Lepidochelys > Lepidochelys kempii. The sequence goes on from NC_136381.1 coordinate 222,380,910, forward strand.
CATGAACAACTAGCATCCATGCTCAGTTGTGGGATGGTTTTGTAATGCAGATCATCTTGGCTAGAAGCAGAGCGCACGCCACTAAACATTCTTGCTGTGGACATCAGATTTTATTTAATTCTTAATCCAAGCAATAGTAGACTGTTATACTACCTTGCTCAGCAGAATGAGTTTTAACTGGTACTGCATATAACTGTACTGTACAGGGTTTTTTATTCCATTAGTATAGATTTAGTCCATATGTCTAGTAAAATTTCAGAGAGATGTTCCACCTTCAATATAGGGATGAAAAAGGTCCTCTTCACTGTGTGTCAATGCTTCAGTAGCTTATAAATCTCGAATGCTAGACAAGGTCATGAAGTGCACCTAGACATAGTCTCTCCTTTCAAGTAAACATTAAATTTTGGCTCTTTCTCTAGGCTCATTAATGCCTGAGCATGATCTGTGTTCTCATGCTCTTTAGCACTTTTTGTAATATATAACCCACATGTCCCCCTGGAGAAGAGTACCTTTATTTTCAAAACATCATGCACACTTTTATGCTGCTGTAAACAATGTTAATACTTGCAGGTGGAAGTATTCTGGACCGCATTATCTTTGAATTATAGGGCAACTTCCTAATGCTAAGTGAGTCTTTAGTACCAACTCTTTATATCCAAAACACACTCAGTGCCATATGTTGATATCAATATGGAAACCATATCAGCCCTCCACAAGGAGTCTCTTTTGTATTTAACTACTTGAGGGTTTTACTACTTTGCACTAGACACTTTTAGCTGTTCTTGAATTTTGTTTTGAGGATAAGGCTTCTGATTTTAAGTCTTGTACTGTACAAAAGTGATATGATTTTGTAATAAATATTTTTTTAAACTCACTTGTTCTTTCACTTCATTATTGTGGTGGGTCTGCTCAGGGCGTAGCTTTGTTTATGTGTAGGTTGTAGAACCTCCATTTGTCAGAAGTTGTAAAGTAAGCTTTGCAGAATATCAGCCCGAATATCAGCTAAACTGTTAGCTATTGTTTCACTGTAAGAATGTCTTGCTCTGTCAACAATTTCTAAAAAAAAGCTATTTCAGCAGACTGGGTAGGGAGGATTAAACTCAGTGAAACAGTAGTGTTTTCTTTTTAATAAGGTCTGACGGTGCACAGCCACTTGCAGTTAACAAGGCAACTCTTTGCAATTTGAGCATCTTTACACACCTGCCAGTTTTAAGTGTTTTCCTTATGGTCTGATCTAAAATACCTTTTATGATGTGTTTTAGGCCCACTGTAAGTGACCACTTGCTTTCCCTTAGGACCTAGACAAGAAGAAATCAATGAAAGAAGCAACTATAGAAGATCGCCACACAATGGGGGAGAAAAAAAGTCTCAACCCAGAAGTCAATGGAAGGGTGCATCAGTCAAGGCTTACATCTCTCCTGGGCCACTTGCAACCAGTCTTTCAGGCGCTTTCCAGAGCTCTTTATATGGAGCATTCTCAAAGTCTTTCATAGCATGAACCACTTCTGCATTTAAAAAAAACAGATACTGCCGCAGGGATTCTGTGATTAAGTACAGCTATTGCTTACAGGGTGTCATAGGACTCCCCCCTCCCCCTTTTTTTTTAATTCTCAAAGGAAAGCTGCACAACACCTTCAGAAGATGAGCCTGAGACCTTAAATTCATAACTTTGCTAGGTAGACTGTCTATAACCCACTTAATCTCCTATCATCCCTTTTTCCCCCTCCTTTCCTCACTGTGACTGGAGAGGTGTTAATAGGCCACCTCCCCTTGAGGTGTCCCTTGGAATATGTATTAACTACTTATGTTAAACAATGTGTTCCCCCTTGCATTTAGCTGTGCTACTCTGAGTGCATTTCCTAGACCTGAAGAAGAGCTCTGTAAGCTTGAAAGCTGGTCTTTCTCACCAACAGAAGTTGAGCCAATAAAAAATACTGTATTACCTCACCCCCCCTGTTTCTCAAATATACTTTTGGGGGTTTTAGGTAATGGAGTGGTTGGGAATAAAGACTAGCAATGCCACCACCCCATTACTAATACATTTGTAGTGACAACTGAATAAACATAAAACCTATGAACTAGGACCCTATGCTGTAGGAACTGTATAAATAACAATGGTGGTCCCTGCCCCAAAGACCTTGCAATCCAGGTGTGGGGCAAGAGAAAACAGATGGTGACAGGTGGGAGAGCACAATTCTACTGAGATATTACTAACAACCCAGATGTTGTTACTCCACTATCCTTAGCCATAATACTTGTAGAATCAAGCATCTTGCTGATTGGTGTAGCCATGTGTTCTTAAAAAAAAAAAAAGTGACCTCTTTATCATAACTGCCAAGAGAAAGTGGAAAGATGCATCAAAACTAGCATTTACTGAGTGATTTAATAAAAATCAGTGCACTACATGAGTCTGAGAACAATAGAGGGAAAAACTGGGTATTTTTCCTTAAAATAACTGAAGAAAATAACAAGTATATTTTGAATTTGTCCTCCAATGTTTATGTTTATCAATTATCACTTTACCCTCAGTCTCTTCTACCTCTGGGAAAATGTTATATTTGTACAAGATAATTATTGATTTAAAAACATCGACTGGGTTAACTTTAAAAATCAAACACAGCAGTTCATGATGTATGGAAAGCTATCATCCTCTGGAGCTAGTTCCCTATCCAGTTTTCAATGCAATGTGGCATGTAAGATATACATTAATTTTTTTCTTAATATTACTTTTCCATGTGAGCAATTATTGTAGCTGCCAAAGGAATGGTATGTTATAGCATCTGGGAGGTGAGGTAATGTACTTGAATGAAGAGGGAGTTAGCCATGAGACAGTCTCTCTATTAAGACGGGGTTCACTCTATGGGGAAAAAAAACTGAGAATCCATTATCTAGTATACTTTCTACTTCCTATATCATTGACTTACTACTTTCTATTATCTCACATGATGAAAAATAACCAAGTTTACTAACACAATGTTGGGGTAAAAACATTGTTTCCATTAAATTAGTAATATTTGCATTAAAATATTTCTATTGGTCTGAATTTTCAATTCCAGAAGTTTGGCTTTCATAACCTTAGCGATTTGACCCAATACCATTCATTTAAATATAAATTTCATAGCACATATGCTCCACCACTGCTTTTGTCTGTATTTCCACTAATGGTCCTTATTTTTAAGCTGTGTAGTTTCCATTAAAACTTGCTCTAGGAACTTGGCGCTCAGCCCAGAAGAGAATGGGGTGTAAATGTTTTTAAATACTTGAAGATGGTTTTGAGAAAAAAACATGGTTTTCTTCTTGTGTGCTATAAAAGGGAGAAAGGCTTCTGAAAGCTAGAGAATAAATTATCATCTCCAACCAATGCTGAATTGTTCAGAAGCCATTGTTTTTAAGACAGAGTGCAAACCTACTGTAATGTTCACCGCTTTAAATCACTGCTGAGCTAAAAAGCAACTTGAACTGAGAGAAGCAGTGGGTGAGATAAGTATTTAACAGGAGATTTTCAAAGGCAGAGATGGGAGTTGGGTAACTAGCTGCCCTTTGTGCCTCTGAAAATTCCAGCCTTCATCTGCAAAAAACTTTGGAACTGTATTACGTAAGCCTTTATCCTTTCAAATTGCTGAATGTACATTAACAATGGGTACTCAGCCTTGCCGGATAAGGTCCTAATTAACCACCTTTGTGGCATGCAAAGAAATTGGAAAGAGTGGAGAAGAAAGTTTGTGCATGTGCAAGACTAATTTTCTAAGCCATTTTATATAGGGGAGGATGTGAATAATATTATGGTAGTATTAAAATGTGAACTCTACCCCAATCCTCAAGGGCCTTAGATGCCACAGAACTGGTATAGTTCTTCTGTGCAGCGGGGGAGGCAGGATTTCTGGAGTCTAGGGAGAGGGATCCAAACATCCTGTGTGTCATAGAGCCATGGTCAATGGGCTGGCCCCAGTATCCCTGGTTTCAGTGGAGCCTACACCCTCACCCCCTGCAGAACAAAGTCTATAGCAGCATCTTCACTGTGCAACTTCGTGGCTGCTGTAATGGCAGGAGAGCAACCTTGCTGCCACTCCATGGTTTGGGGTAGGATTCCTGACATACACATATATTAACACCTACACCAAGCCCAACTACACAGGTGTGGGGCAGGATTTAGCCCTTGACAAATATACATTATTACCTGATAGGCAGCAATATCCCTTTTAGTTCTGGGCCTGTCATAAATATAAAGGGAAGGGTAAACCCCTTTGAAATCCCTCCTGGCCAGGGGAAAGCTCCTCTCACCTGTAAAGGGTTAAGAAGCTAAAGGTAACCTCGCTGGCACCTGACCAAAATGACCAATGAGGAGACAAGATACTTTCAAAAGCTGGGAGGAGGGAGAGAAACAAAGGGTCTGTGTCTGTCTGTAGTCGTCTTGGCCAGGGACAGAACAGGAATGGAGTCTTAGAACTTTTAGTACGTAATCTAGCTAGGTATGTGTTAGATTATGATTTCTTTAAATGGCTGAGAAAAGAATTGTGCTGAATAGAATAACTATTTCTGTCTGTGTATCTTTTTTGTAACTTAAGGTTTTGCCTAGAGGGGTTCTCTATGTTTTTGAATCTAATTACCCTGTAAGATATATACCATCCTGATTTTACAGGGGGGATTTCTTTATCTCTATTTACTTCTATTTTTTATTAAAAGTCTTCTTGTAAAACACTGAATGCTTTTTCATTGTTCTCAGATCCAAGGGTTTGGGTTTGTGGTCACCTATGCAAATTGGTGAGGCTTTTTATCCAACATTTCCCAGGAAAGGGGGGGTGCAAGTGTTGGGAGGATTGTTCATTGTTCTTAAGATCCAAGGGTCTGGGTCTGTAGTCACCTAGGCAAATTGGTGAGGCTTTTTACCAAACCTTGTCCAGGAAGTGGGGTGCAAGGTTTTGGGAAGTATTTTGGGGGGAAGGACGCGTCCAAACAGCTCTTCCCCAGTAACCAGTATTAGTTTGGTGGTGGTAGCGGCCTGTCCAAGGTGTAATATTTTGTACCTTGGGGAAGTTTTGACCTAAGCTGGTAAAGATAAGCTTAGGAGGTTTTTCATGCAGGTCCCCACATCTGTACCCTAGAGTTCAGAGTGGGGGAGGAACCTTGACAGGGCCAATGAGACAAGTGATCTGTTTTTAACAGGTGCATAGATGCATATTTTGATAGGTAGAATAGACTTAGATTTTTACATTTACTCAGTTTTTTTATTAAGGGAAAAGGCAGAATATTCTCAGAAAACTATCAAACATATTTAAGTGCTGAGGCAAACTGTCCAAAATCAGGATGTTTGGACATGAACTCATCTCAGTTCCCCATCTCACTGTTGTTAACGTTATTGAAACGTTATTAAAGTGATTCTATCAGCATTTTGCAATTGTACCCTGCATCCCTCTGGAACACAGGTAGTAGAGAGCTGCTGTGAACAGCAATCTAAAAATCCAGTATCCATTGGGGCTCTATGAGCTGGTGCACTGGGGAACAGGACCCTGGCTTCACTTCTTCCCCATTCCTTTAGGGGTGCAGCAAGCTCCTGATTCAGCAACATGTCAGAGGCTCCATTGAAGCCCAGGGGATTATTCACATACTTAGAGATAAGCATGTGCTGAAGTTCTTTGCTGGAGCAGTCTCTGCACCCTCCTGGCCGTTCCCTCCCTTTGCACTCACATAAGGGCCTGGCACAGTCAGCATCTTGATGCCATCAGCAAACCATTCCAACTCACTGTTTTTCCTCTTTCCTTTTGCTTAGCCAGCGTTTAATACATGATACTTTGTCCCTTGCCCTGTTCCAATATATTTTCCTTAACAGTCTTACAAAGAACCTTATCAAAAGCTCATTGAATAGCTCAGCAGCAAATCATGTCACCTTTATCTAATACTTTATGATCCCTACCAGGCTAGAGAAGTGAGAATTTCCCTTACAGCAGCAATGATGGTTTGGCATTATCAGGTTATAATTCTCCAAGTTCTGCCCTAGTCTGTTTTAAATAAAACTCTCAATCAGTTTGATCAGAGTAAAAGGAGGACTCAGTGGTGTGTGATCCCCAGTGTCTCTCTCTAGGTTCCTTGTAAAAACAATGGAACAAGAAAAAACTCCTTTTTTGTGTGAGCACCTTTGCATTTGCCTTTTACTCTCTCAAACTCCCTGAAGCTCAGGGCACTTTTTCTAATGTCTTTGAAATAATATCTGAGACTTACAGTGCAAATGATTTCTGCAAATATATGCATTTTACAGGGAAAATCTCCACGATGGGGCAAAATCCATCCCTCACTCAGGTCCCTTTATGCCATTCTGGTGGCTTATAATGGGAACCAAAACAGTGCTCAAAGAATTATCATAGAATCATAGAAGATTAGGGTTGGAAGAGACCTCAAGAGGTCATCTAGTCCAACCCCCTGCTCAAAGCAGGACCAACTCCAACTAAATCATCCCAGTCAGGGCTTTGTCAAGCCAGGCCTTAAAAACCTCTAAGGATGGAGATTCCACCACCTCCCTCGGTAACCGATTCCAGTGCTTCACCACGCTCCTACTGAAATAGTTTTTCCTAATATCCAACCTAGACCTCCCCTACTGCAACTTGAGACTATTGCTCCTTGTTCTGTCATCTGCCACCACTGAGAACAGCCTAGCTCCATCCTCTTTGAAACCCCCCTTCATATAGTTGAAGGCTGCTATCAAATTCCCCCTCTCTCTTCTCTTCTGCAGACTAAATAATCCCAGTTCCCTCAGCCTCTCCTCATAAGTCATGTGCCAGGACCCCCTAATCATTTCCGTTGCCCTTCTCTGGACTCTTTCCAATTTGTCCACATCCTTTCTGTACTGGGGGGCCCAAAACTGGATGCAGTACTCCAGATGTGGCCTCACCAGTGCCGAACAGAGGGGAATAATCACTTCTCTTGATCTGCTGGAAATGCTCCTACTAATGCAGACCAATATGCCATTAGCCTTCTTGGCAACAAGGACACACTGTTGACTCATATTCGGCTTCTCATTTACTGTAATCCCCAGGTCCTTTTCTGCAGAACTGCTGCTTAGCCAGTTGGTCCCCAGCCTGTAGCAGTGCATGGGATTCTTCCATCCTAAGTGCAGGACTCTGCACTTGTCCTTGTTGAACCTCATCAGACTTCTTTTGGCCCAATCCTCTAATTTGTCTAGGTCACTCTGGACCCTATTGCTACCCTCCAGCATATCTACCTCTCCTCCCAGTTTAGTGTCATCCGTGAACATGCTGAGGGTGCAATCCATACCATCATCCAGCTCATTAATGAAGATGTTGAACAAAATCGGCCCCAGGACTGATCCCTCAGGTACTCCCTTGATACCGGCTGCCAACTAGATATCGAGCCCTTGATCACTACCCGTTGAACCTGACAATCTAGCCAGCTTTCTATCCACCTTATAATCCATTCATCCAGTCCATATTTCTTTAACTTGCCGGCAAGAATACTGTGGGAGACCGTATCAAAAGCTTTGCTAAAGTCAAAGTATATGCCATGTCTTCAACCTTTAATCTTTGGTGCAGAGAAGTGAATGGAAGCATATCAGAAATGGGAGGGGGAGTGGCCAGAGCGCTCTGCACTTCTGCTACTCTGGACTGCAGAGCATCCCATTGGTAGCTGTGGGGGGGAAGGTTGATAAGTTAAAGCAGCTCAGGGGCTGCTTTAATTTATGCCATGATTGTGCCCCAGAACAGCCCAGCATCTGGGAATACAAAGATTACTAAAGACACCTTTGCTTCCACTCCTTCTCCTAAATTTAGCCTTCTGTGCTGTGCCTCCATAAGAGGCACATCAAGACCCTGGCTTTATATCTTCATGAACCACTGGGATGGATGGGTAATTCAGGGAGAGCAGAGAGCTCGAGAACTTCCAGAACACATAATTTAAAATTATTTGAAATGCCATTAGCCACAAAGGGAAATCAGAGGCGACAAACTGCTCCTTTGGAATTTTAGTTAATGATAATAATACCTAGCTCTTCTGTAGCACTTTTCATCCATAGATCACAAAGTGCTTTACCAAGGAGGGCAGTATCATTATCCCCATTTTACAGACAGGAAAACTGAGGCATAGGGTGATTTTTTTTTTAAGTGACTTGCTGAAGGTCACCCAGTTGCAGAACCAGGAATTAAACCCTGGTCCATCTGAGGCCCAGTTATGCCCCAAAGTGAATGTTTATGATTGTGATTATGCCTTATCTATCAGAGATACAGCCACCAGTACCGCTTCCTGTTCTTTAAAAAACCTGAGCCTATAAACATAATAGTAAAAGTAAGGGCCTTTCGCCGGATCACTCAGCAAGGAAGTTTGACATGCAGCACAGCCAGCAATGTGCTCTGAGAAGGTCATTTTTAATTGAAAGACGATCCCATGCTTAAAGAGAGAATTATGGCACAGATCGTACCATAAGTGCACTGGTCTACCCTGGGGATCGTTAAGAGCCTCATTGCCCGACGAGGAACTCTTGGATGCAGTGTGGGGAGACAATGCCTGTCAGAACTCATGGGTAACAGAACTCACAGAACTCACAGTGCAACACCCTTGGGATGGTGCAGCATGTACTACCCTACACCACTGGCCAACTCTGCAGGTTGACACATAAGGGTCAACCATGGCCCAGCCTCCCTCCCCTGTTTTAGGGTGGCTTATACCATTGCAGGTGCTAGCAGGTATGGCAGCTAGGAACATGGCTGGCCAGGCATGTGCACAATACCTGAGTGGCACACATTTTGGAGATTTGCATGTATTCATCAGAGGCCTGATCCAAAGTCCATTGAAGTCATTGGGGGTCTTTCCATTGATTTCAAGAAGCTTGACATCAGGCCCTAGACATGTACAATTATGCATGCTTAATTGTGAATATCTGACCCAGTACACCTGAAGCTTTGCACACTGGAATGCCCCATCATACACTGAAATGCACAAAAATCACATATTGGGTCCAGTTCACTGCATGAGTTCTCTCTTTCCTCTTTGTCCCTCTTCCCACCACTGGTACTGTCCTATATACATTATGAACATAACATCCTATGTAGCTGAGTGGTAGGAGTGTGAAATCTGAAGTATGTCACACCTTCACAAACTTTTGATGGTTTTTCAAGGCCATTGGATTATCAGTTCACTTCAGCAAACGATCCGAGACTGTACTGCACATCTCAAGGCTGCTGCCTGTCAAATGACACCATCCATGCCAAAGCAGCTGGAAAAACAGCAAAACTATTCACTGGGGAATCAGAATTGTTTCAGACAGACTTGGGAAATTATATTATAGATATTAGTATTCAGGGATGGCCATAGGATCTGTTTTCTGCCCTTATCCAGAGAGTTGTCCTTGCCACCTCCTCTGTTCTGCAGTTGATGTTTATTCTCCACCCCAGAGAATTAACGTTCAGGAGAGAGAATGTGTCTTGACTTTAAATCTTTATTTATCACCATCACAGTCAGAGAGAGTATAAAGGGATTGCAGAGACTCCTAGTTCTTTACAGGAACTGCAGCATCTATTGTAAGAGGAGACAATAGATTTTTCAGGGGACATTCCCTCTTGAACAACTTAGTCCTTCAGAGGGGCATATCTTCATTCCTTATGTTCAGACAGGACACTCAGACAAAGCTACCTGTCCAGGAAAGGCTAAAAGAAATGTTTCTGTTAGCAAAATCATGTATTTTTTAAAAGGAAACTCCTGCTAACAGAGTATAGATATATTGGTCACACTTTATATCGAGGTTCCATTTATAAACATTTATAAAGGGTTAATAAATGTTTTAATAAATGGTCACCCAATTGTTGTCAATTTTTATAAAATCAATAGATTGCCTATAACCATGGCCTATAACCATCTATACAACACCTACTGCTGCTATGTTTATAATCACATGCAACACACATTACTCATTTCTGTAACATGCTTACAGCATACAGTAATAATTTATTAACCCTTTATGAACTATTAGAAATGGAACCTTAATGTAAAGTGTGACTGATATATTAAGACATATGTGATAAAAAATAATAGAGCAGTGATAAATATTAGCTAGTTTTTTAGGGCCTTATTCAATGCCCCACTGAAGTCAATGGAAAGACTCCCATTTATTTAAATGGCCTTTGATCCAGGGCGGCTCACTGAGACTGAGAGGATATATATTTTTTGGAAAGTTCCAAAGAGACAACAGTCATTAGTTAACATTTAGGGCTTGTCTACACTTAAAACACTACAGCGGCACAACTGCAGATGAGACGCCATAACACTTCAATGTAGACACTACCTATGCCTACTGGAGGGCGTCTCCCATCAGCACAGGTAATCCACCTCCCAGAGAGGCGGTAGCTAGGTTGATGGAGGACCTAGCGCTGTCTACACGCAACTTAGGTCATCTTAACAACACCATTCAAGGTTGTGGATTTTTCACACCCTTGATCGATATAGCTAAACTGACCTAATGAGTAGTGTAGCCCAGACCTTACTTTACATTATCAGCAAGAGACCCTAATCAGGACTAGGGTCCCATTGTATCAGATGCTGAACTAATGTATAAGATGACACAGTCCCTTCTCTCAGGAGCTTACATTCTAGTGACATAGATGGGGGCAAGAGAGGTACAGTGAAATATGTTTAGATATTCTTTATATTATATAGAAACATATTTACATATTATAAACATATTATATATTCTATTATATAAAAACATGTTTATCCACGCATACACAATCGCATTTGAAAATATTATAGTGTAAGTGCCAGCTATCCTCTTATGCCCCTCAACCTAATCCCTAATAACTGGTTCATGTTTTACAGGCCTTGTGACAGAGGTGGGTCTTGAGGAGAAATCTGAAGGAGGAAAGTGAATTTCTTGACTAGCCTTTAATTCTATAATAAACTAAACCAACCACGGAGCATTAAACAACCTTCAACTTTGGGAAAAAGAAAAGGAGGACTTGTGGCACCTTAGAGACTAACAAATTTATTAGAGCATAAGCTTTCGTGAGCTACAGCCCACTTCATCGGATGCATACAGTGGAAAATATAGTGGGGAGATTTTATATACACAGAGAACATGAAACAATGGGTGTTACCATACAGACTGTAACGAGAGTGATCAGGAAAGGTGAGCTATTACCAGCAGGAGAAGGGGGGGGGGGACCTTTTGTAATGATAATCAAGGTGGGCCATTTCCAGCAGTTTACAAGAACAGTAGGAGGGGAAATAAACAAGGGGAAATAGTTTTACTTTTCACTACAAAAGGTTCCCCCCTCCCTGCCCCCACTCTCCTGCTGGTAATAGCTCACCTTTCCTGATCACTCTTGTTATAGTGTTATGGTAACACCCATTGTTTCATGTTCTCTGTGTATATAAATCTCCCCACTATATTTTCCACTGAATGCATCTGATGAGGTGAGCTGTAGCTCACAAAAGCTTGTGCTCTAATAAATTTGTTACTCTCTAAGGTCCCACAAGTCCTCCTTTTCTTTTTTGCGGACACAGACCAACACGGCTGCTACTCTGAAACTTTGGGAAAGTTTCAGTCCAGATCTGGAGCCCAACTCTGTGGGTTAAGCACAACCCTGTGCAGAACATTTCCATCCAAAGTTCTGACCCTTCTGTCCAGACGCAGGCAGAGCTCCCATCGAATTCAATAGGAGTTTTGCCTGCACGTGGAGACAAGAGAATTGGGCCTTGTATCATCAGACAACAGTGACTGGTCACAGCTTCCATTCATTTCTGATAGTCAAGGCTTTTTAAAAATAAAGAATTAAGAGTTTGCTAAAACCTAACAACATGCCAGTATATTTCAATGAAGCAGGAAGATGATTCCAGCAGTTTGGGGCTGCAAGCCTAAAAAGCTACGCCTGTGTCCTATAGTTGTCTGTTTATCTCCAGACGCTTTGAAATGAATGGACTAGTTTTAGGAAAGGGAAGATCTGCAGCCAGCATTGGATAAAAGGAAACAAAACAATGCTGTAAATAAGGTCTAAATGATCACAAACATACACATAACACAGGGTTGTTGTTCCATTGCTAGCCGCTGAACACTTTGATGTTTTCTTTTGCTTACAGCATTCCATCATCTTTCATAGAACTGTGCTTGATAAATGTGTGTCCTTAGACACCCAACTGAAAAACAACAGCATCGTTCTTGGCATTGTTTTTACATTCTCCCAACTTTGGGGGTGAAACAAAGTACAGCATGTTCCAATGCTAGCTGTACAGAGAACTTAAAAACATGTTTATGTGAGACAAGCCAGAAGCTGGGAGGATTAGTCATTCTGTGTCATTCCTCGCCACCCGGAGCCTATTTCAGGAACTGCTTCAAAGTTCAAATCCAAGTCACAATGAATCCAGCTTGCTTTTTCTAGGAGCTATTTATTCTGATTGTTGCTGATACACAGATCAGTACATAATGGAAAACATCTGTAAGCAGGGTCTGAATGAGCTCTCCCCTGACATCGAGTGACATACTGTGGGAAAAGACTTCAGGAGCAGATTGTATTTACATAGACACACCTGCTCTGCCTAGGTGTTCAGCAGACAGACCTGCTTTGCCAAAGTGATCAATTTTGGCAGGTTTTGGGTTGCAATTCGCTTTCATGTTGAGTGCAGGAGTAATTAAATGTTGTTATCCTTATTGTATGAGTAAAAGGCAGGAGAACTGTGCTTAGCATGCACCTGATTCCTAAATTGAACCTAACTTGCTGAGCAGGGCGTAGGGATGCCAAATCCTACTCAAGATGAGTGGTGTGGTCTCTGTTGAAAGAGTTTTAGAGGCTATTTGAGGCTTTCTCTATGGTGACTTCAGAAGCTGATCTCATTTGCATGGACTCTCTCATTCTGCGTAGGTGCTCAGCATGATGGGATTGCTTGCCCAAATGATTACTTGTGGCTGGTTTTGGATCCCCAGTCTCCTTGTTATTGGGGAAGGAGTAATAAAGGGTTGTTATCCTTGTTGTGTGAACCAAGGGCAGCAGAACTGTACCTGGCCATACCCCAGTGGAGGGACTCATCCTCAACTGAACAGCACTCATTAGGCAGGGGACATGGGTTCCAAAGTCCAAAGAGGTGGGAAATAGGTGTTTGTATCTGGTAGTGTGGGTGTCTCCTTAGTATAAATAAAAGAGCTAATTTAGACTCAGTTGAGAGTCTTATTACACTCTCTGGTCCCACTGAGAATTACTAAAAGAAACTACACTATCTGCTAAGAAGCTCCCTGAAAAAGCTCAGGAACAAATCTGTGCAGACATATGCCTAAAACTCTGACCAGGGGTATTCTATTTGCTACCCAACATCCATAAACCTGGAAATCCTCGATGCCCCATCATCTCAGGCATTGGCACCCTAATAGCAGGATTGTCTGGCTATGTGGACTCTCTCCTCAGGCCCTATGCTACCAACACTCACAGCTATCTTTGAGACACCACTGACTTCCTGAGGAAACTACAATGCAATGATCTTCCAGAAAACACCATCCTGGCCACTATGGATGTAGAAGCCCTCAACACCAACATTCTACACAAAGAGGGACTACAAACTATCAGGAACAGTATCCCTGATAATGTCATGGCAAACCTGGTAGCTGACCTTTGTGACTTTGTCCTCACTCACAACTATTTCACATTTGGGGACAATATATACCTTCAAGTCAGCAGCACTCCTGTGGGTACCCGCATGGCCCCACAGTATGCCAACATTTTTATGGCTGACTTAGAACAATGTTTCTTCAGCTCTCGTCCCCTAATGCCCCTACTCTACTTGCGCTACATCTGGACACATGAAAAAGAAGCCCTTGAGAAATTCCACCATGATTTCAACAATTTCCATCCCACCATCAACCTCAGCCTAGACCAAGCCACACAAGCGGTTCATTTCCTGGACACTACTATGCTAATAAAGCGATGGTCACATAAACACACCTATACCGGAAACCTACTGACCACTACACTTACATCCAGGACACACCACACGATCCATTGTCTACAGCCAAGCTCTATGATACAACCGCATTTGCTCCAAACCTTCAGACAGAGACAAACACCTACACGATCTCTATCAAGCATTCTTAAAACTACAATACCCACCCGCTGAAGTGAAAAAACAGATTGACAAAGCCAGAAGAGTACCCAGAAGTCACCTACTACAGGACAGGCCCAACAAAGAAAATAACAGAACGCCACTAGCTGTCACCTTCAGCCCCCAACTAAAACCTCTCCAGCGCATTATCAAAGATCCACAACCTATCTGAAAAATGATCCCTCACTCTCTCAGATCTTGGGAGACAGACCAGTCCTCACTTACAGACAGCCCCCCAACCTGAAGCAAATACTCTCCAGCAACCACACGCCACACAACAAAAACACAAACCCAGGAACCTATCCTTGCAACAAAGCCCGATGCCAACTCTGTCCACATATTTATTCAAGTGACACCATCATAGTACCTAATCACATTAGCCACGTCATCAGTGGCTCGTTCACCTGCACATCTATCAATGTGATATATTCCATCATGTGACAGCAATGCCCCTCTGCCATGTGCATTGGCCAAACCGGACAGTCTCTATGCAAAAGAATAAATGGACACAAATTTGACCTCAGGAATCATAACATTCAAAAACCAGTAGGAGAACATTTCAGCCTCTCTGGCCACTCAGTAAAAGACTTAAGGGTGGCAATTCTGCAACAGAAAAGCTTCAAAAACAGACTCCAACGAGAAACTGCTGAGCTTGAATTAATATGCAAACTAGATACCATTAACTTGGGCTCGAATAGAGACTGGGAGTGGCTGGGTCATTACGCTTATTGAATCTATTTCCCCATGTTAAATATCCTCACGCCTTCTTGTCAACTGTCTAAATGGGCCATCTTGATTATCACTACAAAAGTTTTTTTTTCCTGCTGATAATAGCTCATCTAATTAATTAGCCTCTTACAGTTTGTATGGTAACTTCCACCTTCTCTGTATGTATATATATATTTTTTTTCTTACTATATGTTCCATTCTATGCATCCGATGAAGTGAGCTGTAGCCCACGAAAGCTTATGCTTTAATAAATTTGTTAGTCTCTAAGGTCCCACAAGTCCTCCTGTTCTTGTTACACACTGCAGAGCTGAAATCGCTGATACCTAGGTGTAAGTATTAGATCTACTTTGGGACGGTGTCTCTATTGCACGATACTGCCCAGTGTGCACCAGCAGTGAGGCTCCCCCACTAACAGCTGAAATCACTGATTACTGTGTTGGGGGGGGGGGGGCTGAAGACATCTTGATGAGTGGCTAGCCAGGCAGCTGGAGGAGAGGTGTGGCAAGCCGCGAGCAGGGCGGTTGGCAGAAAGAAGTGGCCAGCAGGGCGCTGGTGGAGAGGTGTGGCAAGTGGCCAGTAGGACAGCTGATGGAGATGCATGGCCAGCAGGGCGACTGGTGGAGAGGCGTGGCAAGGGACCAGCAGGGCACTGGCAGAGAGGCATGGCAAGTGGCCAGCAGGGCGACTGGTGGAGAGGCGCGGCAAGCAGCCATCAGGGCGACTGGTGGAGAGGCGCAGCCAGCAGGGTGGCTGGCGGAGAGGCATGGCAAGCGGCCAGTAGAGAAGCTGTTGGGGCGACGAGTGAGTACAGCGTGTAAGGTGCCTCCTTATCCCCCCCACCCCACCTTCCACACAGGGTGGGAGTGAACTCTGCGGATGAACCTGTGAACTCTGGGGCTGCACTGGCCAAGGACAGCAACTGTGAGTGGGGTACAGAGAAGGGATGGGCACATTAAAGGGACTTTTGGGTTTCTGGACTTAAGATCCTGAGGGGAAAGGACACTGCCCAACTTACTTGGGGGTGGGTCTTTTGCTCATGGTTTGTGTTTATGAACCCTAATTGCAGTGTTTTCCCAAATTAATGCTGAGTTACTTCCCTCCTTTTATTAAAAGTTTTTGCTACACTCAGACTCTGTGCTTGCAAGAGGGGAAGTATTGCCTCTCAGAGGTGCGCAGGGGTGGTGTGTAATTGTCCCAGGTCGCTGGGTGGGGGCTTGAACGAGTTGTGTGTAGTATTGTTGAAAAGGAACCCCTAGATACTGAACCCAGCCTTGTTGCTGCTGGCTCCACATGGCAGAAGGGTTACTACTGTATGAGCTTTTACTATTCTGGGCTGTCCACTTGTGACTTTTGTACTTTAAATAAAGCTGCACCTGTGTGTCCAGTACACGCTTCTGGCAAGAAGAATTTCTTTCCGCCTAAAGTGGAGCCTGGAAAAGTTTTCAGAGACCTGGGCTCAGTGACGTCAGGTGGGAAATGTATGTATGATCCCTGGCTCTAGCCTCTCACTCCTCAGGATGGTAGGAGCTTGGAGGGCTGCAGAGGTAAGAGGCTTGCCCATGGTCTGTGAGGAGGATGAGTGCTTAGTGTCATCCTACACCAACGCCTCCAGTTGATGAACTCCTAGCAATCCCTCTAGCTAGACTGATTGACTTCAGAAGGAGTCCTCATCCACATCCTCTTCACTCAGAAGGATACTGGCCATTACACAAGGTCTAAAGAGGATGTGTTAGGGACAAGGGGATAGTAACTGGATAAAATGTAAACAGGTCTATAGCTAAACCAGCAAAGGTGGGAGGTGGAACAGTAGGGATTGACAGCTTGAGAAGCACTGTGGTGGGATGGCAAATTCACATTTATACTGCAACTTTGTAGTTATAGGTGGAGCTGGAAGCCTAAAGTTAAGGTCACCTGATACTTCCCATTATAAGACCCTATTTTCAGTTTCTTATAACTTTACCAAACTTTAACTGTTGAGACTGAAGTTTTCCATGCCCCGTGAGAACCTCAAGTTGAGGGCTTTTTGGTTTTATTTATTTGTTTCAACTAAAATGGCCCAGCTATTTCTGAGAATGAGATTAGGGGGAAACGTGGAGGGTTTTTTGTCCATGTTAAATAAATTATTACAACCATTTTATTGAGAAGCTCTACTGCCTCCATGCTGTGGAGTAGGGACTTGAAATTTGACAGGTGGTTATCCTCTTGTCAGGATGAGCCTTTGGCTATTCCCATGGGGAAAAAATGCTGATATTTGACCAAGTTATAAGCCTTTGAAAAATCTCAGTTTGTGTATGCTCAGTAGAGACTCATCAGAGTTTGGCAGCTAAATTCTCCAAAGATTCCATCTGCACTGAGCACACTCCAGCCCAGGGCTGCAAGGAGACTGGGACCCGGACCCAGTGTGGAGCCAGAGTGAACATGCTCAGGAGGGAGACTGGGAATGAATGAGGAGAGTGCTAAGAATTTACAGTCCCAGAGCTTCCCCAAAAAGCTTACGATTGAACTATAAGACAAGAGACAACAGATGGAGCCAGGTGGGAAAGTACAATGAGAAAATATTGGTCAGCACGATAAGCAGTAGTCTCAGCACACCAGCAGCCTCGCCGTTGTCAAGTTTTTTGTAGGCTACACAGGAAAAGGAGAGTTATAGGGAGCCATGCAGGCAACCTCCACCTCTGCTCAACAAGAAAACAAAAGTGGTTTCCAAATTCTGTGAAACTTTTTAGGAAGAACTGAAGGTTAAAAATGCAAGTGACAAGTGGCACAATGACGTTAGCACGGCACAGAAATCCGTTCCTCAGTTCAGGGCTTTAAAGCGGTTAGGTCTGTTTCTCCAAAAGGAAGTGCCCATTATGCCCCTCAAAGACCGGTGCTGCAGGTATAGCGCATTCTAGGATGTACCAATTGGCCTTCAGGGAGGAAGCACTGACAAAGACAGCTGTGCCACCGGCCTGGGGGCAAGAGGATCAAGGATGAGTAGTGGAGCTTTGTGCATGGGAGAAGTGAAGGACATTTGACAGCAGACTGAGTAAAGTTAATTACTGTTGGTTCGTGGTAAGAAAAGTCAAATACAATAAAAAACAACTGGGACTTGATCAAAAGCTGGATGATTGAAGGGGGGGTGCGTAGGGCAGTACAATGGTTTAAACCACCAGCTTTGCCTTATTGACAGTGTTTGCTCAGAAAAGGTCCAGGAGTGGAACAGCAGTGAAGGTTGGGAGTAAAGTGAATCATCAGAGATGTGGATTGTAGTTTGCACCATGTGTGGCTCAATCCAGGTCTATCAGTTTTTCACTTTTAGAATAAATGATTATCCTAATAAATCATAACATTAGCCCCATGTGGCACTTTCCCTATTCCCTGTACTTCACAAACATTATCAAACGCTCTGAGCATTCAGACTGGAAAAAGCTAGAGAAATAGCCTTTTACAATAATTACATTTCTGCCTGTTTCCATTACAGCATGCGTACATATTGTTAAAGGAGTCTACTGCTATGTGACTCCAAACGCTAACAGAATCGGGTGTATCACTTAGATGTCATCGTGTGCTGCCCTCTCCTGTCCAAACACTCACTAACAAATCAAATCCTTAGAAACATGGAGTTTTCCCTCTTTTGTTGTGAACACAGTTGATCCAATTCATTTACACTTTTAAAAACAAATTAACCATTGTTTTTTCAACTTTTCAATATCTCAAATAGTACGTGACAATGCATGGAAACCAGTACAGCCTTGCTGCCAGTGTATGGCTTTGGTCATCTTCTGTCCTTTGATGCAATTAATAGCTCTAACACACAGATAATATTAAAGCATACAAAACAAAAGGACCCGCTGAGTGATAGATATCTATTTAGGCTGAACTCATAACTGTCGTACCTTATCATACATTCAGAAAAGAAAATTGAAATAATATACCAACGTTGTTATAGCTGATGTCCAACAATAAATAGAAATAAAAAGGGGAATAATGCATGAGACAATCTTTCATTTTCATAATTAATTCAAGAATTTACTTTGACCTGACATATGGGAACTCCACAGAGAAATCCTTCCCCAAACTTCATGATGGCTCCTTATATAAAATAAATGTTTTTCCATTCCAGACCAAGAACCAAATTCTCTCTCTGTTTCTACATGTACAGCTCTCAGCGATGCCAGTGGGACATATTTAGTTCTCAACTACACTGGTGTGAATCTTATGCAACTCCATTGACACCAATAACTTTATTCCATATTTATATCAGTGTATCTGTGGTGAGAACCTGTCCTGTTGATTTCACTTACATTTCAGGGTAGACCCTTCGTCTAGGCACCTTTTATGGAAAACCTGTGTTATTATATATATAATACAATACTGGATATATATAATATTATTGTATATATAATGTTGTGTGTGTGTGTATTTATCTATCTATATAAACTAATTATAAATATAGATATAGAAATACTGATTTGTTAAACCACACAGTTAGGGAGAGTAGAAAGAAAGAAAGAAAGAAAGAAAGAAAGAAAGAAAGAAAGAAAGAAAGAAAGAAAGAAAGAAAGAAAGAAAGAAAGAAAGAAAGAGAACCATTCTGTGTTAAAGCATGGCAGGGGAGATAGGGCAAGGCTGGTCTAACACAGAGATGGGCCCAAACCACGAATTAGAGTCCAGATTTCTAACAATTCACAGTTCAAAGTTGATGAGATCCACAGTTATGTTTGAACCCATTTCTAGATTCAAAATACCTAGGACCAAATACACCACTGACATAAGCAGGCACAACTCCCTTATCTTCCCTGGGGTTGTACACATTTACCACAGTGGTCAGCTTGCCCCTCAAACTCTAGTAAACAACACGTTTGAAACATGCCTGGGTTGACTCATCCCTCATAGATACATTTAACTCAATAGAGTTTAGTGCAAGCGTGTCTCATAGATGATACCTTAAAAACCAAGGTCAGTTTTGCTCTGCACAGAGGTTGAAAGTCTTATGGAACTTTTTGTTAGAGAAGGGATTTGCCCTGGTATCCTTGGCCACTATTTAATCTTTCCCCAGTTGCCGTACTGTTGTCTGCCTGGGTGCTGCCCTGCACCTGGAGGGGCTGGGTTTCTGTAACATGTGAAATGCTACCCGAATGCATATAGGTTACGAAGTGCTGTGGCACTCCCATGGGAAAAAAGGTGTGATGTAATTTATAATATTATTACTAAAGTAAACTTCTGAGTGTTGCTATTCTTCTGTCCCTGCTTGTTGCTGCTAAAATTATAGGAGCTGCATATTTACAGTTTTGTTTTTTCCCCATTGTGTGTCTGATTTCACTAGTTGTAAGATCTGACGGAATTGGTGCGGAAAATCTTTCTTGGTCAAATACATCTGGATTCAAATAAATATTCAAATAAACTAAAAAAAACCCACAAAACCAGTGAGATTTTCTTGACTGATATTTTCAGACAATGTAGCTTCCTATTTTAAGGTATTTTGTTGTTAAAATAATCTAAATTGATGGGAATAGCAATGCAAATAGTCTAAACCATGTCAGTTACATTGTCACAAGGGTTCAACTGCATCAGTATGCAAGCACTTAGCAAAGGGCTCATATCAACACCCCCAGTTAGTTCTAGCTTTAGATACCAGAGCATGGAAGTCCATCAGTGGTATCGACACCATAATATACACTCCTGTCCTTGTTTTAAAAGCTTTAATTCTAATTCAGCAGCACTGAATACACTGCCCCCATAGCGTAAGAAGCAACACAAAAAACGTGTGTGGTTACAATGTTAACAATGTATTAAATATCAAACAGATCATCCAGACCTCTGGATGGTACAAAGCTTGAGTTGCATTTGGACAATTTCTGAGCAGCTGGCCAATTTAGTCTGACATTTACTGCACACAGCAATCTTTTGTGACCCACTGGTCTGTACCAGAAATCCCTGCCGTTCTACAAATAGAGACAGCAGTAGATCTATCCAGAGCCTTAATGTAATTCTCAGAGAGGTTAATGTGTCAGACTCTAGCCAGGCTTCAGCAGCTCTGCTAATGGCACATTCTGTTCTGTTATTTAGCTGGAAAGCAAACTCTACTGAGTCCAGGGAGAATCTGCTTCCATAGCTTGAAAGTAAATGGAAATACTGCTGTGCCCCAGACTGTCTGCACTTTGCAACACTTCAAAAAAGCAGCAGTGTCCCACCAGGGGCCTTGCAGACCCTGCAACATGTTGAACAGCTGGTGTCTGATTTCGCAGAATTGTGAAGATTGTGTATGCCACACAAAGCCATCACATATGGGACTGTTTCAATCTCTCATCCCATTTTAGAGGCTGATGTAGTATGTGTTTAATTTACAAACACTTGGTCCCACAAGCCAAATCGCTTGTCAAAAGTCTTAAAGTGATTTGAAATAATGGTGGCAAAGCAAATGCTTAAAATATAACTGCGCTGGGCTGCTGAGATAATTTTAATTGAGCTAACTCTGCCATACAACTTAGTCAAGCCTCTCCCAGCTTTCTTACCACAGGAGAGCCAAAGATCTCCTAACATTTTAGATGTGTGCCTGACACGCAACTCTAGAAAAGCTAAACGTTGCTGTCATTTGAGATCAGCATAAGTTCCTCCTAAGACCAGTTAACTTGAGGTTTCAACATAACCTGTGACTGGCTATAACATTCTAGCACAGGAAAGTAAGAGAACTGATGATATCATATAAGCAAGTGTGGAAAAGTGCAGTCAGTTGCCCCAGCATTGATGTTAAAGGCAGAAAGAAAATTAGTTTTCTACTCAAGTCTCCAGTTGCCCAGGCCTAAACGTGTGGTAGAAGCATGGGGCAAGACCCTGTATTTGGGACCTGTTCCCTGACCTGGAAAGCCACGACTTCACCCTTTCTTCCAAGTCCTTAAAATACAATTCTTCCAGGAGACACTTAACCACCAGCTGGCTTCTCAACTGAGCACTAACAAAATAGATGATGGCAGGAAATCAAAATCTGGAGCTAAAAAGCTGCACGTTAAACATCACCACTCGATCCTTTATCTTCCAGCACTCTCTATACAGTAGAATGTGGCCAAGCAGTAGCCAAGCTGGGGGTCTGGCTGTGTGGTTTCCATTTAGATGAGAAATCAGTGACATGGAGTCAGATATTTTCTTCATGTAAATTGTTTATTTACACAATGTACCCCAGCCCTGTTGTCCTGCAGAGCAGCAGCAGGGACAAAGTGCACACAAGCATTCCTCCATCCTAACAAAGAGGAATTTTATGGGAAGAAGGGGAATCTACTCATTCGGGGCTGAAACATCTGCTCGCATAGACCCTAAACAATCCCACTGAAGGCAACGGTGCTGCATACCATAGGAATCAGCAGAGAATTTGGCCTTCTATGTTTGCTCATTTCAGCCCAGTGACATCACAGAGTTTTATGAGGAGGCCGTGAGGGATGAATAGCCTGCTTCAAGGATGAACTGCAAAGGCTTTGAAGAAATCTGTGGGAGGATAGTCAAGAGAATTAGCAGGGATTTACCAAAGGCTTCTATTTCGCTGCCTAGAGGAGCCCTTTCCAGGATTCCTGCTGGTGCTTTGCAGTCTCTGGCTTCTACTCATGGGAAGGTGTCACAGCTGGCACTAAGCCAGCAATGCTATCCATAACTCTGCTTAAAAGTGTTGTGTTTCTGACCCAACTATCTAGCACACATTCATCTCCATAGGATCTAAGTGCTGATCAGATAAGACTTTAAAATAAAGACTTTAGAGAAACACACAGTACAGAATACAGCTAGGCTGACTTTGACCTAAGAGACCCCCTGCTCTACTGACATGTATCATGTGGTTAAGTCAATGGGGCTCAATATGGATACACTTGTCTGCTTGCAGTCAGTAGAAAAGCAGGGCCTGAGTCAACAGATGTTATAAAAGTGCTCTGTAAAGGCAATGTCCATATATATGTAGGTTGTTTATTGAAAGAATGCTGGAAAAGGTTCAGAAAAGAACAACAAAAATTATTAGGGACAGCTTCCATATGAGGAGAGATTAATAAGACTGGGACTTTTCAGCTTGGAAAAGAGACAAGTAAGGAGGAATATGATAGAGGTCCATCAAATCATGACTGGTGTGGAGAATATAAATAAGGAAGTATTATTTACTCCTTCTCATAACACAATAACTAGGGGTCACCAACTGAAATTAATAGGCAGCGGGTTTAAAACAAACAAAAGGAAGTATTTCTTCATACAATGCACAGTCAACCTGTGGAACTCTTTGCCAGAGGATGTTGTGAAGGCCAAAACTATAACAGGGTTCAATAAAGAAAAAGATAAATTCATGGAGGATAGATCCATCAATGGCTTTTACCCAGGATGGGCAGGAATGGTGTCCCGAGCTTCTGTTTGTCAGAGACTGGGAATGGGTGACAGGGGATGGATCACTTGATGATTACTTGTTCTGTTCATTCCCTCTGAAACATCTGGCACTAGCTACTGTCAGAAGACAGGATACTGGGCTAGATGGACCTTTGGTCTGACCCTGTATGGCTGTTCTTATGTTCTTCTTATGGTCTTATGGCCTTTGGCCCATTGGAACGTGCAACACTGTCTATATATTAGTATGTTCAATGAAGTTGCTGTTGTTACACACTCCAAATGGCAACTCTTAACATGCAGCTCTCAATAATAATGATGACGGAAAATTGTTACCATGAGTGGCCTGTTGCAAATGAATTTGTGTTGACTTCTAGTTCCTAATGGATGTGGCCACATCCTAGAAATGCAGTGGCTAGTTCTATCTCCATGTCCATTCCATCTTTAGACAGTATAGTTAGGTTATATGGTGGAGACCATTGTAACATGGATACCTCTTTGTTGGGAACCTGACAGAAAAAAAGCAACTGATTTTACATAAGCCTCAAAGAGCCCTGAAAATCATTTTTTGTCATTATAGACCATGACTGGATTTGATCTCACCACCTAAAAGGGGCAGGCTTTTTCCCCTAGTACCACCAATCTAAAGCCATCCAATTTTTAAAAGTATATATTAAAAAAAAACAATTCCAGGAGTTGTTTGATAGTTTGCAAGTGCCAGGGACTTGCAGTCAGTTAGAATCAACAATAAATGTATCTTCTCAGCTAAATAAACAATGAACCAGGTCCAGGTACCCACCAGGTGTCTCACTCGGGGCTTTCCAGTAAGCATGTGGGAGGAGAGAATGAGACAGCAAAAAGAAATGCTGAAATTTCTCAAGTTAACAAATAACTAGGTTCATTTACTGTTGGGCTCCCTTAAAACAAAAAATGCAGTCCAAGTGTATCAATTGGCTTTTCTGGGATACTGATGTTCTTCGGTGTTTTTAACAGCTTGCAAATTCCTATAATTATAATCAGCCTGATCCCACTGTGCTCCCTGTCAGATCCCACAATGGCTATAATCTGGCACCTGGTTGGTACAAAGCTTAGAAGTGAGGCTGGGTGCCCACAGAATAAAAAACAAGTGTGCGCATTGCAAAGCGGGAGGATAGGAGGGAATTTAGGAACAGTGCCGACAGCCTTTTTTCTTCTCTCTCAGCAAGGGAGTCCTGACTATGACAGGTCATAAAAAACCCTATTGTTCTCCCTTAGACCTCCCTCTTCCAGATGCAGAATCACACCTCTTTAACCAGCGTAGTTCAAATAAAATTAGTGATCTCATTCTGTCTTCTACTGACTACAAAGGCTCACACAGCCATCAGATTTATAAATTAATTCATTTAGAAGACAGTCTTATCTCACCCTGCTCTGATTGCAGAGCCTTTCTCTGATCCCCCTTTGATGCAGATATGTTTCCTATAAAAGATATTATTTTTTAGACAACCTAACCTTTTCCAGGGTTTCTTTCAAATTCCTCTGTGCAAATCTCAGCTGATTGCTTCAAGCTGAGACCACATGAAGTGGATTATTCTGATGCTAAATAAACACAACTGGCTACTGACAAAAAAAATTGCAAATCTTGTCTACCCTACAGGCTAAATTGGCGCCACTGCAATGGATGCAGCGGCATCAATTTAGCAGGTCTAGTGTGGATGTGATAAATTGATGAGAGAGCACTCTCTCATCATTTTAATTAACCCACCTCAACAAGAGGCGGAAGCTACGTCGACAGGAGAGCATCTCCCGTCGACTGAGCAGTGTAGACACCGCTTTAAGTCGATGTAAGCTACATTGACTTACGTTACATTATGTATGTCACTTAATTAGCATAATTTACATTGACTTAGAGCAGTAGTGTAGACTAGGCCTTAGTGAAGGGGTTCCCAAACTTGGTTCGCGGCTTGTTCAGGGTAAGCCCCTGACGGGCTGCGAGACGCTTTGTTTACCTGAGCATCCGCAGGTATGGCTGCTCGCAGCTTCCAGTGGCCGCAGTTTGCCGTTCCCGGCCATGTCTATGAAAACATTAATAAAGTTCAATATCACTGAGACCTTTCAAGAATCCTTGCTTAGTTTCAGTGAGTAGGGGGCCCTGTAAACGCTCAGTACACTACATGCCCCATTCTATTCAGAAGAGAAATGTGGTTTTTTTTTAAAATCATCAATGTTATTCTTCTTTGAAAGCATCTGCCTGAATCAGACAATGTTAACTAACAAGCTGAGTTACTGTCTAGCTAAATGTAAACAAACCAGTGCTCTCTCCTATCACAGTGCACATTCTCTGATTTAGTTCACAGCAAGATGAAACAAAAGTACATCAGGTAAGGGGCTAGAACACTAGACTGACATTCAGCAGGCCTGGGTTATAGTCCCGGCTCTGTCAATGGCCTGCTGGATGACCTTCAGCAAATCAAATTGCTGCCCCGTGCCTCAGTTTTCCCATCTGTAAAATGGGGATAATGATGCTGACCTCCTTTTATCTACTAATGAAAAGTGCTTTATAAGACCTAGGTATGATTATTATTGTTTCATTTTTATATTTGGGCGAGAGTAAAGATTGGTTTAAAAATACAATTCAGGCATCTGGAAGGTGGGATCTATACTATAGGAAAACTTTCTTGGTAGGTCAGTTGTTAGGTCAAACTGCTTTAATAATAATATAATAATAATTCTTAGCCCTTCCATGCAGTGCTTTCAATCATCAAAGGGTTTTCTAAATATTAACTACTACATTCATCTCTGTAAGTGTTGCTATCTCCCTTTTCAGACAAGTAAAGTGAGGCAGAGAAATCAAGCAGACTGGCCTTTCTCATATGTCTGGAAAACACGTAGCATACTCTGGGCTCTACCATGAAGAAATCAGCTACAACACACACAACAATCACCACCACCTTCACAAAACAAGGCATCAGACTCAGTGCTACAATCAGATCCCAGGAGTTTCCAGCTCCTAGTCCTGTTCTGAGCCCACTCCTCTCTTAGCACAGTCCCTTTTGCTGAGTCTAAGTACTATGAACCTGATAGCTCAAAGCACACAAAATAGATAAAGAAGTATGTGCAGGTCAGGTTACAACATGTCCATACTCTAGCATAAATTCTATGGGCTCCTTCTGCCCTATGTGCTCCCCCACCATCCCAGGGACTGAGAGATTCATCTCAGTCCATTCATCTCGCTTCCTGCGGAGAATGACAGCGCGTGGGCATGCATACACACACACACACAGCAATTCCTTTATATTTCTTGTAGGTGGTGCTTTTCATGAAGGAACTTAAAGCATTGCATCTACATGAATTAATTCAGCCTCACAACAGCCCGGTGTGACCTGTCATTCCATATTCTTTATGAAAATATGCTCATTATATGAATATGACATAACTGAGCTATACTTTACGCAAAATGGGTCTTGTGAGGTATCATTGGAAAGGTTATGATTTACTGAATGTGATTATCCAGTTTGTATGCCTGTATCATTTCTGTATCTTAAGTTAGGAATATTGACTATGTATCTGTATTTCAACTATGCTACTTTGGGTGACGCCCACTGCTAACACTTCAGGTACAACAATAGAAAAGCCAGACAGGGCGGATGGCCCCTCAGTGAGGACAATAGACTGTGAAAAGCTTGGCCTTCCTGCGGACACTCCATCCTGCCACTGATTCATGGATGCTGTGATACTACAGAGTCAGGTGGTCTTGTCACCGGACACTAAAACATTACCTGGGACTTCTTGTAACTTTCCACTGTAAGGGAAGGGTGGTCAAGTTTGGGAAACAAAGGATTCCTGCCTTATGTTAATCCTATTTAAGGATGGGGAGGAAGGCCATAGAATCATAGAATCATAGAATATCAGGGTTGGAAGGGACCCCAGAAGGTCATCTAGTCCAACCCCCTGCTCGAAGCAGGACCAATTCCCAGTTAAATCATCCCAGCCAGGGCTTTGTCAAGCCTGACCTTAAAAACCTCTAAGGAAGGAGATTCTACCACCTCCCTAGGTAACGCATTCCAGTGTTTCACCACCCTCTTAGTGAAAAAGTTTTTCCTAATATCCAATCTAAACCTCCCCCACTGCAACTTGAGACCATTACTCCTCGTTCTGTCATCTGCTACCATTGAGAACAGTCTAGAGCCATCCTCTTTGGAACCCCCTTTCAGGTAGTTGAAAGCAGCTATCAAATCCCCCCTCATTCTTCTCTTCTGCAGGCTAAACAATCCCAGCTCCCTCAGCCTCTCCTCATAACTCATGTGTTCCAGACCCCTAATCATTTTTGTTGCCCTTCGCTGGACTCTCTCCAATTTATCCACTGCATAGGGGCCAACAGGTCTCCTCCTCTCCATGGCTGTCTGCCCAAGAAGAAAGACTGCAAAAGCCACCTGAAGGGAAGGCAATGGGGGAGTCCAGACTGAGACAGGGGTGCAGTCTGAAAAGGAATATAACTGGAACTCTGAACCACAGAAACTTTGCAAAGTGCCTGCAACAATATCTAGGGTGAGAAATACTATTTGTAACCAGTTTCTTTAGTGAAACTAGCTTAGTTTGTGTGTTTGATTTCATTTGCTTAGTAAACTGCTTTGTTCTGTTTGTGACCCCTTTTACCACTTCAAATCTGCCTTTTATAGTTCATAAAATTTGTTTTGTTTATTATTAAACCCAGTTTCTGTAATTTCTAATGGGGGAGGGGGGTAAGAAGTGTGCACACCGCTCTTCACATTGAGGGAGGGGGCGAATTTCATAAAACCTTTGTGTTTGTACCCCTTAAAAGGAGTGAACACCAGAGCGTTGGAGCAAGTCCCTTAAGCTGCGTCTTCCCAGAGCTGAACTGCAGCTGGGTGTGGCCCTGCCTGTGTGTGTGTTAGCAGAAGCTTTAATAGCCTGGCTCAGCAAGACAGGTTTAAGGGTGCCCATGCTGGCAGAACAGGTAGTCTCAGTAGTATCTTAGCACATCAGGTGGCTTCCTAAGGGGTATAACCCATCACACCCAGTGAAGGAGGAATTGTTGCCCCTTTTATAGAGATGGAGAAACTGAAGCATAGGGGAGATAAGTGACTAGCCAAGGGTTAGACAAAACCTCAGTAGCAGAGCCAGGAATAAAATGGAAGCACCTCACCTCTCAGACCATACCACCTCTCTGACTGCAATGTAATTCCTATTGCTCAGGATAAATAAGAAGGAGCCAGGCTTGCTGTAGTTATTCTGCTTTACTTTTCAGGGTTGATCCAGTTAGTTCTTGTCATCGGTGCACAGCAGACTGTGGTAAGCTGTTGCTCTTCAACAGATACAACGGGAGGGTACACAGGGGTGCATCTGATTTGAAGGGCTAGGCATAGTAGTGTGCACTGAGGTAGGTCTGCACTGCAATTAAACACCCACAGCTGGCCCGTGACAGCTGACTCAGGCTCGCAGGGTTCAGGCTGTGGGGTTGTTTAGCTGAAGTGTAGACTTTCAGGCTCGGGTTGCAGCCTGTGCTCTGGGGATTCCCCCCTCAGAGGGTCCTACAGCCTGGGCTCCAGCCCTAGCCCGAACATCTACACTGCAATGAACCAGCCCTAGCCCCGTGAGCCTGAGTTAGCTCGCACAGGCCAGCCACGGGTTTTAATTGCAGTGTAGACATACGCTATGTGTCACTACGACTCAAGCCCCTTATATGGCTCTGAGGAGACATGAGCTTATGCATGATTCTCATCATCCTAAAAAGACATTTTGCTATGCATTCCCCTCTTACGCCTGTTTTTCTGCTATTAGGCAGGATACAGCATCACTCTTATTACTTCAGGATGAGGTTCTCTGTGCCCCAGACCTACTCTTCATTTTTTATCATGTACTCTTCTTTGGCAACATGCAGGATCCAGCCTGATGTGGACAAACAAGAGATACAGCTAGTAAAAAGATCTGCAGTACCATCAACTCAGCAATTTCTCCAGATTCCTCTCTAGGACCTGAATTTATGAGCTGTGGGCTGAGCTGAAATGGTGACCTGCCATAGTTACCATATGATGCAGTTCAGCAGTGATGGTGACCGCTTCAGCAGCATGCAAGGTTAGTGAATGATACATGTTACACACACAAGTAGGAATTTCATCACACACAGATATGAATGTAAACACTACTCATCTCTTCTTTGCTCCACTTGCACAGTGATGCAATTACAGTGAATGACAAAACATTATATGATATGATGCAATGCAGCATATAATAAACTAACATCCAATTCAGTGGCAATCGATAGGAAAACTTCTTAAAATACAGTAACTCAGTCTATGGGCCTCATTCAAAGCCCTTTGATCTTTTTATTTCTGAGGAAAGGTGTAGCTGACTCTAATGAGAAAGATATTTTTCTGACACTATCCTGTTTTCTTCTTCCTGAGATGATGGTTGTAGAAAATTAAATTGAAACAATATCAACGGCACTTTGTGTTGGATATCTGGAAAACATTCTCAACAGTGATACCTAATAGACAGTGGAATCGCTATCTAAGTAAAGTGGTGGAAGTTGCACTTGGTTCAGTTAATTTAAAACTAGATTGAACAAAGGATCAGTATATATAATGGAGAGAGAGTTCGGCATTGATATTTATGAAACCAGATCCTTCTTTGCATAAGAATTTTGCCAAGAACTCTGAGTCTCCCTAGTGAAAACTCCCTGATGGTAATTCCCTCCACATGTGTGCAGACCCAGAGATTGCAGGTCCTATCGGATCACTGAGTCTGCTCTGCTAAGGCTTAATAAATTATTCCTTCGGGTTCTAATAGCAAGTACTTCTTCAGTGGAGGTGGAATGGAAAGTGAAGGGACTCCTTTGTGGCATCTTTTGAACAATAATCGTCTAATAGCACATCTAGATAAATGCAGGAGCGACCGTGGTGAATTACTGCACACGGTGAACAGAGAGTCGTAGAAATCTCTGTGCCTCTGCAAAGACAAAACAAAATGTATTTTAGGTCAATAAGATCCTATCTCCCATACAACTAGGCAAATCTGGAGAAAACACTTATAACCATCTCATGGTTCAATGATACATTTTGCAGCAATGACATATTCATTTCACTGAGCAGTGTCTACACCACATCACGGGCATGATTCCAACTTGTGTAGACACACCCAAACTAGCTTTAATCTAGCTCAAATACTGGTAATAGTGAAGCTGCGGCAGCAGAGACTTTATCGTAGACCAGCTGCTGCAATAATTACTCCGGGTCCCAGGTGTGCTTGTACAGCCCACGTTAAAGCCCATACTATGTGGATTCATTGCTATTAGTACCCAAACTAGCTTGACTGAAATGCAGACATACCCTACATCTGGCTCAGACTTTCAGGGCTGCCTGAGTTTAAGAACAGCTGAAAGTATCTTTGGGTCTGATATTTGTCATGCACTTCAGTACCAGATATGGCCTGGCTAAAGAGCTTGCTTATATACATCAGAGGTGTTCATCATAAACTCCTTTAATGCACTGTCAGGCATGGTTTTAATAAGATTAGCTTTAAATAAAGTATTTTATATGCAGTGCCACCTAGAGGCAGAATAGTATAATCCAGTTTGGCATTCCATTCCATCTCCCCCTGTAAGAGCTGCTTTCCTACCATTTACAGAACTTACACTATCCCATTATCTTGAAGTTCAGGACCTATCAGTCTGTGAAGTGTCTCAATATCATGCAGGTTTTCTAATTACGTGACCCAAACACGTAACAGCTTGGTCATCTGGCTGTCCATTAGTTGCAATGACTGTCTTGAGTCTTCTTCTGTATCTGCCACCTGTAGAGTTTGCTCTGTTGATTGTTCTTCCTGAGGAACAAATTGTAGATGTCAATGACTTCTGTTGAACTCTCCACTACTGGACTTGATCGCATTTGATCTGGGCGCTGAATTCTTTCGCTTTAAGGCACCTGGAGTTGTCCATCCTTTTTCTCCATCCAATTTGACAGAAACACAGTCACCTACGTTCTAGACCCGGCAGTTCTCTAACTGAGTGACATCTGTTGTAAAAGCGTTCATAAACTCATTTAACCCTTTCATCCGACTTGGCTACTCTCTTTCTGGCCACTATGGAGATAGGTTGTTTTCCAAAATAGGACCAGTAGTTCTGAGTTGTCTTCCCACCAGGAGTTGTTCTGGACTATATCTAGTAGCCACTATTGGTGTTGATCTGTAACTCGAAGCATGAGTGGCATTTGGGGGAGGCATGGCAGGGGCATTGTCCCCCCAGCCTGCAGTGCCTTAACCAGAGCGGGACAGGCCCAGGGGCAGCTACACACACACACATCTTTTTTCTTCTTCTTCCCCTCCCTGACACCCCACGCCATGGTCAGGTCGGAGGCAGGAAACCAGAGCTGGGCAGTCAGGGTGGCTGCTTCTCTGGCTGATGCCATGGAGCAGGCAGATGTGGTGCTCCTCCATCTCCTACTGCTGGCGTCCAGGGCGGTGGATGCTCCTAAACTCCCAGCCCCTTTTGACTGCCCAAGCAGTGGGTAAGAACTGCCCACAGGCAGGGCAGAACCAGGCTCTGGGGTCGACAGAGCCCTCAGGGAACAGCTACCACAAGAGGGCCCTCCTGGCACACAGCCCCAAGCTAGCCCCCTCCCTGCACCCTGAGCTACACCCCTCACTGCACACAGCCCCTAGCTACTCCCTGCATGCACCCTTTCAGTGGTTTTCAAAGTTTTTGAGCTGAGCCCTTGACTCCCCTTTTGAGTTAGAATTTTTGATTGTGCCCCCCGCCCAACCCAGACAGGCTGGGTGGCCTGCTAAGAGGAGTCAGGGGGTGGAGGTGGCACTCCCTTTCCAGGCCCTGCCATGTGGAGCTGGCCCCAGCCCTGCCAGGCCCTGCCCCCCAAATATAGAAGTCAAATTATGCCTATGCTCAGAAGAGCAAGGAATGGATCTTCCTACTGTAGGATTTTCTTGGCTGCCTATACAGCACTCTCAGCCTCTCCATTCGTGGGTAATGTGGTCTTCTAATAATATGATCAAAATCATATTTCATTTGGACTGTCCTAAATGCTGCTGTAGTGAATTGTGGTCCATCACCCATCACTAGTTGTTCTGGAATACTGATGTGAGCAACCAGGCACTTCAGTTTCTCAATAAGACTGTGACATAGTATGTCTTTCAGATACAAAATTTCTATATAGCTGGAAAAACAGTGCCCAGTGAACAGGTAATGCTGTCCTCTGAATTTGCATGAATCTGTAACTAGTCTCTTCCAAGTGCTCTCTGGTAGAGGTGTTTGTACGGAGGGATTTCCCGACACCCCCCCTGAATTTCCCCAACCTCCCCACCTCACCCCCCAGGTTTGTGAACTAGTTACATGCAGTGTTGCCAATTTAGTGATTGTTTGGACATTTGAATTGAAACTGAAATATTAATACACACTTTAAAAGCATATACAGTGTATGATAAATTACGTGTATCTGAATAAGTATAATAGATTTGAAAAGTATGAACATAGACTAGTTTCCTTATACAGCTGCTGTTTTTTATGACAATGTCAGTGCATTCATGTTGGTGATGTTGGCCAATTTAATAATTTCAAATTATGATTTGTAAGCAAAGTCTAAATGAGCTCTCCCTGACAGCTAGTGATGAGCTGGCGGTTGGGGGCAAAGGCTTCAGGACCAGATTGTATTTACATTCACACCTAATCTACCTAGATATCCAGCAAACAGCTGTGTTGCCCAAGTGATAGATTTTTGGCTGGGGTTGGGTTACAAATCACCTGAATGCGGTGTGTGTGGGGGGAAATGAAATGTTGTTGTTGTTGTTATTGTAGGAGTAAAGGGCAGTAGAACTGTACTTAGCCTGTGCTGGTTGAGGGCATTGAGAGAGAGGGTGGGGACAGGTGTTTTACTTGATGGTCTGCCTGAGTCACAAGTACTATTAGACCTGCTCCTCTCCATTGTTTGCAAACAGAACTGATTAGGCTCCATAGAGAGTCTTTTGTTCTGTTAAGTGACCACTACAGCTGAAATCACTGATAATCAGGTCTAAGTGCTTAGACCTGCTGTGGGACAGTGTTTCTGTGGAAGAGATGGCCCAATCTGCACTAGCAGCGAGGGTCCCCCACTGAGAGCTCAGCTGAAATCACTGAGAGCTGGGTGGAACCTCAAGAGACCAACTCGCAGAGGTCACAGTGGCAGGTGGCAGCAGAAGGTGACAGCGCAGGGCCATTGGCAGCAGAGCGATGGAGTGAACGGTGGCACAATGAACAGCAGTGGCCAGAGCGAACAGTGAGCAGCTGGAGGAACGAGCAAGGTGCCTTCTAGTCCCCCTCCTGGGAGGTGAACTCATGTGAAAGCACCTCTGAACTCTGAGTCTCCACTGACCCAGGACAACACCAGTGAGTGTTAATGCGGCTGTTAAGAATTCTGGAGACACAACACAGTTCATGCAAACAAACATGGCTGTGGCATCCTACTTCCTATTTAAGCAGGAGATACCACACACTACAAACTGGAGGCCAGTGTTAAGTGCATTGTCACTGGTTCATCCTGAAATTGAACACCGGTTCCGAACAAGACCAGCAGACGCTCGCTATCTCTAGGCAGGAAACTCAACTGACTGGCTAGACGCACGTGGTGCAACAGTGAAAGACTCAACAGTTGAAAAAGTGAAGCGCTCTCTCACCACAGTCAAAAATGTGCACACATGGCTGATGAATGCACCGATGCAAATGGACATCAAGTAGTAAGTCATTGTGTACGTTATCTTGATGTCAGTGGTAGGCCAGTAGATGCATTTCTTGATGTTCAAGTTATAGACGACATATCAGCTGCATCTGTGACAACCCACATCTTAGTAGAGTTAAATGCTTGTCAATTGGACCCCAAACAGATGGCTGCTTGTGCATTTGATGGAGCTGCAAACTTCTCTGGATGACGTGGTGGAGTACTAGCTTTGCTCAGAAAAAAGTGTAACCCTAATCTCTCCTATACACACTGCAGAGGCCATTTACTCCAATTAGCGCTAGTATGAGCTGCAGACTCTTCAAAAGACATTCAAAAAACTATACATTTAATATCTTCATTATATTGTTTTTTCAGCAAGAGTCCAAAAAGACTGAATATCTTGGAAAATATAGAAGATACACTGGGACTGAAGTTCAAATTAGTCCAAGCTGGGAAAACCCTCTGGCTTTCTCATGAGCGATCCTTGGCTGTTGTCTTCAAATTACTCCAGCCATTATTACTGGCTTTGGAAGGTATCTACCAAGATGGGATGGATTTAAGTAGTGAGGCTGGTGGATTACTTTTGCTGCTACATTCAGAGAAGACTATTGGCATTCTCTCTCTTGTAAGTCTACTGCTGAAACCACTTGGGTCATTAAACAATGCCATCCAGGCATCTGCTACAACAGTAGTAGATCTTTGTCCAGCAATAGAAGCTACATTTGGATCAATCAGAGAGCTATTCATTGAAAAAGTACTGGAAGAAGCAAAGACTTCAGTCCAGAAGTTGACTAATGAAGGCATTTATATTGAATCCTTAAGTGAAGAGGACAAGTACTTAAGACAACTGAAAAAGTACACAGACTGGATTCTTAAAAATCTACAACAGCGACTTCTACATTCTACTCAACCTCTACATAGCTTTTACAGATCCCTGTCCTTTTCAAACACTGACAGCTGAGTGGAATGAGACACTACCAGCAATGGGGCCGCCATGTGCTCAGGACAGAACAGAGAATTTGAACACAGAGTGGAATATCATACAACGAATGAATGAAAATTTGACTTCTCCTTCTTTTTTATCATCACTGGTGACTTGAACTGATCTTTGTGCTATGTTTCCTGCGATGAAAGATGTAGGAATTCATCTCTTGCTACTCCCAGTCACAACATCTACAGCTGAGCATTCTTTTTTGTCAATGAATAGAATTTTATGTTCTGAAAGAAGTCACCTTCTGCCTGATCATGCGAATGAACTAAAGAGCATATCAATTGAAGGAATGGAAGTACCGGACACACGAGAAGCCACCGAAGATGAACACATTGCATTCAAGAAGTTCATTAACAGAGTTGTGCAAAATTATAACAAGAAACCAAGAAGGCTGTAGATGTAGTGCTTCATAGAAGGTTTGAGTAGCCAACTTTAATTTGTGTGATGATTTTAAAACATGAGTTAAATCTATAAAATAGTCATGAAACATTTTTCAGTTTTTACTATGGTGCAATACAGCCCACCTTCACCCTCATGGTCTCATCCCTCATCGGCCCTGATTCCTGCACCCTCCTCCCCACCCCGTAAATTTGAATACCTCCCCTAATTTCACTTCCTGGGGAAAACACTACACTGTATAGTTCAGATTGTCTCTTACGTTGATTTGTGCTGGGTCTCCTTTCAAAAGTTCAAGATCATCAAATCCTCCATCCAGTTCTTCTACCTTTCTCACTAGGCCCATCATGGCTGCCATGCTGTGGCTGGAAAAGTTATTGGTCTTTGATCTTTTGAGCACATGTACTCTAAATGCATAGCTTCTGTCTTTGTAAGTTGTTTCTGTGATGAACTGGCCCATGCAATTCAGAATACCTCAGGACTAGTCAGAGCTGTGTCAGGTGACTTTAGCACTGGGAGGGGTTGAAGGTGATTGTAAATCCTTTCTGAGCTAACTGGGATGTCAACTCCTGAGTCAATTTTAAAATAAATAATCTTGCCACGAATATTAAATTTCACTTTCCTGGCAGGCTCTATGTCTTCACACATAATAGATCCCAGAAACAATGGCTCTTGATTGTCTGTAATATGAGTCAACTCCCTGACTGCTTTGGTGTGCCAAACAGCTGCACAATGTCCATACTTCTTGCATTTAATACACTATCTGTCTCTGGATGGACATGCAGCATCTCTTAGGATATGACTTTTTCCACAGCTTGTGCATGTAGGCTGGAATTTGTCCCTCTTAGCCTGAGAATTCTTTCTCTTTTCATCAGAGGTCTTATGGTAATGACTTTTAGCACTCCTGCTGCATCTGTTCACAGCTTCCAACCTATTGTCTTATTTGTCAAGTTTAGCAAGTTACCCATGTTGTTGCCGCCTCACCAGTTCAGGCTGCTTTGCTATTTGAAATAGCTGTGGCTAGAGTTAGATCTCTCTTCATTGTAGCATCTGTGAAAAACTTCCTCTGGTATTTTCTTGTTTTGCTTTCCCAAAATCAGTCTTCAGCCACTGCATGCAGAGCTACAATAAGACATTCACCATTTCCCCCTGGTCATTGAATTTTCTGGTGAAAACATGCTTTTTCATATTTCTCTGAGATATAAAGTATGAATCAAACA
Source organism: Lepidochelys kempii (assembly GCF_965140285.1). Taxonomy (NCBI): domain Eukaryota; kingdom Metazoa; phylum Chordata; order Testudines; family Cheloniidae; genus Lepidochelys; species Lepidochelys kempii. Next base: position 222,417,356 of record NC_136381.1, read on the forward strand.
TAGCCAGAACCCTTTCATAGTCATCTTTGTGACTGTCATCAGTAAAGTAAAAGGATTTAAAGATATGCTCTGCTTGCTTCCCCACAGCATATATTAAAGAAAATACCTTTATAGCATTAGTTTCCTTGTGGAGCTTGGTAGCAATGTGAAATCTTGCAAAATACTGCTTCCAGTTCTGTCTCTTCTGAAAATGTGTCAAAGCTGAAGTTCTCCGGGGCATTGAAGAGTGGTGTGTTGATGAGATCCTTCAACCTTTGTTCCCTCTGTCTGCAACCTTTGTTGCTGTTTTCCTTTTGTTTCTGTTCTTAATCCCACTGCTAATACCATGTCATGTACTTCTGTACCAGATATGGACTACCTAAAGAGCTTGCTTATCTACACCAGATGTGTTCATCATAAGATCCTGTAATACACTGCCAGGTATGTCTAAGATTACCTTTAAATAAAGTATCTTACACGCAGTGCCACCTAGTGCCAGAATAGTGTAATATAGTTGCTCATTCTATTACAATATCCATCCCATTTATAAAAACTTCACATTGATGTTCCTCCATTGACTTCAGTGGAGTTATTCCTTGTTTCTGAGGAGTCTCAGGGTACATTTATGCTGAATTTTTTCATCTAAATTACCCCCACTCCAGGCCCCTTCTGTTTTCATACAGCAGCCTTATTTATGGATGTCTATACATGAATCTCCTTCTGGAGCGATGACCAAATTGCCAGAAATACCATAACAGGGCTCAAAAACATGCAGTGCAACATGGCATTTTTATACCATTCACTGATGTTAGAAATCTACCCACTGAGGTTGCCTGCAGACGGGTCAGCCACAGTCACAATCCTTGTTCTCCTTGACAGCAAAGACTGCATGAACCTAGCAGCAGCAATGGCACGAAGCTTTCCAAAGTGGAAGGAGCCACAGCCTCCCGCTTCCCTCCATCCTAGCCAGCAGAGGTGAACTGGGGCATGATCAACACATGCTAGACTGACTTAAAGGATAATGGAGCTCCCATGCCCTCAAGAAACTGTGTCTGGCTCAGCCAGAGTTCCTCTAGAGACTAACAAATTTATTTGAGCATAAGCTTTCGTGAGCGATAGCTCACTTCATCGGATGCATGCAGTGGAAAATACAGTGGAGAGATTTATATACACAGAGAACATGAAACATACACACTGTAACAAGAGTGATCAGGTAAGGTGAGCTGTTACCAGCAGGAGAGCGGGGGGCGGGGGAACCTTTTGTAGTGATAATCAAGGTGGGCCATTTCCAGCAGTTGACAAGAACGTCTGAGGAACAGTGGGGGGGGGGGGGGGAGAGGGGAATAAACATGGGGAAATAATTTTACTTTGTGTAATGACACTTCAAATCAGTGGCACTGCTGTGGGTACCCGCATGGCCCCACAGTATGCCAACATTTTTATGGTTGATTTAGAACAACGCTTCCTCAGCTCTCGTCCCCTAATGCCCCTACTCTACTTGTGCTACATGGATGACATCTTCATCATCTGGACCCATGGAAAAGAAGCCCTTGAGGAATTCCACCATGATTTCAACAATTTCCATCAACCTCAGCCTGGACCAGTCCACACAAGAGATCCACTTCCTGGACACTACGGTGCTAATAAGCGATGGTCACATAAACACCACCCTATACCGGAAACCTACTGACAATTCCTACCTACATGCCTCCAGCTTTCATCCAGACCACACCGCACCACATGATCCATTGTCTACAGCCAAGCTCTACGATACAACTGCATTTGCTCCAACCCCTCAGACAGAGACAAACACCTAGAAGATCTTTATCAAGCGTTCTTACAACTACAATACCCACCTGCTGAAGTGAAGAAATAGATTGACAGAGCCAGAAGAGTAACCAGAAGTTACCTACTACAGGACAGGCCCAACAAAGAAAATAACAAAATGCCACCTGCCACCTTCAGCCCCCAACTAAAACCTCTCCAATGCATCATCAAGGATCTACAACCTATCCTGAAGGACGACCCATCACTCTCACAGATCTTGGGAGACAGGCCAGTCCTTGCTTACAGACAATCCCCAACTTGAAGCAAATACTCACCTGCAACCACACACCACACAACAAAAACACTAACCCAGGAACCTATCCTTGCAACAAAGCCTGTTGACAACTGTGTCCACATATCTATTCAGGGGACACCATCATAGGGCCTAATCACGTCAGCCACATTATCAGAGGCTCGTTCACCTGCACATCTACCAAGGTGATATATGACATCATGTGCCAGCAATGCCCCTCTGCCATGCACATTGCCCAAACTGGACAGTCTCTACGTAAAAGAATAAATGGACACAAATCAGACGTCAAGAATTATAACATTAAAAAACCAGTTGGAGAACACTTCAATCTCTTTGGTCACTCGATTACAGACCTAAAAGTGGCAATTCTTCTACAAAAAACTTAAAAAACAGATTCCAACGAGAGACTGCTGAATTGGAATTAATTTGCAAACTGGATACAATTGACTTAGGCTTGAATAAAGACTGGGAGTGGATGTGTCATTACACAAAGTAAAACTATTTCCCCGTGTTTATTCCTGCCCCCCCCCCCTTCCTCACACGTTCTTGTCAACTGCTGGAAATGGCCCACGTTGACTATCATTACAAAAGGTTTTCCCCCCCACTCTCCTGCTAGTAATAGCTCACCTTACCTAATCACTCTCGTTACAGTCTGTATGGTAACACCCATTTTTTCATGTTCTCTGTGTATATAAATCTCCCCACTGTATTTTCTACTGCATGCATCCGATGAAGTGAGCTGTCGCTCACGAAAGCTTATGCTCAAATAAATTTGTTAGTCTCTAAGGTGTCACAAGTCCTTCTTTTCTTTTTGCAGATACAGACTAACAAGGCTGCTACTCTGAAACCTCTAGGGACTGTTACTTAGAAAAGTTCCGAAAATGGAATTTCCATTCCACAGGAAATTTTGACATTTTGAAATTAGTTTCTGTTCCAAATCCTAATAGGAAGTTCAAATATAAAAAAAAAAGAAATTAACAGAATGAAAAATTCTGAAAAGTTCTGACTCAGAAACGTCAAAACTGAAAATCTGTCATTTCAAAGCAACATGTTGACGCGGCAAATCCTTTTGTTTACTTATTTTAAACTGAAAATCAGAAACATGGTGACATTTTATGTCCAAATGAAACAGAACTTGTCATTTCATTTTAAAATGCTGGTTTTATTTCTTGCTGGAAATTTTTTCCCTTAGATTTTTTCCTTCAATTTTTTTGACTCAGAATGTGTATTTTCTGACAAAGAAAAAATATCATTGTTGACCATACAGTATTTTTCTGTGAGAAAACTTTCCACATGAAAAATGTCAAGTATCTCTATTTTTCCTGCTGTGTGCTCCCTCCGATACCCTGTTCAAAAATGAACTGTGACTTAAAGTTGCAATATAGCCTGAATATTCCACATAGCTCTGAAATTCTCAGTGCTACTGCTTAGAACCAGCACTGCATTCTCTCTTTCCTGTTTCTGTGTGCAAGCCATTTTATAAAATACTCATCCTGTCCTCTTGGATTAGGCTTTCCAAAGCATTATCTGTAATTACAATCACTTTTCTGTGACTGGGTGGAAATGTTAGGGATGCAAACATTGCAAACATAAGTGGAAGCTCATTAAAAGCTTACCTCAAAGACGTCATCAGGTATAGCTGCTCTCCACTTTGATGTTGACTTGATGTGTTCGTATGAATTAATAACAATCTCAATGGCTTTTGGGTGGGAATGACAGGCCTGCAACACCTGCAAGAGGGAAGCAGAAATTATGATTCTTTAAATTTCAGTAGCACCTACCGGCTGCAGCTGAGATCTGTGCCCTGTTGTGCTGGGCACTGTTCAAAGACATAGTAAGAGAATAATTTACAATCTAAATAGACAGGGCAGACTGCAGGTTGGAGAAGAAAAAGAGATGAATTACTTGCCCCTGGTCACACAGCAGATCAGTGCCACAGTAAAGAATAGAAAAGAGTTCTCACAGTTCCTACCCCACTGCGTTATCCCTTAGACCACATCTGGGTTACAGTGTACCTTCATGAATGGAAGCAATCTTCTCCCTGGTTTCTCAAGGCTGTCAGTCACAAATGTACTAACAATTCCCCCACTCCCCTTTCCCCACATAGGGCATAACTCTGATGAATGTTAATCACAGGAGTTTCATTCATGCCTGAGCAGAGAACAGGTCCTTGAATACGAACAAAAGTCCTGCCCCGACAAACACTGTAAAAGGAAGGAAGGAAAATAGCACTGTTATAAATAGGTATAAAGTCAAGCTTTTAAATCATGCAAGAGCCCTGGAAGCAGCTCTGACTCTAATATGGTTTGTTAATTGAGAGTGGACCAAATCCTGCCCTTGCTCACATTCATGCAATACCACTTTGCATTTATTGCATGCTTACCTTTCCGCACAGCCTTGTGCAGGCATTAATAATGTACGCCTCAGAGCACCCTTATGAGCTAAAGTATCACATTACATATTTTACAGGTGGTTAAATGATGGCATGGAGACTTGATGCACTATCACATAGCAGGTCAGTGGCAGAAACAAAAATAAAAACACAGGAGGCCTGACTCTCAGTCCTCTACGCAATACTCTCTCAAGGGAAGGCCCAGTCTATACTATGAAAACAAGCTGGTCTTGCCATTGGAACTTCCTCAAACAGTGGTGAAAACACTTTAGGTGCTAGCATAGACAGGTTCATACTGTGTTCCATACTCGGTACAGAAAGCCCTCTCCTCACCTGGAGTAATTATATATATATATATATATATATATATATATATATATATATATATATATATATATGTAACCCATGTTGATGAGTGCCCTGGACTTTGCAGACTTTTAGAAATTCTTTGAGGAATATCTTGCACATATTTTGATCTTCCTCCCCACTACCCTCTAGTCAACCATCTTCTTTGGCTTTACCCATTTATACTGCATGTTAGAAGAGGACTAAAACTCAAATGTGATGCCTTTGAATTTCAGGGGTAAATGATTCATCATAAATTCATGGATTTCAAGGCCAGAAGAGACTGGTAGAATCATAGAATATTAGGGTTGGAAGAGACCTCAGGAGATCATCTCAGGAGGTAGATCACCCTCTCCAGCCTCTTTTATATATCACAAACCATTAAATGTCACCTGGTTCCCCCTATATTGAGCCCAGTAATTTAGGTTGACTAAGGCATATCAGTATATCTGAGATGAGGGAAGATCTGAAACCTTAGATTTGAACCAACACTTACAGTTTTGGTTTCTGGTTGGCTTCAAAACCAAAAGGGGTCTATTTCTGACATCAGTAGCTGTTCTCTTGGAACAATGAGAAGGTGAAAATATCAAGAGAATAGCTGATCTTGCAAGATTTTTGTCATTTTGGGCCAAAGTCTCACAAGAACAAGTCACAAGGTTTTGGCACCATCAAATCCTGATTCAAACCCTAACCTTATTTGAACTCAAATCTGAACTTTGAATCGGTCCCAAAAAGCTAATCCAGATCAAAATATCATCTCTTCACTCTAACTTCACTCTAACTTTACTCTAGAGTAGCACCATTGCACCAAATACATCCTTCACCTTGTGGAACTGTGGAGGATATATTCTAGCTGCTCCATGATTCAGTAAAAGTTGGTAGCAGATTTCAGACTGGGCAGCTGGCCGCACGGATGTCACTTTCAGAACATATTGTATGGGGGCACAGCCATTGATGTCCATCAGGTTTGCTTCAGCCCCAGCCTCAAGCAATACATGCATCAGCACATGGTCACAGTTCCAGGCAGCCTTGTGGAGTGGTGATTTGAAATCTTCATCTCGAGAATTAACTTCAGCTTTATAGTCTAACAGCATCCTACAGATTAGGTGGTGTTCCATGCTGTACACCTGCTCTTTAAAGCGAAGGGCCCAGTAAGCTGCACTGGCCAGTGGAGTTTCCATGTGGGCATTGACAGCATCAACATTTGCTCCTTGGTCCACATAAAATGCCACCAGTTCAGGGATGCCAAAACGTGCAGCTGTGTGTAGGGGAGTCTCTTCATCCTGATTGTTTGTTGTGATGTTCACATTTGCTCCTGTTAAGAAGCAGAATCAAGGGAGACAATTGCTCAAATACACATTGTTTTTCTAAGCCAGTTTCACAAAGACACTGTACATGATGGCTCTTTTCTGTAATCAAAGCTCCACTTATTATATCCTCTTTCCCCACCTCTTAGTCTCTTCTCTCTATGCATACATCTCTATCTAGGTTTTCATAAAAAAGCAAAAACAAAAATCTCTTTCTTTCTAGAGATGTATACATCTCATCTGGGTTGTCTCTCTAAGTATTTATAGCACACATATCACCTCGCTTGCCTGTCTGGCTCAGAAGTTCCTCCCAGAGAGCCACATGCTCTCTTCCACAGCATGCTGCAGAAAGGAGAAAAATGTGTCAAGAGAGCAGTGGCTCTCCTGCTCAAATACCATGTTAACTGGCAGAGGATCAGAATATGAATAGATCAGAATTGTGTCACCTCTCAGTCAAGTTGTAGAGGCCTTGCAGATTGGCTTCCCATTGGAAGAGAAATGAGAGTCTGGGTATATTCTTAGTTCAGCTTGTTCATTTTACACTATATACATAAGTTCTTGAACAGAGGTGGTCACAAACAGCATGCAGGCAATCCCCTCTTTCAGGAACCTCAGCATAAGAATCATTGCCCAGTTCTTAGAGAGCAACTCTGTCTCCAAGAATTGACTCTAGTTAGAGGAATTAAGGCACAGAGCAAACTGCCTTACTGCTTGCCACAGCTCCCCCAAAAAGAAATTTCAAAGCACAACTAACAATAATACAGCATTTCTTCAAAGACTGGACACTATTTGTATGATAAGAAAAATAAATTGTAAGACTAAGTGACATTGCCACCTGGTGGCTCCAGCCATAAGATTGGAATAGACTAAAATAGCCTCCTGACTGCAGAGCTGCCTGGCCATGCCTCCACATAGCAGCTGAGCAAGGGGGATGTTGCCACTTCCGTGGAGCCCCCAGGTAAGCCCTGTCCTGTGCCCCCTACTCCCTCCCCCAACCCCCTGCCCCCTCCCACACGCAAACTCTGCTGCTGCTGGGGGATGGGTTGCACAGTGACCCGAGACTGTCTCAGCAGCGGCTGGTGCGACTTTGGCAAGGGTTGCCTGAGCTGCCCCTGAGCCAGGCACACCAGCCACTCCAGAAGTCACAGAGGTCACGGAAACTCATGGAATCCATGACTTCCATGACCTCCGTGACAAACTCACAGCCTTAGCAATAACTGATGGTTAGGGCACTCACCTTGGTGGTAGGAGAATCAGACAGAGCCATGACTTAAACCTTGGTCACCCACATCCCAGCTGAGCACCCCAACCACTGGGCTATCATCGTTCTTTGGCTTTCTGCCCAATGAATATTTAATTATTTATACAAAGTAGAACAGCTCCAATAGGAGAGATTGGAAGACACCTGCAGTAATTCACACCCTCCCCTGGAGCAGAATATATGGCAGGTACAGAAGAGGGGGCACAGTCAGTGGCGAACTTTGGAGCCAACCTTTCAAAGAGACTGGGAAGCTATGTGGAAAGATATGTGTCCCATGTGGAGATGGTCCATGGCAATGGCCTCTGAGTTTCCTGTGCCTCCACCGTAGAGCTAAAAGCCCATGAGCTTTAAAAAAAAATCCACATTTGGCTCCAGATCCAAGCTTCCCAGCTTGGGCCTATCTCTATCTTTTGAGTTCATTCCATTTCAGGTCCAAATCTGTATCTGAAATTCTTTCTACTATAAATTAGGCAGTGAAGAAAAGGGGATACTTTTGACTTCTAATGCCAGTAGAAAGCCCCTCACAAATCAACACACTTGACAGTGATTGCTGCATGCATCTCATTAATAGGGAGCCTAGGAGGAAAAGCATTTTGAGCCAGACCCTCAGGGCCTGTAAACCAGTGTATCTCCACGTAAGGCATCAGCTGAAGATCAGGCCCTTTTTTCAAGCTGGTAATAGGAGCATTGAACTGAACTGCAGCATTCAGGCCTAAATTAATATTCCTGCTGAAACAACAGTACCATCTACTGGGCAATCAGCGTCTGCAGCTTCCGAATGATGGCCAAAGGAAAAGGAGCATACAGCCATTCTTGCTATTTGTGTTGTTCCTGCCAAAATCATTGGGGGTGTCTTTATTTTCTGATTACTGTGGCTGACTCTCTGACCATCTCACTCCATCCTAGCTACAGACAGTCTGCCCCAAGTAATTGCAAGCCATTGCAGAAGCAAAATTAAACACTGTTTATAAACAAGTTGACAGATTCCACTTCCTAGAAGGGAGGAGAATCAAACTCAGCAGAATCGGGAGCACGGAAGAGGGTAAGTGCAAGCATCGGAGATTTCCTGATGCTCAGTCCTATGGAAGCCCCTACATGGGTATGTCTACAGTGGGCTGATTCCTGTAAAATTTTCCACCCTTGCTAGCACAGGCAGGATTTTGTGCAAGCATCAAGAATGGATGAGGAGAAAGCAGTGTGAAAAATTAGGTCTGGCTCATCAGGCTAAGGGACAGGAGATTTGCTAACATTAACAGAGAAGGGGGAAACAGAGAAAGATGAAAAGCTCAGTTTTAGTTACACCGAGCTTGAGTTGTTGCTGGGACATGCAGGCAGAGGTATCAGAGACAAATGGCAATGTGAGTCAGGTGAGGGCAGGAGTGAGAGGTACATCTCTGAGCCTTCAGTACCAGCATGTTAGTTGAAGGCATGTCTGATTGTGTAGTGTTGCCATGCCCTGTTAATCAGCTGCCATATTTCACCCCAGAGGTGGTTCCATTTTGTGTAGAGTCTCGATATTTAGTTTGCATAGGAGTTTAAGTTTATAAAGTGCTTTTGGATGAAAGGAGGCTCTGTAATTGTAAGGTATTATTATGTTAGTGATAAATGGGAGGAGGAAGCCTTTAGAATACATACTTTCATTTACATGCATCTTACACTGCATTTGCAAGAGCACATTTGACTTTTTATGCTTTCCTATGGTAGCGAATCTAACACCCATTGTCAGGATTATTGGCTTCAGGCAAAATAAAATTGATGGCATTAATTTTCTTTTCTACTAAACAAAAGAATAGGTACCTTCCAGCCGAAGGAAAGTGGTGTGGTAATTTTTTTGGGATCATAGATTGCTTTGCCCAGAGCATATGCTGGCTCTGAGAACTCAGGCTAAGGAAAGGTCTGCAGTAATGACATATATAGCAAATGAAACCAAATCACTTGCATTTGCCATGATTCTGATAATAGGTGGGACTGATAGCACTGCCTATTATTTAATTACCCCACTCTTTCCATTATAAGACCCTGTTTTCAGTTGCCATGCTTCAAGCATTTGGGCTGAAATTTCCCATGCTGAGTGTTTGTCTAAGGTTGAATGTTTATTGGAATATTTCAGCCAGCTACTTCCAAGTACAAAGCTAGGGAAAAATATATGGCTCCAATTACCTTTTCCTTCAGCAGCTCTTGCATCCCCACGCTTGGGAGCAAGGACTTTACATTTGGCCTTTGTGTCAGGTTGGGCCTTTTCCCATCCATATGAAAACTGGCCCAACTTTGGCTAAGTTATACAGTTTTTAAAAATCACAGTTTGCACATGCTCAGTTGAGACTTGCAGCTTACTCCGCCTGCACTGAGCATGCTCCAGACTGTGGCTGTAGGGTTTTCCCTGAAATTGCAGTTTCTGGCTGCTCCAAGCCTTGGTGGGTCTGAGTCCAGGCACCAGAACTGAGAGCAGGGAGACTGTCTCTCTCCTGCGCTCTCACTGTCCCTCACCCCCACTCTCGGCTGGTCCCAGACTGCAGGGAGGAAGCTGCCTAAATCAGATGCAGAAGAGACAGGATACAGAACAGGTGGTAGGGTGGGGGAATTCCAGGGGGCGAGGGGGAGACTAGAATTTACAGGGCAAGGAGACTGGAACTAGGATGAGGAGCCTGAGGAGTAGAGACTGGGAGTGGCTAAGTGAGGAGAAGCCAGGCATGGGGATGAGACAGGACTAGGATAGGAATAGGTTGGAGAGGAAGGGGCAGAAAGGGCCATGTCTGGGGGAATGGGCATAATAGTCTATGCCCAGGAGAGCACAATCCCCTCCAGAGATGGAGTGGAATGGAATGGAACCCAAGATCTCTGAATCTTACTATTTCTCTGCTGTCAGCAGATATCTGTGAAACCCTCTGGCAAAGTGACTCATTCCCTGCTAGTGGTGGTCCACAAGGAGGATAACAACCTACTACTGCTATCAGTTACTCTGTTAACTCAAGTGGCAGAGTTCTGTGTAGTGCATCTAAAGAGTTCAACCCTGCTGATGACCCATGTGGGTGTCAACATGATGGCATATCTGTTTTTCCAGTTGCTTTTTAAAAAACCTAGGAAATCACACACACAAAACTATATTAAAAATATTATGGTTACAAAGCCAAACACTCAAAAGTTAAGCAATGGCAGAATTCAGGCTATCTGTGCGTATGCATTATAATACAGACTTTAATTGAATGATCACTTTTTGTTTTTTATGAATGAGATCCCTGCTTCATTCAGTGCAGAGGTTGGAAATTAAGAAAGTGTTAACTGCAGTACCCTTACTTCATTTATTGCAGAATACACCATCACTCAGGAGTCTCAAACACAAGCCCGCAAGGTTCATGGGTGTAGCCTTGCACCAATCCTCCATCTAGCAGCCTGCTAGCGATAGCTTACCTGAAACCCATAAAGCCCAGCCCCACTGTGAGGTCCCACCCTGAGGTCCAATTGGCAAAGTCACAAAGCTGATTAGCCAGCAGCAGGAACAGGAAGCTATCTGAACAACTAAGTTTCACCCTGCTCAGGGCTGTGCGGCTTGTACTACCCTGCTCAATTTCCTGGCATTCCGACCCAACTTGACTCCTGGCATCTGACCTGTTGTTGCTGACCTTCAGATTGTCTCCTGCCTCTGACCCGCTGGTAGCCTGACTCATCCTAGACTTTGGTTCCCAACTTGTGGTTCTGATCTCCAGTTTGTCTCCTGCTTCTAAGACTCCTAGTATCCCAACGCAGGAGTCCTCGCTCGTGACTGCAGATTCGGGCTCCAACTACTAGGTCTGGTCACCCATGACCTGGCCATGCCAGAAGGCATGCAAGGGACTGCAGGAAGACAAAGCATGGTTTCATGGTTAAGGCAATTGAATACTGCTTTGGAGAACTGGATTTTATCCCTGTCTCTGTCACAGGGTTCCTATGTGATACAAGGCAAATCACTTGCATCAAACTTTTCATAAACAGTCACTAATTGGGTGTCCCTCATTTTCAAGATGCCTGACTTGATACCCTAGAGTCTGATTTGCAGAAACGCTGAGTAATCACAGCGGCAATTGAAGTCAATGGGAGCTGTGGTTTGAACATAGAAAGTGCTATATAGTATTAAATACTCTGAAAAAGCAGTCTCAAATTGACCAAAATTAGTGGACACTTTTGACCTTAGTCTCTCTGCCTCTCTATTCTGCATCTGTAAAATGGGGATAATGAAACCAGCTCATCTCACAGAAGTATTGTGAAAATAAATTCAATAGTGTTTGTGAAGTGCTCAGATACTATACTGATGAGTGCCATGGAAAAGCCTAGAAGAAAAGTGTGACAGGGCATCTGCCCTGCACTGGCCCTGATAGGGTTAAAACCCAGCCTGGAGGGCTGCAAGAAAACAGCCAATTATGGCAGTGGCTGCAGCCAATTAGGGCAGCGGCTGGACCAACCATTGTGGACCCAGTTGGCCCATATGAAAGGAAGCTGCAGGCCAGACCAAGGGAGTATGCTACTGGAAGCCCTAAGGAGGGGGCTAGCTTCCTAGGGGGCTACAGAGTAGCACTGTGAACAGGGCTGCTAGGGCTTGCAGGCCTGAGACTCTGGGAACAGGGTGCAGGAGCCAAAGGTGCTGGGGCTGCAGGAAAGTGGCCCAGGGAATTGAGACAGACTGGTGGAGAAAAAGGAGGGGTAGTGGAAAGCTGTTGTTTACAGGGTCCCTGGTCTGGGACCCCCACTTGCCACTGAAAAAGCAGCCAGGCTATAGATTTCCAAACCATTGCAAGAAACAGCTCGACTGTTGCAAAAGAAGTCCCCACAGAAGGGGGGAACCTGGAGTGTGACACGGCCGGAGGGCTGTGCCATGAAGCAGAAGCCGTGAGAGTGGAACTGCAGTGGGTCTTCAGGCAGAGACAAGGATGGGAGACTCACCCCATCAGAGGGCACACCTGCTGACCAGAGCTAAGTCCCGAAATGGCCAGCAGGAGGCACCAGTGGGGTGAGAGACCTCATGACAGAAAGCAATAATTGTCTTCAGAGCATGCTTTCAGAGCCTGGACCGAGACCCAGAGTCTGCAGTAAATAAAGCTGCGGGCCACACAATTAACAAGAATAAAACAAGCTACTGAATAAGCGGTTCATTCATTCATTCCGAGTACTATCCGTTCGGTGCTTAAGCAGGCAGAGGTCCTGGGATTATGTAATTATAGACTGTATCATAACATATATGTACAAAGGGACCAGACGAGTTTTGCACAGGCAACAATAATTGTGGAATTTCCTAACTTTTGAGTATTTGAAGACAGCTTGGGGGTGGGAGGCTGTAAGTAATATTGATTTTATTTTTTTCCTTTGCAGTTATTTTAAGGGCCTAGCCTGCGTCCACTGAAGTCAAGGGGAATCTCCCCCACCTTCCCCCCCGTACATATACATACACACACAGACACTTCCTGTAACTTCTGGACAAGGACAAAGCTGTAGGTTTCAGGGTGGGTGAACTCAAATGAAAAACACTCTCAGTTTATCAAAGATACAAATGCCAGTGCATATTATGGCTGTGTGCATTTATTTTTACAGCTGAGGCCTTGCATGCTCTGTGTGGGCATTAAAGACCACTTTTGGCATGAGAAGCGGTTTGCCCTGGGGCCCTGGATTGAAATTTCCTGCTCTCCAAACTGCAGCTGGACTGCTGCCCTCCTCCGAGTTGGCTTTGTTTTGGTGGAGCTCTATATGTATCGTTTGTGAAGCACTAGGGGGCTATACAAGCATGAAATATGATTATTTGCTTCTGAACAACATAATACAGACCCTTAAACTCCTGCTAAACCTCAGAGGTACTTGACTGTCTAAGTTATAGTCTGACTTACCTCTCCAAATGAGCTGCTGGGCACAAGGTACAGAGGCCTTTGTGGTACAGAAGTGTAAGGGTGCGTGGCCGCTCAGTGAAAAGCAGTTAATGTTAGCTCCGTGGTTGCACAGGATCATGAGACACTCAACATTTGCCACATCACATGCCACGTGGATAGCAGCTTTCCCATTTGGCTTGTAGTTGACGGCCGCTTTGTGATCTAACAGTACCATGAGGCTCTCCAGATATCCATATAGGGTTGATATATGCAGTCCAGTGGCCCAAGATGATTTTAACTTATAACTAGGCAGCCAATATCCTGTAAAAAGTGAAGATGCATTACCAGCCTTGAATAAGAATCTTCCAGATGAGCCACTAAATAAGACTAATTGGAGGGGGGCAGAAGGGTGTTGTAGTTAAGCTTTAATTTATTTTAATATAATTTAATCAGTTAGGGTCTAGTGTATGCAAAGTGCTCTGGAGTAATAACCTTACTTTCATTAAGCACTGCCAGCATGCAGGCTGAATGGATTGCTTTTTGAACAGATGAATTGCCATGTAACTGTACTCCGAGGGTAGTTTTTTCTTCCTGCAACCTCCAAGACTGAATAAAAAGTCCTAAAGCCTTTGAAATGCCAGCTGAAACATACGGGGGGGGGGGAGGGGGGAATAGGATCTGGAAAGAGCTAAGCAAACTCTACATTCGAATAAAAAGCAGCACTCAGGCTACGTCCACACTAGGAGTTGATGGTGTGCTTCCCAGCTCACGATGGACATGCACTAGCTCTCCTTGAGCTAGTGAGCTAAAAATAGCAGTGTAGCTGGGGTAGGATGGGAAGCAGGAAGAGGCAGCACCGGCTAGCTGTGGTGAGGGGGAGTTCTGGTGGGTTTGTACTCAGGTCAGCTAGCCCATTGCCACCACTTGCTGCTGCCCTTGCTACTGTGGGTGCACGACCGTTTTTAGCACACCGCATCAAGGAGAGCTAGCACGAGTATGTCTAATGAGAGCTGAGTATCGCACCCCTAGGTTCTAATGCAGGACTCTTAGTTAGACCTCTGACTCAACAGGTAGCACATCATGTTGTTCTTGGGTAGGAGATCTCAGGATTTCACATCAGGGTCTGGGTGCTGCCTTCCTGTGGAAGGGCTCACGATGCACGTTGCACAGCTGCCCCCTTGCAACGTAGCTGCAGCAGTACTGCGGACGTACTGTCACCTGCCACCCTTTGCAAGTGTACAGCCGGGTGTTACAACAACGCAGTAAGTTAGCTGGTGTGTAGGTCCGTGTGACGGCAGTGACATTTTTGCATGAAATTTGGTTCCAAAAATGTTCACTGTTCTTTCTGGCAATGTTGCTGATACCCTCTCTTCCCTCGACATTTTACCATGTAGCAATATCTTGCAACAGTGGTATTTTTTTTTCCTTTGAAACACAGGCTCACGTTACGGAACCCATTACACTTGAAAACAGCATCATGGCCGTCACTGACATTTTCCTTCTGGGCCTGGCGGGTGAAGGAGCAGGGTGGTTGCTGCTGTTCCTGATTCCCATCTCACTCTCCCAGTTTCTTCCCCAACACTGACCAGAAGGTGGTGCTCTTAAACACAGTGGCCTGATCATCAGTCCTCACTACTGTTCTGAGGTGGATTCTCCTCATGGCACTGGTCATCAAGCCACCAAAATTAGAATGGCGCTAAATCAAATGTTGTGTCATTTTTGCCAGTCCTGAGCTAAGCAAGAGGTTCACGAGGGGATGTCTGGTGGCATTAAGGCCAAACCTACTGGCCAGCACTCAGCAGGACACAATAGCACCCACATTAAAAAAGCAGAATTTAGAAATGTGCACACAACTGTTTTATCTTCTCCACACAGCACAGCGTCCATAGTGAACTTAGTGTGTTCCCCATCAGCATCCCCATATTGTACCCAAAACATGCCTGTTTCTTGATGATTGCACACAGACCATCTCAGAAGTGGTGATTTCAATAATCTGTATAAAAGTAAAATAAAATAATAATCTGGAGCAGGAGCAGCAGAGTTACAGACCTTGTGTCCTGCTCTCTAACCAATACCCCTTCTAAGTACAAAAATGTACATTAAGACAAAGATAAGTTTTCAGTTAAAATTCAGGAAATGTAATATGTACGATTGCACTTCATTGCACATATATAACATTTTCTATTTCTGTCTCCCCCAACCTCTGCCGTTCTCCTTCCTGCATGGTGGATAAATCCATAGGCTTAATACTTCTATGGCATAAAATGCATACCCAAAAAATATTCAGGATGTACATTGGGAGCAAGTTAATTGGAACCTTAATTTCTGTACTTCCTAGCATGCATGACTTTAAATGTTCATCTTTAATGTAACATTAACATAGTTGCATTATACATATATACTGTATTAAAGAGAGGGAAAAATAGGAATGGGTAGTATATAACTTCTTCTTGTAATGTTTGTTCTTTTTCAGTGAGTAATTCATTGTCATAATTAAATTGGCAAATACATATCTAGAATATGCTTTGTTTGGTAATGTAGTTTTTAAAAACAAACTCTATAAAATGCTTAATTTTCATTTAAATGTTACTCATAAAAGTAGCTGTGAATGCAGCATTCTAATACTGCGCCTATCTGCTTCCAAGATGCATCTATTTATATTGCGGAGAAATACAAGCGTTTATTACAGCCAGTATGGCACATCCTAAATAGATGCAGAAGAGCAAGTTGCCTGACTCATATATCAACTACAAAGTCAGCCAGCTAGATTCATATTCCAGACGTTTTTGTTGCCAATGAGCTGTGGTGTACAGAAAGAGCTCTGCTTTGATTTTTCAGATACCAAGCTGAGCCTGTGAATTGGTGGCTAGAAAATTCTTATTTGTAAACTATAAATGGTACAAATTTGATATGGAAGCTCTTGCTAAATACACAAGAGCAAGCATGAAACACCACTATACCATTTTTATAGTTTTGCTTCATAGAGGCTGCTTGTGCCCCAAGGCACAGGGCATTTCCAGGAGTGGTCCAGGAACAGGAAAGTGAAAGAATTTGGGCAGAGCAGACTAGTCCTACTTGAATCCACCAGCCATTCCCTGAAGGGAGGAAACAGATCAGCCATGGGGGTACAGTATCATCCTATTCTGATCCTACAAAGCTCCTGGCAAAGCTCCCATTGAGTTGAATGGTGAAGGATCAGGGTCTTCATGAGGATCGTTTCTTTCTGCCCTCCTGGATCTCCCTTTATCAAAGTCTAGTTATTCAGGCTATTCAACAAAGACAGGATTTCCCCTAGAGTCAGTGGAATGCCCTCAACCAACAAAGAGAATAAATGCATTGTTATGATTTGGGGAGACAGGTGCATGTGCCTCATGATGGAGGAAAGACCCCTCCAAAGGATATAGATCTATGGCCGTCTTCATTCAATTTGCACATTTTAAATAAGATGGGTTAAATTTGTAGGAACACACGAACCTTCTTTAGCCTTTAGTCTGAGAGCAATACAAGAGACAATATTTTAAGTTGCTATATTCATCACTGTGTGAGATTGTTCAGATCCCATCCAAGTAAAACAAATATTGATTGCGAATCACCATTGTCTCTTTGAAACCAGAGAAGCAAAAACCATGTATCAGATACCCAGGAAATAGGCAAAGGTGAGATTAGTAGCCCTTCAGACATGGACAAGAAAAGGTTATTTGTTGTACTAGCTGAGAGATTGAGCTGAAGATGTTTATTTCCATGTGTGCTTAACAACTGGAAAAGACAGCTGCTTACTGCATCTTAGATTCACGAGAGAAATCTCGCAGAAAATAAGCATTGGGATGTTTTGATGCTAGCTGAGCATAAAACCTGCTTTATTGCTTTCAGACATAAATTTGTTGGAAGTTGGTCAGGGCCTAGCTATAAGCTTGTTTATTTTTTTCCACCCTCTGAAGAGGATTCTAGGGATGAAGTGTTTGTTTTGACTGGTTTCCCAGGGTGACAATAGATTACTTATTCTGATTTGACAATAGACTATGGCATCCCAATTCTATGACTTTGAAAAAGAAAACCTCTCCCATCAAATAACATTCGAGGCCTAGGGCATTTCCTGGGGATTGAACTAAAGGGAATCTGTAAAGCTGAAAATGGGAAGCTTGAAACAACCTATGTTTCTGTGTCGGCTTTTTCAAGTGGATTGATTGGGTATGTAGAGGGAATTTATATATACCAATGTATTTACATATTCTGGCTGTGCTCTAGGGTTCTCTGCGGGGGAAGGGGGCGGAAGAGCAAAGGAGTCCTTTCTCCAGGCTTTCCTGAACCTACAGCTCTGAGGATGGTGGTGGGCCTACCCCCAACCTAAACCACCAGACAAGATGTAAGGAGCCTCTGAAATAGGAGGCATACTGCAGCGGTACCACACCAGTTATTCAGCTCCTGGTGACTTACACTGCCACAGAGAAGGGAGCAGTATGAACCCATTCATTTTTAATCTCCATATAAATATATTTGGGATTATCAGCGGCTACTTTAAGAAGCATAAGGCTGAGCTACTTTTGACTAGTTATGTAGGTCATAGCTCATGAGTCAATTTAAGCCTTAACATTTTGGAGGGATAAAACATGACAATTGCTTCTGCAAAAGTAAGTTACTAAGACCAGTTTGCTTAGATTTTGCAAATGCAGCAGCAGGAGCTGCTGCTTTTACCTTGTTTGTATGATGCCAAAATCAGGTTCTCATCTTCCACTTCGAACACTGTGTCCACATCTATTTGCTTTTGTATCAAAAGATCTTCCAGCATTTTGTAGTCATTTGATTTTAGAGCTTCAAGAAAATCTTTTTTCATTAACTTGGCAGCCGCAGCCCGAGTAATCCTTTCTTCCATGCTCTCTTCTTTTGTATATGTCTCACTTATGTCTATTCTCAACTGTGTTTGTTTATATTACACACCGAGGGATGTGCTGAGTTCCCTATAGTGCAGTTGCATGCTGGAGAGCCTGTGAACCAGAAGGTAATTTTATCACTAAGTCATGCTGATCTGTTTGTTCTATTTAAGGAGCATTTCAGACATTGAAGTGCCTATCTTGGATGTCACCATACTCTGAGTTCCGTCAAAGCAAGCACAGACAGCTGTGGCTATGAGACCAATATGAAGAAGTATCTTTAAGGGGTCCACATAAGTTAAGTTTCATTAATCAGACTTTTATCCTGTGTAAAACTACTAAAATTAAATTAAAACGTACTTAGCTCTGGTATCATTTCTCAGAGAAAGCAGTAAGCGTCACGACCAGGGCTTTGGTGGTCATCCCTAGTGGTCAGAGCAGGAGTCAGAGTCAGATGTCAACCCAAGGGTCAGAGCCTGAGTCAAGTCAGGAGTTGAGGCAAGTATCGACAAAGCAGGAATTAGGGACAAGTCAGAATAGCTAGGCTCAGGAGGGCAAGAAGGCAGGGTCCAAGGTAGCAGCCAGCCAGGAATCTGCCCAGTTGCACAGACAACTTCCTGTGCCTCCTTCCAGCTTAAAAAGCATGGTCAGATCAAGAGGTAGAGCTGGGCGCTCCTCCAGTCAAGACGCCGTGAGCAGTGCCTTTGCTGGGGCCAGGATTCCATTAGCCACTCAGCCCGCGAGTGATTAGCAAGCCACCGGATGGCGACCAGGACACGAAAGCTGCCAACAGACCCGAGTTCAAGACCTGTGGGTCTTCATTATAAGCAAGGTTCTTGCCAGAACTCTACTTTGAAGTAACGAGACCCGTTACAGCACTTTCCATATTAGCCTTTTTGCTGGAGCTGGACTGAAAAAAAAAATTGACACCACTTTTTTTGGTCAAAATTAAAAGGTTTCATGTGACTCCACTCATGTCAACACAATTCCACAATTCCAACAGCCAGGTTTCTTGCCAGGTCTCCCAGCCAGCTTCTGAGCAGCCTGGGCTTGCAGGGCTTCCTGGCTCCAGGGCTGTAGAGCTGGGAAGAGAACCGTGATTGTGTTTTGTGCAGAATCTCAAAATTTTTGGTGTGTAGGGGGCTTTTTGTTCTGAATTGGAATGAACCTGAATTTCAGTATCCTCCAGGAAACAGAATTACCATTTTCTGCCCAGCTCTGCTTTTGACACATAAACCTTCATTGTCACAGAACTGCAGTACAAAATCCTCATGGCATAGCACTGGAAAATGTTACCCACTATAGTTTCACACATAAAGCCTAGAATTGTACACAGTCTGCCATGCACACAGTTGAGGACCGCAGTTTAAAAAATGACCACTTATTTTAGGTGATTCACCCTTCGAACGCTCAACTGGAAACACTTTGGAAGTGTTTTTCAGAGGTGCTGAACACCCACTGCTTCAATTCAAGGGTCCCTGGCACCCACAAATCCAATTACATTCAGTGGGAGCTGCAGGTGTTTAGCAGCAATAAAAATCAGACCCAAGATGTCTCAAGTTGGGCACCCAAGATAAGTGGCTAATTTTGAAACTATAGGTGTGAAACCACTTGATATTTTCACACCATGGGCAAATACAGAACAGGCCGAGGCACCTGCTCCAAAATGGGTGATGAGTGGATGAAGCTATGGATGTTGTCATGGGTTTGAGTGTGCCATTTAGACACTGGCCCCAATTTTTAAAGGTATTAAGTGTTGCTACACTCAGTGTTGCAATGTCTAACTGATTTAGGAGCCTAAATCTTACTTTCTGAAGTGCCTAAATCAGTTATGTATTACAAAGCTGAGCACAACTACACTTAAATTCCCTTTAAAATCTGGGGCATAATCTTTCGTAAGGGTAGCACTGGCAGATATTTTCAGGTGGGTGCCCAGCATTTTCTTTAAATCAAGGTGTTCTTAAGGTGTCTCACATTGGGCATCCAGCAACTGAGGCACCCCAAATCACTAGTCATTTTGGAAAATTTGGACTTTGTCTGTCACAGTTCAGGATCTGGATGCAATCCAGGCCGGTAAGGGGTTGTCACCTCTTACCTTGTAAGGTGAAAGATCTTTGCCTAAGCAGGTTTCTCCCCATATTCAGTTCCCAGAGACTTCTACCCGCCCCGCTGGGACCCAACTTTTTCAGCTTGCAAGAACTCTGTTCCCTTGTGTCTGTCTAGTGATTGGATGCCAAAGATGGCTTCTGTCCTTGCTTATTATATCCATGGGCGGTGTGCAAACTGCCTGCCTCTTCTGCCCAAGGCACCTCCCCTTCTGTGTCCCTCCACCGGAGCCCAGAGCCCCCCAACCACAGCTGCCAGGTCCCGCCCCAAGCTAGCACCCCCAGTCCCAGAGCTCTGGGCAGGCAGATGGGTGGCAGAGCGGCCCCAGCCCTGGAGCGCTGTGAGGGCAGGTAGTATGGCCCCCGCCATCATGCCCCCCCCTACCCAGCCCAAAGAGCAGCTGGTGGGCAGCATGGGCCCAGCTTCCTCAGCCCCGGAGTGCTGGGTGGGCAGATGGTATGGTACCCGTGCACCCAGCCCTGGAGTGCCCCCACCCCTTGGAGCACCGGGCGGGTGGCGCGGGCCCAGCTCCAGGCCCATTGCCAGCCCCACCCCAATCCGGGGCCACAGCACAGACAAGGGAAGAGCCACAGAGCAGGAAGCATGAGGCGGCTGCCTGGGGACAGGGCATAGGCAGAGTCTCACCTGGGTATTTGGAGAGGCAGAGCCTCCCCCAGCCTATTGTACCCGCTACCCATGCTTATATCTTCCAAAGTTTAATGACCTTATTTCAAGAGGCAGGATGACTTCATGGTTTTTTTCCCTTCCTGTGGGCTTCACATCCCTCTGTATGTAAATGGGGTTTCCAGGGTTTTGATTCCACCATATTTAGTTTACATTGTAGACAGGTGACATTCCATCTGTGACATTTCCCTCCTGTCTGGAAGAGCCCTGTTTCTCCCTTTGTTTGGATACAGTCTGTGAAGCCTAATATCCATGAATATTCATAATTCCTTATATAGTGTTAATGCATACATTTTACTATGATATTAATCACCAGTATATCAGAGCCTTTTGGGAAACACCTTACTTGATAACCTTTTATAATACAGTAATATAGTGTATATAATCAGGTGATTCAATTGCTTGCCACTTGAGGTTCAGATCCTTCTTTATAGTCCAGATAAAGTTTCTCTTTCCTGCTAGAAGCTATCACCTTTCCCACTTGCTAGCTTGATACCTTTGTTTACCTTCTATATGAATTGACCTTCATTGTCCCTGCCTGATGAGTGGGCTGGTGAGAGAAGCAAATACATTCCTTTGTCTAGGGCAGTCCTGTTTACCAACTCCCCAAGACTTGCCTGCCTTAAACACATTTTAGTCATCATTCCAGTGTATATACACAGCCCTTAGTACAGACCGCATACATACATCCCACAGGAATATTAATGATAAGTGAGTTAATAGTTTTCCAAAACCACAGTGCATGATACCTTTTATATACAGATTATAACCCGCATGAGTTGGAGTACATTGAATTGGCCAGGCCATCTGAAACTCATTATAAGATACCAATGAGCCTCTTGGCCTCTGGTACTGGAATGCTCTAGAGGGGTCATAATATCTCCATCCTTTTTAGTTTTGAGTGTTCAGGTCAAGTACTGCTGGCTCTTTCTGGATCTAAACCACATGCAGAATTGCTAAAGAATACATAACAAGACATAGTCCTGTGAGGCAAGGGACTGCTCAGATCTCTACCTTTGCCACGTGGGCAGAAGGACCAAACTAGCTCTTTGGTGTGTGCTTGTGGGAGTTGTTTGGGCCTAGCTATAACTTAAGATTAGTTTCAGTGAAGGACTTTTCATACAATCATCATGTCTTTCGTATAAACCCTTCTTTTATTCTCATTGGTGAATGGCTCTGCTACATCCGCTGCATTTCCTGGGTTTCTAACATTTTTAACTACTAGGTTCTCAAAAGATGCTATACAATCAAAATACTAATAGGTGGCTGCAATCATAACTTCACCTTAACAAAGCTTTTGTGTTTATATGCAGTACTAGTTTTTCATCTAGTTTAAATAGATCTGAGATGTATACAGAGTCTTCCAACCTATTGAGTGAGATGTTGAAAGATCTATTCTATGGGTCTGACTCTCATTTATGCTAAAATCCCTTTATATCACTCTGGCAGCGTAAAAGGTATTAAAATGGGCATAAATATCTGAAACCTTAGTGTTAATGAGAATTAGACCCTAGATTTGAAACTGATTGTAATATATAGCAGTCTCAAAATGCGGGTGACTTTGCAGGAAAAAAATAGATATAATTATAAGTAAGGCTAAGATTTTGTCAGTTATTTTTAGTAAAAGTCACAGACAGGTTACGGGCAATAAACAAAAATTCAAGGAAGCCCGTGACCTGTCCAGTAGTAGACCTGACCTTTTACTAAAAATAATTGTGACAAAATGGGGTGGGGGGAATGGGGGGTCCAGCGCGCACTGCTGCTGTGGCTGTAGGATACCCCGGCCACTGCTCGGAGCTGTGGAGGTCCCCCCACAGCGGCTCGGAGCTGCGGGGCCAGTGGCTGGTAGGTGTGGGGCCGCTCACAGCAGCTGGGTGCTGCGGGAGGCCCTACCACCTGCAGCAACTGAGACCTTTGGGGCCCCTGCTGGCTGCCAGCTCCAGAGTCCCACAGCCCCTGGGGCTGAAGCAGAAAATGCCACAGAGGTCTCTGGAAGTCATGGATTCTGTGACTTCCATGACATAATCATAG
The DNA here is from genome assembly GCF_965140285.1 of Lepidochelys kempii. Classification (NCBI taxonomy): domain Eukaryota; kingdom Metazoa; phylum Chordata; order Testudines; family Cheloniidae; genus Lepidochelys; species Lepidochelys kempii. The sequence continues at coordinate 222,440,237 of NC_136381.1, forward strand.
CCTTAATTATAAGGTTATGTTATATGTGTGTATGGGCCTGGTCCTACAATCTCTTGGTTATATGAGTAATCCAACTGGATTCAATGTGATTTTACTTGTATGAGTAAAGTTTTGTTAGAAATGCCCTATCTTTTGGATTGACAAATAATCATAATAAAACTTTATCTCCAAATGTGGAGTAGTTTATCTTGAATTTTTTAGTTTGGAAAGAAAAGGTGAAACTCTGAAGACCACTGGGAGGGGCAAAAAATCCCAGATCTCTATAGATCTAATTTTCTACAGACTTCTCTCAAATTGTACCACAAGGTGGCAGTTTGAGTTTGAAAGTCAAGACTGATGTCTGATGAGCCCGAATGCTGCAAATATTTTGAAAATGCTGACACCAAACAATAGTCCAACTTTATTATTAATTATTAATTATTATCATTATTATTTATTTATTTATTATGGTTTGGATCCATAGCACTGCAGGTCTGACTGATATTTTACAGATACATTGTACTCTGTAGGAAAACCAGATCTCTATCCTGAAGAGCTACAGTGTAAATTAAACATCTAACAATATAAGAAAAGGAGGACTTGTGGCACCTTAGAGACTAACCAATTTATTAGAGCATAAGCTTTCGTGAGCTACAGCTCACTTCTTCAGATGCATATCGTGGAAACTGCAGCAGGCTTTATATATACACAGAGAATATGAAACAATACCTATTCCCACCCCACTGTCCTGCTGGTAATAGCTTATCTAAAGTGATTTCCAGCACAAATCCAGGTTTTCTCACCCTCCACCCCCCCACACAAATTCACTCTCCTGCTGGTGATAGCCCATCCAAAGTGATAACTCTTTACACAATGTGCATGACAATTAAGCTGGGCTATTGTACATTGGTCAAACTGGACAGTCTCTACGTAAACTGCCATGTACATTGGTCAAACTGGACAGTCTCTACGTAAACTGCCATGTACATTGGTCAAACTGGACAGTCTCTACGTAAACTGCCATGTACATTGGTCAAACTGGACAGTCTCTACGTAAACTGCCATGTACATTGGTCAAACTGGACAGTCTCTACGTAAACTGCCATGTACATTGGTCAAACTGGACAGTCTCTACGTAAAAGAATAAATGGACACAAATCAGATGTCAAGAATTATAACATTCATAAACCAGTCGGAGAACACTTCAATCTCTCTGGTCACGCGATCACAGACATGAAGGTCGCTATCTTAAAACAAAAAAACTTCAAATCCAGACTCCAGCGAGAAACTGCTGAATTGGAATTCATTTGCAAATTGGATACTATTAATTTAGGCTTAAATAGAGACTTGGAGTGGCTAAGTCATTATGCAAGGTAGCCTGTTTCCTCTTGTTTTTTCCTACCCCCCCCCCCCCCCAGATGTTCTGGTTTAACTTGGATTTTAACTTGAAGAGTGGTCAGTTTGGATGAGCTATTACCAGCAGGAGAGTGAGTTTGTGTGTGTATGGGGGTGGGGGGGATGTGAGAACCTGGATTTATGCAGGAAATAGCCCAGCTTAATTGTCATGCACATTGTGTAAAGAGTTATCACTTTGGATGGGCTATCACCAGCAGGAGAGTGAATTTGTGTGGGGGGGTGGAGGGTGAGAAAACCTGGATTTGTGCTGGAAATCACTTTAGATAAGCTATTACCAGCAGGACAGTGGGGTGGGAATAGGTATTGTTTCATATTCTCTGTGTATATATAAAGCCTGCTGCAGTTTCCACGATATGCATCTGAAGAAGTGAGCTGTAGCTCACGAAAGCTTATGCTCTAATAAATTGGTTAGTCTCTAAGGTGCCACAAGTCCTCCTTTTCTTTTTGCGAATACAGACTAACACGGCTGTTACTCTGAAACCTGTCATTATGCAAGGCACTGCATTTAGCCGTATGGAGTGGAAATCTATCAACTGCATGAAAAAACTTGTACAGATACAGACAGACATCATCTTCCTTTCCAAATGCAAACAGATGGACATCGTACCAAAAGGACTGAAGGTAAAAAATCCATTACAATCTACATACCACACAGACTATGCTGACAGCTTATGCCACACGCTCTCAAAGAAACTGCGGAATCACCTGATCAACATCCTCTACAGCAAACAGGGAAAGATTAAGAATGAGCTCTCAAAAATGGATACTCTCATAAAAAACCAACCTTCCACACAAACTTCCTCGTGGCTGGATTTTACTAAAACTAGACAAGCCATTTACAACGCACACTTTGCTTCTCTACAAAAGAAAAAGGACACTAAACTTTCTAAACTACTACATGCTACAAGGGGCCACAGCAATGGTTCCCTCAACCCACCTAGCAATATTGTTAACCTATCCAACTATACTCTCAGCCCAGCAGAAGGAGCTGTTCTATCTCGGGGCCTCTCCTTCTGCCCCTCCACCCCCACGAACATGATACAGTTCTGTGGTGACCTAGAATCCTATTTTCGACGTCTCCGACTCAAGGAATATTTCCAAAATACCTCTGAACAGCATACTAATCCACAGAGGTCTCCCAACCAACACTACAGAAAGAGGGATTCTAGGTGGACTCCTCCTGAAGGTCGAAACAGCAGACTGGACTTCTACATAGAGTGCTTCCGCCGACGTGCACGGGCTGAAATTGTGGAAAAGCAGCATCACTTGCCCCATAACCTCAGCCATGCGGAACGCAATGCCATCCACAGCCTCAGAAACAACTCTGACATCATAATCAAAAAGGCTGACAAAGGAGGTGCTGTTGTCGTCATGAATAGGTCGGAATATGAACAAGAGGCTGCTCGGCAGCTCTCCAACACGAGTTTCTACAAGCCATTACCCTCTGATCCCACTGAGAGTTACCAAAAGCAACTACAGCATTTGCTCAAGAAACTTCCTGAAAAAGCACAAGATCAAATCCGCACAGACACACCCCTGGAACCCCGACCTGGGATATTCTATCTACTACCCAAGATCCATAAACCTGGAAATCCTGGGCGCCCCATCATCTCAGGCATTGGCACCCTGACAGCAGGATTGTCTGGCTATGTAGACTCCCTCCTCAGGCCCTACGCTACCAGCACTCCCAGCTACCTTCGAGACACCACTGACTTCCTGAGGAAACTACAATCCATCGGTGATCTTCCTGATAACACCATCCTGGCCACTATGGATGTAGAAGCCCTCTACACCAACATTCCACACAAAGATGGACTACAAGCCATCAAGAACACTATCCCCGATAATGTCACGGCTAACCTGGTGGCTGAACTTTGTGACTTTGTCCTTACCCATAACTACTTCACATTTGGGGACAATGTATACCTTCAGATCAGCGGCACTGCTATGGGTACCCGCATGGCCCCACAGTATGCCAACATTTTTATGGCTGATTTAGAACAACGCTTCCTCAGCTCTCGTCCCCTAAAGCCCCTACTCTACTTGCGCTATATTGATGACATCTTCATCATCTGGACCCATGGAAAAGAAGCCCTTGAGGAATTCCACCATGATTTCAACAATTTCCATCCCACCACCAACCTCAGCCTGGTCCAGTCCACACAAGAGATCCACTTCCTGGACACTACAGTGCTAATAAACAATGGTCACATAAACACCACCCTATACCGGAAACCTACTGACCGCTATTCCTACCTGCATGCCTCCAGCTTTCACCCTGACCACACCACACGATCCATCGTCTACAGCCAAGCTCTGCGATACAACCGCATTTGCTCCAACCCCTCAGACAGAGACAAACACCTACAAGATCTCTGTCAAGCTTTCTTAGAACTACAATACCCACCTGCAGAAGTAAAGAAACAGATTGATAGAGCCAGAAGAGTTCCCAGAAGTTACCTACTACAGGACAGGCCTAACAAAGAAAATAACAGAACGCCACTAGCCGTCACCTTCAGCCCCCAACTAAAACCCCTCCAACGCATTATTAAGGATCTACAACCTATCCTAAAGGATGACCCAACACTCTCACAAATCTTGGGAGACAGGCCAGTCCTTGCCTACAGACAGCCCCGCAACCTGAAGCAAATACTCACCAACAACCACATACCACACAACAGAACCACTAACCCAGGAACTTATCCTTGCAACAAAGCCCGTTGCCAACTGTGCCCACATATCTATTCAGGGGACACCATCACAGGGCCTAATAACATCAGCCACACTATCAGAGGCTCGTTCACCTGCACATCCACCAATGTGATATATGCCATCATGTGCCAGCAATGCCCCTCTGCCATGTACATTGGTCAAACTGGACAGTCTCTACGTAAAAGAATAAATGGACACAAATCAGATGTCAAGAATTATAACATTCATAAACCAGTCGGAGAACACTTCAATCTCTCTGGTCACGCGATCACAGACATGAAGGTCGCTATCTTAAAACAAAAAAACTTCAAATCCAGACTCCAGCGAGAAACTGCTGAATTGGAATTCATTTGCAAATTGGATACTATTAATTTAGGCTTAAATAGAGACTTGGAGTGGCTAAGTCATTATGCAAGGTAGCCTGTTTCCTCTTGTTTTTTCCTACCCCCCCCCCCCCCCCAGATGTTCTGGTTTAACTTGGATTTTAACTTGAAGAGTGGTCAGTTTGGATGAGCTATTACCAGCAGGAGAGTGAGTTTGTGTGTGTATGGGGGTGGGGGGGATGTGAGAACCTGGATTTATGCAGGAAATAGCCCAGCTTAATTGTCATGCACATTGTGTAAAGAGTTATCACTTTGGATGGGCTATCACCAGCAGGAGAGTGAATTTGTGTGGGGGGGTGGAGGGTGAGAAAACCTGGATTTGTGCTGGAAATCACTTTAGATAAGCTATTACCAGCAGGACAGTGGGGTGGGAATAGGTATTGTTTCATATTCTCTGTGTATATATAAAGCCTGCTGCAGTTTCCACGATATGCATCTGAAGAAGTGAGCTGTAGCTCACGAAAGCTTATGCTCTAATAAATTGGTTAGTCTCTAAGGTGCCACAAGTCCTCCTTTTCTTTTTGCGAATACAGACTAACACGGCTGTTACTCTGAAATCTAACAATATATGATCACAACAGATGAAGGTGAGAGGGAACAGACAGAGAAGACAACTGCAAATAAGGTAAACGTGAACACAGGCTTTTAAACCCAATCTGACTTCCACTGAAGTCAATAGGAGTTTGTCGCTGATTTCAAAAAGAACAGGAACCAAATGTTAGAGCTGGGTTTTTTTTTTTTTTTTCAAATTAAGAAGATTATTTTTGGCCGGATCCAAAGCCCACTGAAATCAGTGGGAGTCTTTGTTACTTGTCTTTTTTTGACCAAGGGTGAAGGAAGGGGTAGAGAGCAGAAGAATAGAAATTAGCAGAGATAAGTAAGTTAACGAAAGGTACTGAGCTGTGGAGTGGGATTTCAAAGACAAAAGGGAGGCCACTTAGGGTATGTCTACACGCCAATTAAAAATGAAATGGGAAGCAAGGGGCATATGCACAGTTGTGTAGAGCACTGAAGGTAAAGACAAAGAATTTGCACTTGATGCAGAAGCAGACAGGAGGCCAGTAAAGAAACTCAAAGGAATGGGAGTGACATAATCAGAGCAGTGTGGGAGGTGTTTTAAACTGTAGCCTTCTCTATAGACAGATTATTCTTAAAATGATCCTGTTGTACTGAACAAAGGATCTTCAGTCACCACATTTAATGTAATAGATAGCTCTTGATTATGTAATCTATCTCCAAGTATGTCATTCCGATTCTTAGCTTCCTGAGATGATTTTGTTTGCCCACAGCTCCTTTCATTTTCAGCTATGATTGTTCATATGTGCAAAATCTGATGGAGTGGAATAGTCAGAGGGTAGATGGAAAGTTGATAAGGTCTTTGTGAACTGGTTAGGGATTGCATACAAATAGAAGCTTAGATGAAATGTAAATGTAACCCTTCTGCCCGTCAGAGTTGGCAGCAACAAGGGCCGGGTTCAATATCTAGGGGTTCCATTCCAATAACACAATGCAAACCGGCTCGAGCCCCCACCCAGTGACCTGGGACAAATATATACCACCCCCGCTGGGCGCCTCCAAGAGGCAATACTTCCCCTCTCGCAAGCACATAGTCTGAGTGTAGCAAAAGTCTTTTAATAACAGAGAGAAACAATGTGGCATTATGTTGGGGAAACACCACCAACAGGATTCATAACACAACCCATGAGCAAAAAAAACCCACCCCAGGCAAATTGGGGCATGCCCTTTTCCCTTTGGTTCTTGAGTCCAGCAACCCCAAATCACCCAAAGCCCCAAAAGTCCAATGCCCCAAAAGTCTCTGTCCCTGGTCAGGGCAGCCCCAGAGTTCGAAAGTTTATCTGCGGAGCTTTACCTCCCAACCTGGGTGGAAATGGGACAGGGGTAAGAGGCACCTTACGTGATCTGAAGCTGACCGCCCCATAGCTCCATAGCGGCGCTCCGCTCCGCCAGCCGCCCCACGAACTCCTTTGCTCAGCTGTGCTCCGCTCCACCAGCCGCCCCACGAACTCCTTCGCTCAGCTGCGCTCCGCTCTGCCAGCCGCCCCACGAACTCCTTCGCTCAGCTGCGCTCCGCTCTGCCAGCCGCCCCACGAACTCCTTCGCTCAGCTGCGCTCCGCTCTGCCAGCCGCCCCACGAACTCCTTCGCTCAGCTCCACAGCCCACAAGCAGCTCCTGCCATCCACACACTGCGCCGCGTCGAACTGCTTCACCAGCCATCCCGCAAACTGCTCCACAATATATCTTCAGGCTCCCCCACTACTTAACACAACACTCAGTGATTTCAGCTCTTAGGCGAATTCAGCTTATAATAGGGGAGCCCAGTGCTGGTGCACTGTCAGCCCAAAGTAAGCTCAGCAGCCTATAACTAGACTTCTAATGAAATCAAAATTAGCTCTGATATTCCACAGTGGAGAGAGGAGGAAGTGCAATTAGCATGTAAGGCACTCACCAAGGGGCCCATGCCACCAAGTATTAATACTTGTCCCCAGCCTCTCTCCAGTCACACAGTTTTGGAACCCATGACCCTTGCCTAGCGAGTGCTACTTAGTTGATGGTGAATCCCTCCATCATAACAAAAGGCCACGTGCAGTTCCAAGCACAGTTCCCATAATCAGGGTAATAACAATTTATTCTTCCTGCCCCAATAACAGAGACACTGGGGATCCCACAGCAGCCAAAGTGACCATTTGGGCAGCTATGGTCTCATTCTAGGCGTGGTGGGTGTGCCTGTGCAAATGAGATCGGCCCCTGAAGTTCTTTTCCACAACTTGCCACACCTCACCACCAGATGTCAGGGTGGAGCTCATCCTGACACTGCTTACATCCTCCCCCCAGCCGAGACTTTGTCGTCCAGACAAATCACACTCCCTTTATACCAACTCATTGGTTTCCTCCAAAGGGCCTCAGGAAGCCCACTTTAGCTTCCACAAGCCTGTGTGCTAAATGTATTGTCTCCTCACTAGTCACCCCAGGTGCATCATAAGTTAACCGTTTCACTGGTCTTATCACCCTGTCTCGTCTATTGAGAATCTCTGTTGCCGAGGTAGGGGGAACATCCTCTTGAGTGACGGATGGAGAGGCTTCCCTGGAGGGTCCCTCGGCTACTGGTGTAGGCCCCTGCACTCCTAGTTCTAACGCTGGAGGGTCCAAGGTGCCCAGGACATCCTCTACCTGTCTGTCCCCATTGTCCAATAACCTGTGTGTGTCATCATAGGGGGGTCTCATCAGCAGCACCGGGGTATCAGAAAGGGGCCTAAATAGTTCCGCCATTGGGTTTAGGGCGGAAGAGGGAAAACTCTCGTTTGGTTCAGCTGATCGAGACTGAAATCTTGTCTCCATCCCAGGATACACCAGGGTTGTGTCTTCCTCCTCAGACTCACTCTCAGATGTGCAGAATAGGGGTAAGTTAGCTGCAGGGGGCCCACTGTCTGTGTTGGATGGCGGCTTTGGTCTAGCACCTCTGTTCTGCCCGGCGGCCCTGCCGTGGCCCATCTCACAAGGGGTGCTTACCAATTCCCCCACAGGGAGCAAAAGGTTTCTATGTACCGTCTTTATTTGCCCTGGACCGTCTTCAGGTTTGATCTTGTAGACCGGCAGATCTCCCAGCTTTTCCATCACCAGGTAAGGTATTGCCTTCCATCTATCAGCTATCTTGTGTTTGCCAGCAATACCCAAATTTCGCAGCAGGACTCTGTCCCCCGGCTGGAGCTCCTGCGAACGCACTCTAGCATCATATCGATGTTTGTTGCGGTCTGCGTTCTTCCGAGCCGCAGTGGTAGCTAAGCGATAAGCATCCCGCAGCTTTTCTCTTAGTCGGGATACATATTGCTGACGAGTTTCATAGTTATCTCCATCCTCTGATACACCAAAGCACAAGTCTATGGGTAATCTTGGTTCTCGCCCAAACATCAAGAGATATGGGGTGACTCCCGTAGCATCGTTCTTTGTGGCATTGTAGGCATGCACCAGAAATGCGACATGCTGGCTCCAGGTTGCCTTCTGCTCTGGTCGCAAAGTTCCCAACATATCTAATAGGGTTCGATTGAACCTCTCGGGCTGAGGATCACCTTGGGGATGATAAGGCGTTGTCCTAGACTTTTTAATTCCTGCTATCTTCAGCACCTCCTTCAGAAGGTGACTCTCAAAATCCCGCCCCTGATCAGAGTGTATCCGAGCCGGGAATCCATAGACTGAGAAATATTTGTCCCACAATACTTGAGCAACGGTGGTGGCCCTCTGATCACGTGTGGGATATGCTTGTGCATACCGTGTAAAATGGTCAGTCACTACTAGAATGTTTCCAACATTCCTCTTGTCTACCTCTACAGACAAGAAATCAATGCATACCAACTCCAAAGGTTCGTTGCTGGTGATGTTCTTGAGATATGCAGCCCTCATGGGCAGAGTTTTCCTTTGAACACATCGAGCGCAAGTCTCACATTTCCTGTGAACATCTTCAGCCATTCGGGGCCAATAGAACCTACTACGAATAAGTTCCAGGGTCCTCTCCATCCCTAAATGCCCAAAGTCATCATGCAGGGCCCTCATGGCCAGGGCTCTGTACTTTTTTGGCAGTACTAGTTGTGCTCGTTGTTTTTGTAAAGGGTCAGTGGTCATTCGGTGTAGCACTCCCTGAATCAGTTTTAGTTTGGTCCATTCTCTCAATAGTAGTTTACCCTCCGGGTTAGGTGGGACAACCGCAGCTGGGCTTCGCCCCTCCCTTTTGGCAAGTAGTGTATCACGAATGTCAATATCTTGCCGCTGGGCTTCTTGCCAGTCAGCCGCATTGAGTATGGGCAAAGGAGATTGGTCTAATGCAATATAGTTCACCGAAGCAGAAGGCATGCATTCAGGGGGCAGGCCCAAAGCTTCTGCAACACATCCCTGAAAGCCCTCATGGGCCTCTGGCTCTCGGCGACTCACACTGCAAATAGCTCTCACTCCATCTGTGGGTATCACAGCAACTTCTGGAGCCTGCGGACGCCTGGACAATGCATCTGCATCTACATTGCTTCTCCCTGATCAGTACTGAATGCTGAACTCATAGCTAGCCAAGGCGGCCACCCATCTCTGCCCTGTAGCATCCAGCTTAGCACTTGTTAACACATAAGTCAGTGGATTGTTGTCTGTCCACACCTGGAACTGAGCACCATACAAGTAGTCTCGAAATTTCTCAGTGATGGCCCATTTCAAGGCCAAAAATTCCAGCTTGTGGGTGGGATAGCGAGTTTCACTATCAGACAATCCTCGGCTGGCAAAGGCTACCGGTTTACATTTGCCTTCCACTTCCTGGTACAGGACTGCTCCCAGACCCTCCAAACTGGCATCAGTATGCAGGATAAATGGTTTGCTTGGGTCAGCAAAAACTAGGACTGGAGCATGAGTTAGGCAAGTAATGATTTCTCGAGAAGCCCTTTCACATCTCTCATCCCACCGTGGCCCAAATGGTGCAAAGGGGCCATTGTGTCTCTGCACAGGAGGCTTTGGGGACCTCCCCTTATTCTTGGACTTAGATTTGTTCTTGCTGGACTGATGTCCCCTGTTAAGATCATTCAGAGGCTTTACAATCGTAGCATAGTTTTTCACAAATCTGCGGTAGTAGCCACTAAATCCAAGGAAGGTCTTGAGTTCTCTGTAGTTACTTGGACGTGGCCATGTAGTGAGTGCTTCTATTTTATCAGGATCAGTACTCACACCTTCTTGGGACACAATGTGACCCACATACTTCACTGAGGTTCTGCAGAACTGGCATTTGTCAATTGAAAGCTTCAGACCATAATCCTCCAACCTATCAAGCACTTTAAGAAGTCTTTCTTCATGCTCCTCTAAGGTTCTTCCAAACACAATCAGGTCATCCAAATAAACTAACACTTGCAGTAAATTCATGTCTCCCACAACTTTCTCCATGAGACGTTGAAAGGTGGCAGGTGCTCCAGAAATCCCTTGGGGCATGCGTTCGAACTGATAAAACCCTAATGGGCAGATGAAGGCTGTCTTCTCCTTATCTTCTTCTCCCAGAGGGATCTGGTAGTATCCACTTCAAAGATCCAACACAGAGAACCACTGGCTTCCCAGCAAACAGTCTAAGGCATCTTGCACTCGAGGCATAGTGTACTGGTCGACCACAGTACGGCTGTTTAGGGTGCGGTAGTCAATACACATCCGGATTTTCCCATTCTTTTTGCGGACTACCACAATGGGTGAGGCGTATGGGCTGCGGGACTCTGTAATGATGCCATTCGCAGCCAGCTCCTGAAGATGATGTCGCACATCTTCCATCTCAGAGAGAGCAATCTTCCTAGATCTCTCCCTGAAAGGTCGAGAGTCATGTAGTCTGATATTGTGCTCTACTCCTTTTGCACATCTCACATCCCACTCATGCAGTGAGAACACCTTGGATCTTTCACAAAGTTTCTTCCTCAGGCGATCTTTCCAGTCCTCGGACACTGGTGAATCTCCAAAGTCAAACTTTGCTGGGTCTATTGTCGGAACTTGAGTTTCACACTGGGGTTTTACAATCGACTCAGGCTCAAAGAGGTCTGCTATCTTTTGTCCTTGCTTCACAAAAATATCACGACTCATTTCATTAGCAATCAGTATAGTCACCCTTTCCTGGGCTTCAGCAGGTAGGGTTATGACTCCACTGGGGATCAGCACTCCTTCAGGGAGCTCTCCTCCCATTGGCTGCTCTATCATTGCTAACGTCCCTTTACTGCCTTTCAGACAGGTACTCATGACAAGCACTTCTTGCTCCGTCCTTGCAGGCACTACTAAGGGGGTTGTGCCCGCGTACTTCAGTGCCCCAAGCGGTAGCTCAGATGTGTCCCTTTTAGCGCTCTCAATTTTCCTATAGGCTTCAGCACAAAGCGTATGGATCATCAGGGTATTCAGGTACTGGTCCCCAGCCTGCCTTCTGCAGTAATCCGCGAGTACCTTGAAGAGACTGGAGTTGGTCCCTATCAGCACAGACACATCAGAAGTCCCTTTAGGGTCAGGGCATATTAAGGCAGCTGTGTCTACCTCTTCTCTTACCCCAGCAACCTCCTCTGGGAATTCCAGGTGCAGTATGACATACCCTTGGTAGGGGTATTCATCCATGCTGAGGCCACACAGACCAAGGCCAGTCAGTGGCTGTATAGGCAGGTGCCTAAGCATCTGTTGGTAGAATGACTGAAATATAATAGTCACTTGAGATCCAGTGTCAAGCACTGCTTTACACTCCACCCCTTCGATCCTCACCATGACCTCTGCTCGAGGCCCTATCAGTCCTGCAGGGATCCCAGCTGGACAGTCTTTTCTGGGGGAATCTTCAAATCCTGCAGACCTGGGGGGTCCCCGTCCCCAGACCCTCTGGCAGCTACCGGATCTCTCCCAACTGATCCTCAGCTTTCCATACACTAAGGAGGGGTTTTCTTCATTACGGCACTTGGCAGCACTGTGTCCATCCTGACCACATCGGTAGCAGAAGAATTGACCTTTCCCCCTTCGCCTGGGGGGGGATGGTGGCTCTAAGTGCGGGCTTCTCAATCGCCACAGTTTGAGGCTTCTTATTCCTGGAAGTCTTAACTCGGTCAACGGTACTTTGCAGCTCAGCTATCCGTTCTGTCAGGACCTGCATTTGTTGGGCAAGTTCCTCTCTGGTGCTCACCATCAGTACACTGGCCGTTTGCAGTGGTGTTGTGCTGGCTGGCTCCGATGTTTGGGCTTCCCAAAACTCACTGGCAGCCTGCCTTTCTTCCTCCTCTCGGACCTCTTTTATCAGCTGGGAGTAACTTGGGGGATGTTCCCGTCGTTCTCTTAGCTGGAGATGAGTAGAATCGGGTTCTGATACTGAGTTCCTCTTACAATTTGAGCCAGTCTGGTCTGATCCATCTGCTCAGCAGTCACTGCTCCCCTCATGACAGCTCTCTGAAGCAGTCTCTCCAGTCTCTGTATGTAGGCTGAAGCCTTCTCGCCCTTTTGTTGTCGGGAATTAAGGAACTTACAGTAGCTGTCTTCAGGGCCCTCTACGCTCCCAAAGGTGTGTTCAAGGGCCTCTAGGCAGTCCTTCACACTGACCCCAGGGTCAATGAGCTTCAGGGTGCGAATCACATCTAATGCTGGGCCGCCAAGGCTCTCTATAAGGCATCTTCGCTTTTCTGCATCTGGTACGGCCCACTCTTGCAGCATTTCAGTGGTATGCTCTAACCAGGGTTCAAACTCCTCCTCCCCGGCAAATAATCTTAACTTACGACAAGAGTCTGACTCAGCATGGGGCAGCACAACCTTTTCCAATATTTGCCCCAGAGCTTTTGTCCAATCATCAGCCGAGGCTGCAGCCTCTGAGCTAGAAGCTGCTGAGCCAGGGCCCAACAAACCTGACATATTAGCCATTACACAAACAGTAATTTCCTCAAAATATAAGCACAAACAAAAAAAAATATAAATTGTTTCCCAATGTAGTGGATCACTCAACAGGTGCTTGCAAGGGGTACTGACCCAGGCGATCCCGGACGAGCCCCCAAAAATGTAACCCTTCTGCCCATCAGAGTTGGCAGCAACAAGGGCCAGGTTCAATATCTAGGGGTTCCATTCCAATAACACAATGCAAACCGGCTCGAGCCCCCACCCAGTGACCTGGGACAAATATATACCACCCCCGCTGGGCGCCTCCAAGAGGCAATACTTCCCCTCTCGCAAGCACATAGTCTGAGCGTAGCAAAAGTCTTTTAATAACAGAGAGAAACAATGTGGCATTATGTTGGGGAAACACCACCAACAGGATTCATAACACAACCCATGAGCAAAAAAAACCCACCCCAGGCAAATTGGGGCATGCCCTTTTCCCTTTGGTTCTTGAGTCCAGCAACCCCAAATCACCCAAAGCCCCAAAGTCCAATGCCCCAAAAGTCTCTGTCCCTGGTCAGGGCAGCCCCAGAGTTCGAAAGTTTATCTGCGGAGCTTTACCTCCCAACCTGGGTGGAAATGGGACAGGGGTAAGAGGCACCTTACGTGATCTGAAGCTGACCGCCCCATAGCTCCATAGCGGCGCTCCGCTCCGCCAGCCGCCCCACAAACTCCTTCGCTCAGCTGCGCTCCGCTCCGCCAGCCGCCCCACGAACTCCTTCGCTCAGCTCCACGGCCCACAAGCAACTCCTGCCATCCACACACTGCGCCGCGTCGAACTGCTTCACCAGCCGTCCCGCAAACTGCTCCATAATATATCTTCAGGCTCCCCCACTACTTAACACAACACTCAGTGATTTCAGCTCTTAGGCGAATTCAGCTTATAATAGGGGAGCCCCAGTGCTGGTGCACTGTCAGCCCAAAGTAAGCTCAGCAGCCTATAACTAGACTTCTAATGAAATCAAAATTAGCTCTGATATTCCACAGTGGAGAGAGGAGGAAGTGCAATTAGCATGTAAGGCACTCACCAAGGGGCCCATGCCACCAAGTATTAATACTTGTCCCCAGCCTCTCTCCAGTCACACAGTTTTGGAACCCATGACCCTTGCCTAGTGAGTGCTACTTAGTTGATGGTGAATCCCTCCATCATAACAAAAGGCCACGTGCAGTTCCAAGCACAGTTCCCATAATCAGGGTAATAACAATTTATTCTTCCTGCCCCAATAACAGAGACACTGGGGATCCCACAGCAGCCAAAGTGACCATTTGGGCAGCTATGGTCTCATTCTAGGCGTGGTGGGTGTGCCTATGCAAATGAGATCGGCCCCTGAAGTTCTTTTCCACAACTTGCCACACCTCACCACCAGATGTCAGGGTGGAGCTCATCCTGACACTGCTTACATAAATATAGCAATGCACTTTTTCCAGCTATCATACTGGAGATGCACTTAAAAGTTCATCATATTTATTATTTAGACTCTCTGTACTTTTTGAGATACATTTAGATCTGTAAGCCGGTATAAACCAGTATATAAGGGCAGCTAAGGTAGAAAAGTCTACTAGCAGGACATTTCAGAGAAGCACAGTAGCTGCTCTCTGCTGAGGGACCCAGCTCGGACCAATGCTATCCAAAAGGTGGGTGATAAGGAAGGTGTTTTTGGTCAAGTCACTTAGATTCTCTGTGCCTCATTCCCCATCTATAAAATAGGGATGCTGAAGTGCTGTGAGGAAAAATACATTCAAGACTATGAGATGTTCAGATACTACAGTAATGTGGGCCAGAAATTAAAGAGACGATAAAGTCAGCAAAATGGCATTATTGGCTTCCATATCTATTCTCTCTCGATTACTTCCATACCAAATTTACTCTGTTTGCAAATAAAAAGGCTATTTTGTAGACTGAAAACACTAAATTCTCTACTGGAACCTTAAAAGGATGCTGAGTTCTTTCTGGCTCTTGCATCATCACCAGTAAGAAAGATTCTTCAATCTTCTGACTGATTCATTTAAAAATACAACATTGCAATTATATGCAATTAAAATATTGCGGACAATTCACAAAACAGAATAAAATCCACTGTAATCTTCCACAGCTGCATTGGTTCTGTAATGGTAACAGAACTAAAAACTTGGTTTCATCAGTACAATAGATTATGAAGGGTGTATCAGGTGTTTGCTAAAGCTCTTACTGCCTGAGCACACTCCACCCAAAAAGGTGTCCTTTTGTAGAAAAAGAACAGCAAGTTCAGATCTCCAAGAGCTGTGTAGAAATGCCACCCAGAATGACCTATAAGAATTGATCCTCCAGTTGCTAGAAGGGCTGGTAGGGTGGAAGTCAATCAAGGCCTAGCAGACAAAATAAAAAGGAATGGCTGCCACTCCTACAGGCTAGCTCTGGATGTAGCAGCGAGAGAGGAGGAATTATCTACCCTGTCTTAAGCCAAGAAACCTGACTCCACTTTTTGGGTGGACCAGCAGACTGTTTGTTATGGAATGTAAAGCCCAGGTGGCCATTTTGAATTAAGTATCAGTTTAGTACTTTAAAGTTAAGGCGAGCCTGCTTTGTGAGATGCTCCACTGGCTCAGGACAGCCTGTGACATGGATGTAACTTAAGACACATACAGAGACGTTACGTTGACTAACAAGGCGTCACTTCACATACACTTGTTTCTGGCCGAAAGCAAACTCCAAAGTGAAGTAGTAAAGTTGTTAGCTCTGTTGCAGAATATGTCTGAATGGGAAAAGTGGAAATGAATCATTTTCTTCTGTTCCCTTTTGTTCTCTTTATTTGCCTAGTCGTGAGTTAGCCTTAACTTCTTTGTCACTGTTTAATTTTTCTCCTTCATTCTAATAAAGTAGTAAAGAAGTTGGGGCCCCAATCATTTAATCATTTATGCACATGCTTAACTTTTCTTCCTGTATCTGGCACTGGTGTCAGGATCACATCTAGTCACTAACTGTTGCCGAACTGCAGTGATGTTCCCGTTCAGCAAGTCCTGCCTTTGAGTTTTCAGCTCTTGAAGATTCTGCTTAAAAAACTGCATCTGCTTAGTATGAAGCCACATGTATATTATAAAATCAAGAGTGCGGACACTGCTATGCCTGATCCATATTGTAATGGAAGTCTATTGCTTTGTTCTGTGCTGAGACATCTGTCTCCTAGCTCTGACAAATTATGAAGTGATTGGCAGTGGCCTAGCTAAAGCTTGTTTGGTTTTCATTTTATTTTTGGTGTGTTTCTGTATAACTTCTGCTCCAGAGGATAAGTCTTTTCTGCTGCTATATATTTATTTTAAGATGCCCAGAGGCTATTGGGTATGAGAAGTGTTGAAATATTATGTTTAATTTACAGATAAGTTGTCTTGTATAAATTGGAGCTGAGACAGTGAATAGTTTGTTTCCCTTAGAGGTATATACAGAACAAGATCAAACATACTGCAGAAAAATCAGATTTTCATTCTTTATTTTAATACCCACATCTCTTCCTTATGTTCCAAAGCGGAAAATGGGGGGGATTGGTTTTTGTTGTTGTTGTTATTTTGTGTAAAACAGCAGTTATAAACAATATACCCTAAAAATGAAGCCCTAGGTTCAGCTTGGTTGAGAATATTTGCTTCAATTGACATTACCACATACTAGAGGATAACTGAAGCCTGGTCTACACTGGGGTGGGGGGAGGGGGATGGGGATTGATCTAAGTTATGCAACTTCAGTATGTGAATAACATAGCTGAAGTCGACGTACTTAGATCTACTTACTGCAGTGTTTTCAGTGTGGTGAGTCGACAGCAGATGCTCCCCCGTCGACTCAGCCTGCGCCTCTCGCTCCGGTGGACTACCGGACTCGGCAGAAGAGCGCTTGGCAGTCAATTTATCGTATCTAGACTAGACGGGATAAATCGACCCCCGCTGGATTGATTGCTGCCCG
Source organism: Lepidochelys kempii (assembly GCF_965140285.1). Classification (NCBI taxonomy): domain Eukaryota; kingdom Metazoa; phylum Chordata; order Testudines; family Cheloniidae; genus Lepidochelys; species Lepidochelys kempii. The sequence continues at coordinate 222,457,059 of NC_136381.1, forward strand.
TCGATCCAGTGGGCAATGTAGACAAGCCCTCAGTGTTGGGTTTATAAATGCAAGAACCAAAAAACTGCCAGTATCATGAATGCTCCATAAAAATCTTACCTGTGGAATAGTTGTGTTACGAGCAGTCCCTCCCCTTTCTGCAGCTTTGCCACAGCGTTTTGCATTATTTAAACTATCGTGAAGTTCTTGTAATTGAACATGTGATGTGACATTCCAGAGTTGGAGCTTCTTTTACAACTCTTCCATCGTGTTCTATTACATGAGGCAAAGGACTCCATTTCGAGCGAAGCCCTTAAAAGGTGATTCTTCGTAAACAAGTGTCATCTCGTAGCAACGAGATGAACAGAATTCCTTGTATATTTAAAAGACCCTGCAACAGGGAATGTCTCAGTCGTCCCTTTTCCCCAGTGCAACCATCCGCTGCCTGGCCTCAGTATGCTAACGTTCATAACAGAAGTGGCTTAAACAGGAGTCTTAAAGTTTGACTGAGGAAGAGGAGTTCATAACAAGCTATTCCTAGGAACTTTCATCTGGGCTGTGAAAATGATGTTTCTGAAAAACTGAAGCGGTGTATGAGAGACTTTTTCTAATAAAGATACATAAGAAACAGGGGCTTTCCCAGAAATTTTTCACATGGTACGCACAACTGAACCACTCTCACTTTAACTTACCATGGTGGCACTCTGTTGTGTCAGACCAAATTTCAGTGAGTAGCATTGTGACCCAGTGTGCCAGATTGTAGCACCACTCAATTTGGGGGCCTTCTCAAATGCGGGGGGCAGAGCAAACTGCCCTCCTGGGTGACCCTGCCACACTGTCAACCGTGCGTAATGTGCATTGTTCTAGGCGTTGTACAAACATGTAAACAAGATAGTCCCTGCCCTAGAGAACTCACAGTCTAGAATAATGTCAAGGTACAACAGGTGAAATAAACTCCCAAAAGATGAGGACAGGATGGAAGATGAACTAATAATAAATAGACATGTTATGCCTAACAGAGAACAGTCCCACTGCCTGCCTAGGTTATGCCTGTAGTTAAATGGACTCTTTTCACTGAGATTGCTACCATTCTACTTTCTGTGGATGTAATCATGCAAATGCTTACTCATGTGAGAAGTACTATGAAGTAATGATGTGACAAATGCTGAGCTGAATAAGAGTTTGTAGTATTAGGCACTATACTGTTTCAGTAGGGTATGCTACAGGCCAAATCCTGCTTACATTGCTCATGGAAAAACTACAATAGATAGAAATGGGAGTTTCGCATGAGGACTGGAGCGCAAGACTTACCTGTGAACTATTGCACTCACATTGGCTATTAGTTGGTGCTCTACACTACAATTAATCATTGAATTCAGTTGGTTTTTCGATTCCCCAGAGAGGATTTCAGTGTCCAGATCTGTCAATCTGGTGCCTTCATGAGCACCTAAAGTTACTGCAAATTTCAGGAAAACAGAAAGGAACCTTTTCCATGTAAATCTTAAATTCTTCATAAGTTAAGTCAGGGTTATTAAAAGAGATTCCTTTAAAGATGCCTTTTCTGCCTTTTGAATGATCCTGTCTTTAAAATGGTAAAATACATTGACATTTCATAGTTCTCCATATGCTGGTTGGGCTTGAATTTCCGTTTTTTAATATTAAAACGTACATATTGTAAGGACACATTTGCTCCAGCCTGTTTTGATTACAGTTTCTAAATTTGAGGGGAGAAGTCAGCTTGTTGTATTAAAAGCATTTTATTTCCGTTTCACATCAGTTGCCATAGTGACCAATCACAGCTTTTTCAGAAGCATAAGAAACTCTTTACATAAGGAACTACATGTAGGTTTTGTTCTTACTTTGTTTTAATTTTTTCTATATTCCATGGGCCAAATCCTCCAGGACTTTAACTCCATTTTCACTCTAATTTTATCTCTCTCCTCACTCAGGCTTATTCTCAAAGAAGTCAGCGGGAGTTTTGACTAAGTTATAAAATGAATAAAGATCACATGACTTGGCCTTTCCATTGAAATAATAATGCAGGAATTGGAAAAACACAACCCTGTGTCATTTGAATTTTCTTTGCCTTTATTAAGGTTCAACCAGGCACAACAGAAATAGCTTTTTCAGTTTAGAACTGTCACCTAAGAGTTTTCCAAAACTCTTTTGACTACCTTTTTTTTCCCCTTGTTTTTATATGTGCTTTTTACTCTATAGTCCAGTGGCTGGGGCACCCATCTGGGATGTGAAGACCCCAGCTCCAGTCTCCGCGCTCCAATCATTCTTTATCCACCATGGAACAGCTTCATCAGGAGATACAGAGGGAGAGCCTTCCCCCCTTAGAATATTCCATAGCTCAGTGATTAGTGCACTCTCCTGAGAGGTAGGAGACCCCTGTTCAAATCCTTTTCCCTCTCTGGCAGACAGCGGGAATTGAACCTGGGTCTCCCACATCTTAGGTGAGAGTTCTAACCACTGCGCTAAAAGTTAAAATGTCAGCACCACTTTCTCCACCTCTGGCCCCGTTGGGTAGAGTGAGACAGGTAAAAACTCATGCCTCCAAGAGGCACCTAAGCTGCCTGACTCTAGGTGGGTAGTTCCCATTCAGGGATTGCTAAACAGAGATTGGGCTGTAAGGAGGCACGTGACTTACATGTGGAGAGAGATGTGATGTTTAGCCCTCTAGCTGGCATCTCCCATTGGCTAACTCAGACAGCTCCATGCCTAGCATGCTGGTTTTGTGGGTTGCATTCTTAGGTGCCTGTTTCTCCCTGTTCATTGTATAGGGGGCCTAGACACCTAACTCAGCTTTGTGGAACAGTGTTCTTCCTGTTACTTTCCAGGTGCCTAAAAGTTAGGTGCTGTGATTTTCAGCATGCAATGCCTAAGTTCCTTCATGGATCCCATCCTAAGCATCTAAATACTTTTAAGGATCTGGGCCATAGTGATTAGACTGGAAGTTGCACATGCTTTGAGCCTCAGAAGATAAAGACCAATTTTCTCAACTCCAGCTGAGCTGAATAGCACTTAGCTGCCTTTCATCTAAAGCTTGGTTTTCAGTTCTCTGCTCCCCTTGTGTTCTTTTTCTGCTTGATAAGTTGTACCACCTTCCCTCTGAGGAGGGCTCATTCTCCTTCATGCCAGTGATGATCATGGCTGAGTGGAGCAGTCCAGCAGGTACCTGAGCAAATTAGTCACGCAGGATAGGTACATGAAATTAGCCTGAGGAAAAACCCAGATGGAAGGAGACCAGAGAAATGGAGAAACATGCTGATTCTGGATATGAGTAGGGTGACGAGATGTCCCGATTTTATAAGGGACAGTCCCGATTTTGGGGTCTTTTTCTTATATAGGCGCCTATTACCTCCCACCCCCGTCCCGATTTTTCACACTTGCTGTCTGGTCACCCTAGATAAGAGTGACCAACAACAAGAAGCTGTTCAGTTTTTTAAAAATCCTGGAATATAATATAAATTTGCCAAAACTGAATTGTCCGAGGCAACTGGAGTACAGGTGTACTGTAAATGACTTACAGTAGTGTGGTCATGTTTGTGTTGTAAAGCTCTGTATTCTGACTGGCTGAGGAGTACTAATTTGCATAATAGGTATATGGCTGTTTCTCAGCAGCCATGCAGCATACTGGTAGTATACTGATTAGTAGCCAATAAGAATGCAGGATATGCAGTAAAGCAAGGGGCAGAAACTTGATGATGTGCTTTCAATTTCAAAAACAAATTAATGATAGTTTGCAGCAAGCCAGTATAGCCTCCCTTTGGTAGAAAAGAAACGTAAGAGGAGAGTGACATCTAGATTAAAACCCAGGCTGAAACATTTTGAATCAAATGGAGCAATGCTGGAAGGTTGCCAAGTAGAATTAGAGAAACCCAACAGGGCTGTAACAATGGCAGGGCGAAAACATTTCAACATTCTTCCACAGTAGTGGGTGGCACACTGCCAAATGTTCATGAAATGTGAAAACAACAATCTGATTGCTGAGCTGAGTTGACTGTGAACAGACAGATTGGCACAAGTGTGAAAGTTCTTCTTTTCAACTAGAAGGGAAAGACTTTGCACTGTAATGTCCCCCAAAAGCAATGTTGTTTTACTACTGTAGAGATTCCTGCAATTCAGAGGAAAACCAAAGTGAGCCATGCTCAAGGTAGTTATTAGGGTACAAAATACTAGTCACTACAATATAAATTAAAATAATCTAAACTCATGTAATATTGCTTAAATTCTGCCTCACATAGAAAAATTTGGTCCCACCTGTTCTACCTCTCTCTGCACATATATATTAGGCATCTCAGTTTTCTTAATATGGGGCCAGATTCACTCTTGCTGGGGGAAAAGGGGCGTACAAGTAAAACCTATGCCTAGTCTGTCCTTGACTTCTCTGCCAGCAAGAGGCCAGCTGTGGTGGTGACTTGGTGATGTGGACAAAGGGACTGAGGCCAAGTCATGTTACATAGGTTCAAGCTCCTTGGCTGACTTCTGCATTCCTCTGGCCGGAACAGGGGTAGGACACGTGGGCCAAAATGTCATGGTTGGAAAATATTCCTTTTTGAGACGTTTCAGCATCTCAAGAATGTCTAACATCCATTTATTTGAGGATTACAGTGCAAGAGGTGGAGAATGCTAACTTTTAGTAGCACATCTTTGATAGATTCCAGTTAACAGCCTAATAGCGATAAAGACTGTACACTGCAACAGTTTATTTTTCACAAACATATTAAAAGATGATGTGGAAAAAGCTGAAGTACTTGATGCTTTTTTTGCCTTGGTCTTCACAGACAAGGTCAGCTCCCACACTGCTGTCCTGGGCAACACAGTATGGGGAGGAGGTGAACAGCCCTCAGTGATGAAAGAACAGGTTAAGGACTATTTAGAAAAGCTGGACATGCACAAGTCCATCGGTCCAGATCTAATGCATCCGAGGGTGCTGAGGGAATTGGCTGATGTGATTGCAGAGCCATTAACCATAATCTTTGAAAACTGGCGATCAGGGAAGGCTCCAGACGTTTGGAAAAAGGCAAATATAGTCTCCATCTTTAAAAAAGGAAAGAAGGAGAACCTGGGGAACTACAGACTGGTCAGCCTCACCTCAGTCCCTGGAAAAACCATGGAGCAGGTCATCAAGGAAACCATATTGAAGCACTTGGAGGAGAGGAAGGTGTAGCCCAGTGGGCCAGTTTACCAGAGTTAATCCATTGAGGGAAGAGATAAGGAGCAGAACCCTCTTCCCCTCTGTTTTTCTTCGGACTTGTTTAGTAATTCGTTGAACCAGTTAAGGGGTTAATTATCTAAGGAGGGACATTCCTATATATATATATAATGTGTGTGTGTGTGTGTGGTGTTAGTGTTTTTTATGTAGATTTAGAGGAAAGTTAGTTAATGTAATGTACTTGAGCTCATTTAAATAGGAGTTGAAAAAAGTGAAGTAGTCAGCTGAGAGTTCTGTGGTCGACCAAAGACATTACATACAAATATAGAAGATCATGCATTTCGTACGAATGCAACATCACCATAGCCAGCCTATTTTCAATCACGCTGACTGGTAGCATATAATCATACGTCTAATATGTCATATGTCTAATACGTCATATGATCATACATCTAAAGTAATGTACCAACTAACACTTGTTGGTGAGTAATAACTCTAAATAAAAAGCAACAAGACTGTCCGAGCACAGCTGTAAATAAAAGTCCAACTTCCACCTAAGCAGGGTTTTAAAATCCCAGAAGACTAAATTAAATAATAATGTAAAAATAGTTGATTAAGAGGTATTAAAGGAACCAGGGAAAACCTCTTACCAGAAGGTACCAAAAGGTTTGTTTCCCCCACAGGTCATAAAGATCTTGTAACCATGCCTTTATCCCATATCATGTAATCCACCAAGCCAACAGTTTCTGTGCCTTTAACTTGTAATGTCAAAGAAATTCTCAGCAGCAAAAATCAGCAGCTAACATGTTGCTAAAAAGGGGAAGTCCTTTTGTACTCGGTGCTTGGGAGAAAAAAGGGAAATAGGCAAAGCAAACAGCTTCTAACTCAAAGTTTAGCAAATTAACTAAAATTAAAAACCCCTAAACATCTAATCGTATATGGGAAGTCCTCCAGCGACAGTGCTAGAGGAGAAGTTGAGTAAGCCAGACACTTTCATCTTAGGAAATAAGCAATTGGATGTTGTAGAGGGGGAGTGTGAAGAAGATTCCTTTAAAACAAAAAAGTTATGTCTAATATGTCTAATGTGCACGTACAAGGTAAAGAAAATCTTTACTACTACCTTTACTGTAAGCGATGGAAGCAAGCAAGGTAATGCCTTTAGGACAAGTTCAAGCCTTCAGTACTTGCTACTTGCATATTTGTATTCTACATACCTTCTAAATTTAAGTAATCAGTTGTGTATTATTATTCCATAAATAGGTATCAGGTTAGTTGCAACTCCAGACTTACCCAATATGCAAGAAAGCTGGCAACATAAAATCTTTTTGCTTTATGCAGGAATCATTATTTTAAGGAAGTGCTGAAGCTTCTTCAACATGTAGCAAACTTTGCTACCCACAAGATAAATCGTGCTTATCATTATAGGTCCTAATTCATCAATGTAAAATGTGGAATTAATCTAATTACAGTTTTGCCTTCATATTTCCTGAAAAATATTAACATCTACTTTAATTCTTTTTTTCACCCATTTCTGTTTTAATCTAGGATCTAAAGATTCAAGAAAAGCAGGTTCCTGGCTTAATAACCACACTTATGTTATAGGCAAACCAAGGCTATATACCTAGAACAAATTAATAATTTCAACGCTTAGGATTCCTAGCTCTAAATTAAAATGTTTAATCCATTGGTGGTATGTTGGAATTACTTGTTTAAACTTTTTCTGAACTTATTACTCTTTTGAATTTATTTTTATGTTTTGTGTCACGTAACTAAACCAATTTTTTTTGACTCCTCACATGTTGGGTAAGTTTTTGTTGCAACAATAATCTTCTGCGCAATTAGTAGTAAAATATTTTTTCCACGCTATTTCAGTAGTAAAATTAGAATCTAACCACCATGGTGTCTGTCCTTCTATGACACCTGGGGTGGTTCAATCTTTGCAAAAATCAGTCAAAGATATAGGTATGTTTGTCTCAATGAACAATTTATCTGAAACTAACTCTTTATATATATATATATATATATATATATATATATATATATATATATATAGCTTTGATTTGGAATTTGTCAGGCAATGTGGCTAGTTATTTGGCAAAACCCAAATTACAATTCAAAAGTTCCTTGAGCAAACCACCATCCTATTAATGTAAGATTGATAGCTATATATAGCTATAGTGCTTTATAATGTCATATATTTTGCTTAGTTTTCATAATAAAGCTAACATAACCTGGTATTAAAATAACCATCAGGGTTATCACCCCAACAAGGGTGAATATGTGTAGTGAAAAGTAATCTTGTTAACTATTTAGCTATTTGTTATTTGTGAATTTGCCCTTGTAAAATATTTTGGTGTTTTTGTTTAGGAATAGCAAAAGAAACTAAATTGCTAAATTAGTAAATGCTATAACATCAAATCTCATTGTGCTGTACCAGAGGAGAGACATGTCTTTGGAGGTACTCAGCAATAAGACAAGACCCTCAGAGAGGAACCAAATCCAGTTTACAGCACTATGCTGACCGCGTTGCTCCTCCTCTGCAGCAGTCTTGTTCAAAAAGGCAAACTCACAAGCTGCAGTGTTTGAACCATGTGAAGAAAGCAAACAAAATAGACTTTGTTGTAAACCTTCAAATGATGAACTCTTTATGCTAAAGTAACCATGGTCTGGAGTCAATGGTAGCAACCCGATATAAGGACCCTTTTTGTTGATCTGGTGCAAGGACATTCTTTGGTACATTGGTGCCTTCCTTGAAGCCATGTGATCTTGTCCCCAGTATACGAAAATTGGGGAAAATTAATAATCAAAACAAACAGTATTAAGTTTATTGCCTGAACTAATGATATCAATGTATGTATATGTATTGGAACATAATATGTATGAAAACTGAACATATAGTAAAAGGGTATACCAGGTAGAGGTGTAACCCTCAGCTAACAAATGTAACCATGTCACCTGTAGTAACCTGGAAAAAAGACCCATCCTCTCATCAATAACTCCAGAGTGGGAGGTGGCTACACTTATATCAAAGATATAATGAAAACCATATGTCACATATCAGTTTCTGCATACAGTGTACACATATAGCATAATGATGAGTTGAAAAAATCCCACATTTAATCAAAAAATATATAGTTGCAAAATAGAGGTATTAAAGTTATTTTTAAATATGAAACAGGAAGAGCCACTTGCTCTAATCCTTATTGAGGAATGCCACTGCTCTCTACTGAGGGCAGCTCAGAAACGGGGTCTGTGACACTACACCCTAATTAAGACTCTTATTTAACTCAGGCCATATCTACACTACCCGCCGGATTGGTGGGTAGTGATCGATCTATTGGGGATTGATTTATCGTGTCTAGTGTAGACGTGATAAATCAATCCCTGATCGCTCTGCCGTCGACTCTGGAACTCCACCACTGCGAGAGGCGGAAGCGGAGTCGATGGGGGAGTGGCCACCATCGATCCCGTGCCACGAGGATGCGAAGTAAGTGATTCTAAGTCAATCTAAGATACGTCGACTTCAGCTACTCTATTCTCGTAGCTGATGTTGCGTATCTTAGATCGATCCCCCCCACTAGTGTAGACCAGGCCTAAGATTATATTATGGTACCTCCTTAACTGGGCCCAATCCAGATGGGGACGTATTTGGTCACTTGGCAGCTCCACTCAGAATGTCACCTGAAAGATAATGTCTACAATTATCACAGCAATGTACTTCCTCTGGTGGTATATCTCCCAATGTGAAAAATTTCAATGATGGCCTGGTGCTCTAACAAGGGGATCAGTACATCAGCGTAAAAGTAATATTTGAGGTGAACACACCGTGGTGTGGCCAGAAGGAAGGTACCAAGGGGATCTGTCATCATCTTTATCATTGGTAACCTACCTGGTTAGCCAAGTATATATATAGGGTGACATATATCGGAAGTGGCCAGTAATGCAATGACCAGATATCAATATATTTTTATGGTCAATTCTAGTGTACTGTCACATTCAATTTTGTTACACCCAACAGGCATTTATACTCACATCTTGATTGGGCAGGTGGTGCTTCTATCAGTCATCTAGTATATATAAGACACATGCTTTAAACATACAGTGAGGCCCTAATTTATGTGATAGGGTTCATTAGCAATCACCCTGTCAAGGGGAGGCCTGTAGCCAGTGGGCCAGCTTACTTGTATTATATTCACTGCTTTGTTATTCTGTTTTATTATATTTAGTAGTAATGCAAGGAACCTACAGGCTTTTATTCTGTAAGATTTAGCTTTAGCAGATGGCGTGAGGTTTGAGGCCTATAACCTTTGGCATAGGTAAATTTAAGTAACTCATAAGTTATAGGAAACTGAAAGTAGCATGCAAGAGGGGGAATTTTGTCCAGAATACCGACATCAGCCACCCACATAACACAGCTGACACCAGCATCCGGAAGGTTCCAGACAGAACAAAGGTGCCATGACAACAAATTGATGGGTATGCTAATAGGGTAACATCGTACATACACCAACCTATAGAAAACGGATACCTTAAGGGAAGGAAATACAAATAAGGACCTCTATTGAATATGCATTGGACATAGCAGCGTCAGCGTAACCTACTATAAAAGTAACATCCTAGGGACAGCAGAGGTAGAGAGATGGAAGTTGGAAGGGTCCAGAATGATGGTCCCCCGGGAAGATGAGGACGATGACGGTGATGAGAAAGATAATGGCTAAGTATGTAAGATAATGGTTGAATATATAAGATAATGGTGAAGTAGGTTAAGAAAGATAAGAGTGTGAGTGTGGCCATCCAAATGTACTTTCTGTATTATCTCTATCTGTCTTATTGAGTTTAAGTGTGTGGATAACTTTGCTAAATTATTAATAAATCATATATTTGTATAAATATATATAAAGAGTTCCTATGGTGTGAGTGTTGCACCTGTGCACATTGGGGTTCTCAAATTATATAATAATTTTACAATAATCTTACTGGGCCTGATCTTGTGACAAGAACCTGTTAATCCACAAGTTACAATTATATATACCCAATTTTGGGTCAGACTACAAAGGTGATCAGGAACAGTCAACGTGGATTTACCAAGGGCAAGTCATGCCTGGTCAACCTGATTGCCTTCTATGATGAGATAACTGGCTCTGTGGATATGGGGAAAGCAGTGGACACGATATATCAGTGGTTCTCAAACTTTTGTACTGGTGACCCCTTTCACATAGCAAGTCTCTGAGTGCAACCTCCCTTATAAATTAAAAACACTTTTAAATATATTTAACACCATTATAAATGCTAGAGGCTAAATGGGGTTTAGGGTGGAGGCTGGCAGCTCACGACCCCCCATGTAATAACCTCGCAACCCCCGGAGGGGTCCTTACCCACACTTTGAGAACCCCTGTGATATATCTTGACTTTAGCAAAGTTTTTGATATGGTCTCCCATAGTATTCTTGCCAGCAAGTTAAAAAAGTATGAATTGGATGAATGGACTATAAGGTGGATAGAAAGCTGGCTAGATTGTCGGGCTCAACGGGTAGCGATCAACAACTCGATGTCTAGTTGGAGGCTGGTGTGACGCACTCTATATGATTTTATAAAAATATGCTAATGAGTGTGAATATAATGTAACTGGAATATGCTTCATGCAAAAGGTCTCTTGTAAGGTATCATTACAAAGCTTATAATCTACTGTGTGTGGTCATCCTATTGTATAAATGTATCACTCTTGTATCTGAAACTAGAAATATGAAATATAACTCTGAGGGTCTATTGTAATTATGCAAAGTGTGGGCCATTAATGGTGGTTTGGAATCTTGATGGCTCCCATCAACCAGGACAATTGACTGTGAATGGCTCTGTTTGCAGGGAGGCCTTCCTGTGAGTCAGGCTGAGAGGAATGAAGGCTTGGGGTCTTACAGTAACATGTGATCATGTCACCTGAACTGGAATCCATCTTTAGCCTGGTGTTTTTCCATTGAGAAGGAGGGGTGGGAACCCAGAAGGACAAAGGATTCCTGCCTTATGCAAAAGATATATAAGTGGGTGGAACAGAACAAGGAGGAGACCATCATGAGAAATCCCCTAGCTACCACCTGAGCTGGAACAAGAGCTGTACCAGGGAAAGGATTGTGCCCAGACTAGGGAGGCGTCCAGTCTGTGAAAGAAATTTATTGAAATGTCTCTAAAGGTGAGATTTTATTTGTATTCAGTTTTATTACTGTACTAGACTTAGACTTGTGTGTTTTATTTTATTTTGCTTGGTAATTCTCTTTGTTCTGTCTGTTACTGCTGGGAACCACTTAAATCTTACTTTCTGTATTTAATAAAATCACTTTTTACTGATTAATTGACCCAGAGTATGTCTTAATACCGGGAGGGGGGGCGGGGGGGAGAACAGCTGTGCATATCTCTCTATCAGTGTTATAGAGGGCAAACAATTTATGAGTTTACCCTGTATAAACAAAGGTATATCTAAAACTCTGAACCCTGGGATATGTTTTTTGGCATGACATATCATTTGTATTGCTTAAATACTTTCCCCATTTTTCTGTGGTATTTTGTGAATCCAGGGACAATTTTGCATCTGTCATTTGTGATAATAAAATATTATGAAGTTTGTTGTTTTTTTTTTAAATCTCATACAATGCTTTTACGATACATGATGTTCTAATTATTTTCTTAATGCTCTTCTATCTGATGTTGTTTTGTACTAGTAAAATGATACATTAAAAAACTTTCTAAATAACTGTTTCTTGTGTTGTAAGTGTACAATATGATCATAAATTACTAGTAATAAACCTGTCACACAAAGATAAGGTGATGGAAAAGAAATGAAGTACATTGTACTGATTTTCACTACACATTTTTCAGGGGATCAATGTCCCTACTCATGGAATCTCAAATCCTCGGCCTCTTCTATGGAGTGATCATTTCTTTCTGATCTGTGCAAAATCCTTTCTGAGTTTTCCCAAGCACTAAATTCCCATACTGTGATGTTCTGTACCGCTCTCTTCATCCCTTGAACACTATTATAATAATCTTTGTACAAGTGTGCTTTGTGAGGAATCATTTGAAAACTCATAACTCACTGGTCAATATTCTCCTGATAAAATATGTGTGACAACATTGTATATAAAGTTATAAGATCCCACTGTATGGCATTACCAAGACATATTCCAAGTCTGGGGAGCGGCCAAACCAGTTCCTCAGAGACAAAGGGCAAGCTGATGCCAGTGTAAACAAGGTCAGATGGACCATCTTCTGCTAAATGGCTATTCATTGGCAGGAAAAGGAACATGGCCCAAAAAAATCTACATCTTAAAAAGAAACAGTTTGGGGTTCCTGTCCATACAAACTTTTTGTCTCCTGAACCTCAGCTGGAGATGCTTCTCAATGAAGGGAAACAACTATCAGAAGGGAAGGCAGGCATCCCAAATCATTCTTCCCTTTCTCTCTGCCCACAACACCTGAAGAACAAAGGAAGCAGCATTGGACTGGAGGAGGGATTCTGACTGAGAGAAGTTCCAACAGTGTAGGGCTGCTAAAATGTGGTGAAAGAGACCTTGCTTTGAATTCACTCAAGTTTGTTAAGTTAGACATTAGTTGCATTTTACTTTTATTATTCTTGTAACCAATTCTGACTTTTATAACTCATTATTTATATTCTCTTAAAATCTATCCTTTGTAGTTAATAAACTTGTTTTATTGTTTTATCTAAACCAGTGTGTTTGAATTGAAGGGTTTGGGAAACTCCATTTACGATAATAGGATTTGTGCATATTATTTTCTCTTAATACAATGATAGATCTTATATGAGCTTGCATTGTCCAGGAGAAAGCTGGGCAGTACAAGACACACATTTCTAGGGAAAGTCTGAGATTGGGAGTTTGCTGGTGTCTTTCTGCTGTGTAATTCAAGAGTGGCTGGCTACAGCCACTACAGACAATATAACTGGGAGTATCTTACATGCTGGAGGCTGTGTGAGAGCAGACCAGGAGTGGTTTCTCTCACAGAAAACCAATGTAAAAGGCACCCCACGTTAGAGAGCTGAGGGGACACAGCTATTCTTTGGTCCAGATTGTACCCTGGTATGTGACACATACCCATCCCTTTCACTTATGAGCCGTTCTGTACTTCACCATTTTTTTTGTTGTTGTTGCTTTTCTTTAAACATTCACTTCCAGAAATTGCTTTTACTAACTAACATCCCAATCCTGCAAACACCTATATGCTTAACTTCACTTCTCATGGTGTTACAGTTAAACCCATGTATTTGCAGGATTGGGACCTACAGGACTTGATCATGACTAATGAGAGAGTAAAATGTGCTGGGTTTATACGTGATGCGGTGTACAATCCCTAGTACAATCCCTTCTTCGCACACTGCGATTGGGACGGAGCACAGCCATGCTGTCTGGCACATTTCACCCTCCTGCTCACATATAAGAGGGGGCGCATAGTAGTTCAGCTGAGATTGCTTTCCCTCCTGTGTTGCTACCCATGCAATCAATACGCACTGCAGGGGGGTAAAGGAAGGGTCTCGTGCACTTTTGCCTGCAGTAGCTGGGCCACATTTTGGCCCTAAACCCACACTTATCTTAAGGGAATCATCTGAGTTTTTGGAGCTAGTGACTAACTGAAAGAGATTCTAATATGATTTTATTTGCAATCTGTTTGATTGAGATACCACTACAGAGTAATTCATGTCTTTAATATTCCTAGGTACTATAGCAACATGCTTATCAGAATTGTTTGGAATGTTAAATCCTATTAATCTGATGATCAAAATATATATATATATATAACTCTTCTGCCAGGTGGAGTCAATGTCTCGGGGTTTCTCTTAACAGCACAAAATAGAACTAGCTTGAGCCCCTTCCCAGAAATCTAGGAAAACTAAACATCACCCCTGGGTAGTGGTACCTCTAAGAAGCAATAGTTCCCCCATTCGCAAGCAATTAAGCAGTGCATAACAAAATAAAACATATTCAAAGGAGAAAAGGGAACCCAACATTAACACCACAACCTCAGTTCTAAAGCATGTGACTACAGGCAAATATCCACCCCAGAGTGCATTGGGCAGTGCACTTTGCCTCAGTTTCTCACCCAGCGACGTGAAAATCCGACTAACAAATGTCCCTTAACATGCCTTCTCGCTCCGCTGCATGCCACACCGTTGGCTGTCCTTGGTTAGCAAAGACCCAGAGTTCAGAGGTGTGCTCACCTCCCACCTCTAGGGGGCCATTGAAAAATGTCTCTGCTGCTCCCACCTCTCCAGCTTGCTCACTGCTGCCACTGTCTCTCTGCCGGCATTGGCCACTGTTCTTTGCTGCTGCTGCTGCTAACCACCGTCTCTCTGTGACATCGTGTTCCAAGATTCTGCCACTTAGCCCAGCTCTTAGTGATTTCAGCAGGTAGAGGGGAACCTCACTACCAGTGCAGTTTCTGTGTTGTCTTGTGCTGCAACACCGTCCCCCCGCAATGTCTAAGGTTTTGGCCTTGGACCCACCTAGGAGTGATGTCAGCTCCAGGAATCACCAACCAGGAACAAGGGCCATCAGTTGAGCCTAATCAGTTCTGCCTTTAAATGCCGCAGAGGAATAGGTCCAATGGTGTCTAGGATTCTTTTGTCAGAGTCCACACCCCCATGTAGAAACACCCATCCCTATCCAAGTCCTCATCACTGGGATTTGGCATCCTTACCTCCTGCTTAGCAAATGAGATTCACTTAGGGGTGTCCCCCCTCAATCAGGGCATGCTAAGCAGAGTTCTGCTGCCTTTTACTCATACAATAAGGACAGCAACATTTCATTACCCCTGCATTAAAATACTAGAGTGATTTGCAACCCCGAACTAGTGCAAATTGATCATTTTGGCAAAGCAGATCCATTTTGCTGTGCACCAAGGCAGAGTAGGCATGTCTATGCAAACAAGGCCTGCTCCTGAAGTCTCTTCCCCCAGCACATCACTAGCTGTCAGGGGAGACCTCATTCAGTCCCGGCTTGCATATAATCAAAGAAAAGGTTTAGGTTAAAAAAAGAAATAGATAAATTCATGGAGGAAAGGTCTATCAATGGCTATTAGCCAGGATGGGCAGGGATGGTGTCCCTCGCCTCTGTTTGCCAGAGAGTGGGAATGAGCAACAGGGGATGGATCACTTGATGATTACCTGTTCTGTTCATTCCCTCTGGGGCACCTGGCGTTGGTCATTGTCGGAAGACAGGATACTGGACTAGATGGACCTTTGGTATGACCCGGTATGGCTGTTCTTATGTTCTTAACAAAACGTCTCAGATCACAATCTGAAGCAAAGATAATTTTGCTGTATTGCATAATGTTCCAGTAATCAGGATAATTTTGGAACTGATCTATCCTTATTTGACATTAGTAATAAGAGATGTAAGGACTATGCAAGTGTCAAGGCTGATTCCCCACTCTGGCACTCTAAGTGCAGAAGGTGGGGGCCCGCAAGGATTCTAAAAATTAATACTGGCCACTCCAGGCTTGTATTAAAATTGCAAGGTTACAGCTTCTCTCTGACCTTGGATAGGTAGATGCTGCCACCACCCAAATGCAAAACCCATTGGAACCCAGGAAGGTGCACTTGGGAATTCCTTCCTGTGGGGTACCCTGAAGCCCTTTCACCCCCACTCTGGGGAAGAGCTGAAAAGGGGTGGGGGGGGGAGAATCAGCTGTTGCCACCAGCTAATTAAACAACATGTGCACAAACCTCTTAAGACACAAAAATCAAATCCTGTTCTTAAAAAAGGTAAATCTGATTAATTAAAAAAAACCCCAAACATCTGGGAACTTAGATGTTTTGCTAGATTTAAAAAAAAAAACAACTACAAGGATTAAGCACCAAAAATAGCTTTCTTGAGGTCCAGTTTAAAGATTACAAGCAAAACAAAAGCACCTAGGGTTAGCACAGAGGAGTCCACAAGCCAGAAAGAAATAAAAAGAGATAAACCTAGTCACGTCTTCCTAGACATTTCCTGATCTACTTACATACCTGGGTTCAAATGAATAGTTTCTAGGTATGATACTGAGGATTTTTCATACCTGGCCCCATGCTTCTTACAGCATAACTGCAGCCCTGTCTGCCTCTCCCCGGAGAACAACCAGAGAGAGACAAAAGGGGAGTCATTTTTCAATGTTAAAAAGTTTTAGCTTTCTCATTGGCTCTTTTAGCCAGGTGTCCACTCACTTCTGTTTACCTATGCACCGCAGTGAGACTTTTTAACCCTTTATAGGTAGAGCAATTAGAGAACAGCTACTAAGAGGGATTTTATAGCTACTGGCTGGCTGGGTGTCCATAAAAGGAGCTCTCCCTCACCCCCTTCATTTATCACAGCAAGTCTTACATATTTTCTTTTTAAAACATGTGTCCTTTCCATCCACTTCTCTGAAGCACAGTATTCTAGTTGTAGTTTTCATCTTTTTATCAAATAACTTCTGAAGGATGCTACACATTGTATATAGATTATTGATTTCATATAGATTATTGATTTAGCAACAGACTATTTCAACCTTCATCAGCATGTGTCATTGCCCAAACAGGCAAACACAGTAGGTTCTACCAACCAGGCATTAAAAGAGCTAGATTCTACTCTGTGACATGAACATTACTCCAGAGTAATTTCACAGGAGTCAGAGGACTTACTTGGGATTTACAGAAGAGAAAATGAGATCAGAAACTGGCTTGACGACACGCTCAGTTCATTTGAGTAAGAGGTACAACTGGATTTATTGAAATAAAGGGTTTACAATGCAATTTGTAAGCAAGAAATGTTTCTTGTTTGAGGTTCTTCCTACTATCTGGACTGAAACAGTTCCCTTTTAAGTCAATAGGAGAATTTCCATTGACTTTTGTGGGAGTTGGAATGGACACTGTGGCTCTGCACTCTATGAAAGTAGTTTCAATGCATGGCATAAACACCTTCATTTTCAGAAGTTTGAGTAAATAGGCTCCACTGGAGACATGAATCAATGAACAAAGGTGCAACTTAGTAACTGAGTCGCTCAGCGGTGTCAAAGAAGCTGGCCATATGGTAGGTGACCCTGTACCTCAGGGACACTGATGGAGTGATGTGTTCTTCGTCACAGGATTTTAAAATCACTGATATCCCTGTCTAATTAGAGTGTTCATCTGCTCTTCATTTGATGGACTATTCCATTTTAAAATATAGATTAGTGTGGAAAATTCATATGGTCAAGAAAGAAGAACAAACATTTCTGTTAGGCAAAACATGTACAAGCTTTACAGAAAAATGGGCCAACAGTGTTCCTTTATTGCTCAGTGCTTCCTTAATAGCTCTGTGTGGATTTTTATTACAGAAATACAACAATCAAATAATAATGATATCACTTTGTTCTTTTGATGCTTTTCATCTGAGAATTTCAAAATTCATTAAAAAGATTGGCAAATGCAATTCCAGCCGTCTCATTTTTATGTCAGCTTGTGAGGAAACAGATGTTGTCAGTAGCCTGCTAAGAGTCCCAAATTATCAAAATTATTTTTTTGTTTTAGGCATATTGTGGGGATGGGAGGGGGAGGTTGATGGAAATTGAAATGAAACAGGCAGCATATATTAGAAGGCCTGAGAAAATATCTTCAGGTAGATTCTGACTGAACTAAATTTAATGGTTCAGCTGTATGCACCTAGAAGTCACTAACATGTCGCCTTGCACATATTCAGACATCTGGGGCAGTTTAAGAGAGGCTATCCATTCTTTGTTACTTCTAGCCATCTTGCAATCCAAAATGAAGGTACATTTAAGGATTTTAAGGAAATATTTACTAAGCAAAGGAAAACATTCACAAAGTATTGTTAAAATGTTAAAAACATCAAGTGCAATTCCTCTATATTTATTTTGGATCACGTCTGGCAAAATTCATCACTGGCTTGTCCTATTTAGATAACTTAAAGGGACAATATCGATATAAATATTGGTTCAGAAATGCAGATGGTGTAAACTAGCAAAGCTCTACTGAAGTTAACGGAGCTACAGTTTACAACTGATCAGGACTATTTTAAAATAGTGTCTATTAAAACTGGTCAAATTGATTTGAATTTTGGTGAACATTTTTCTCAACATCTTGAATTTTGAGGGGGGGAAAGGGAAAATTTTCAACAATATATTTACAATTTCTCCCCAGTTTTTCAACCAACTACAAAGCCTATCAATAATTTTCAAATAGCAAAATGTTGATACAGACGCTCCCCGGGTTACGCAAGATCCGACTTACGTAAATCCGCACTTACAGAAAAAGTTCGGTAAGCTAGAAATAGGAGGGTTTGTTTGGTTTTGTTTTTTTTTTTTTTTTTTGGTGTGTGTGTGTGATGGTCGGGTATAAGTTTCTGACTTACACAAAATTTAAGTTACGCAAGGCTTTCCGGAACAGAATGATTGCGTAAGTCAGGGAGTGTCTGTATTGTGAAAGTTCAAATTTTTAAATGTTGACAGAAGAAACACAGACCAGCTCTAATATCTATTTAGCATCTCTGCCCTAGGATAGCTGTTCTCTATACTTCAGATCTTTTTATTTTGCTCTGACATGTAGCTTTGGAACCTGCAAATCTCAGGCCAATGGATTTACACAGGGATGAATCTCAATAGTTACATAGTGTTTTGAACACCCTTGTAAACAGCCTGGGAGAATGCATATGGAGCACAGCCTCCAAGTCTGAGCTGCTGCTTTCTAAAGTTTTCTGGTGCTTTTCCACGAAAGGACAAGCACATCTGTTCCTATGAAAGCCATGGAGCACAAAGAGACATTCAGACCAGAAACACCTCTTCCCTATGTGATTGGAAGGAGGGGTAGCTGGGGAGGTGCCATTCATTAGTGAGGTTGCTATTGCAAGAAGCATCCCTACAAAATGTTATTGCCACAGTGAGGTGAGGGACTAAGGGCATGGCTACACTTGCAGATGTAGAGCGCTTTGAGTTAAATCAGCCTTTGTAGAGAGCAGTAGGGAAAGCGCTGCAGTCTGTCCACACTGACAGCTTCAAGTGTACTGGCATGGCCACATCTGCAGCACTTGCAGCAGCATTGGGAGCAGTGCATTATGGGCAGCTATTCCAGCATGCAAGTGGCTGCAACGTGCTTTTCAAATGGGGGTGGGGATGGAGTGTGACAGGGAGTGTGTTGTGTGTATGTGGGGGGAGAGAGAGTGGATTTTTGGGGGGTTGAGAGCATGTCAGCATGCTGTCTTGTAAGTACAGACAGCAGCAGACCCCCCTTGACCTCCTGCCTCTCTCTCTCACACACAGCATTCCACACTAATGGTTGCTTTGTCTCGGGGCAGATAAGCAGCTGGCTGTCAGAAACGGAGCTTTCAATGGGCATTTCTGCATTCCTACAGCCGATTCCAAACAATGACAAGAGTGGCTGCTTGACTTAAGGGGATTATGGGACGTTTCCGGAGGCTGATCAGAGCGCAGTAAACCAACACCTCGTTCACACTGGCACTGTGGCGCTCCAGCGAGGGCGCAGCAAATGTTATTCCACTTGCCAAGATGGAGTACCAGCAGCGCTGTAGCCGCGGAGTCAGAGCACTCTACATGCCTTGCCAGTGTGGACAGGTAGTGAGCTAATGTGCCCGAGGCTCCTTTATTGAGCTGTAACTCGCAAGTGTAGCCAAGCCCTAATCTTTCTGTTAAAACACTGGAGTGGGAATCAATTGCTATGTCTGGAATAGCCTTCCTGAATGACCTTTACTAAACCACTTGATCTTGGTGTGCCTAGGTTCCCTACAGATAAAAACTCTGTGTGGAACCAAGAATAAAAATGTCTGAGTCTCACACTCATGCAGAGTGGGACACCAAATGGTAGTACAAAGGGGTGGAGGGGAACACATCTGCTCTCTGGCAGCTGATTTGCCCTAGATGCTGAAATGAAGAGATTGCAGGAGAATCTCGGCTTCTATTTATTTATTTTTTAAGTAAATTTCTAGCCCTCATGGTTTCAGAGAAAAGCTGGCAAACATGGAGTGAACCTAAAAGGCTTGGAAACCAAAAGAAAAAGACCCCAATGTTTATTATTTTAAAATCTCATGATTTTTATCTCGTGATTTGAGGGAGGCCTGTCTGATGCTTTTTGAATAGTTGCAGGTTAGCAAAACTGGTTGTGCCTGTTTCCCTTGGGGACATGTAGTTTCCCTCATTGCTTTTTAATGGGAAATCTTTGACCATTTCTTATCATTGGAGACAGGGCTAAGATTCCCCCAAAGACTTGGACACCTAACTGCCACTTTAGCTGCCTAAATTCCAGAATCAGGAATTCACAAATCCCCCACTCAGATGCCACCAAACCTTGTGGGTGCCTAAACTCCCCCAGCACCTCAATTTTTTCAGTAGAAGTTCCCTAGGTGTATGTGTGCCTGCGGACTGGTGCCTCAGGCTAGGTGTCTGCCTAAGCCCCGGTCTACACTACAGAATTAGGTAGACGTAAGGCAGCTTAGGTCAACCTAACTCTGTAAGTGTTCACACTAAAATGTAGCTCCTGCCGATGTAACTTGCCCACTACACCGACTTAATAACTCCACCTCTGTGAGGGCATGTCTACACTATGAAATCAGGTCGAATTTATAGAAGTCGGTTTATTAGAAATCATTTTTATATAGTCGATTCTGTGTGTCCCCACACAAAATGCTCAAAGTGCATTAAATGCATTAACTCGGCGGAGTGCTTCCACAGTAACTGAGGCAAGCGTCAACTTCCGGAGTGTTGCACTGTGGGTAGCTATCCCACAGTTCCTGCAGTCTCCGCTGCCCATTGGAATTCTTGGTTGAGATCCCAATGCCTGATGGGGCAAAAAACATTGTACATGTCATCAGGTACATGTCATCAGGCCCTCCCTCCGTCCCTTCCTCTGTGAAAGCAACAGCAGACAATCGTTTAGCACCTTTTTTCCTGAGTTGCCTGTGCAGATGCCATACCATGGCAAACATGGAGCCTGCTCAGCTCACTGTCACCGTATGTCTCCTGGGTGCTGGCAGACGCGGTACTGCATTGCTACACAGCAGCAACAACCCATTGACTTGTGGCAGCAGACGGTGCAATAGGCCTGAAAACCATCCTCATCATGTCTGAGGTGCTCCTGGCCGCCTTGGTAAGGTGGGTAAGAGCGCCTGGGCAGACATGGGTGCAGGGACTAAATTAGGAGTGACTCGACCAGGTCATTCTCTTTAGTCCTGCAGGCAGTCCTATTGTACCATCTTATGGTGAGCAGGCAGGAGATGAGGATGGCTAGTAGTCCTATTGCACCATCTTCTGCCAAGCAGCCAGGAGATGTGGATGGCTTACAGTCCTACTGCACCGTCTGCTGCCAGCCAAAGATGTAAAAGATAGATGGAGTGGATCAAAACAAGAAATAGACCAGATTTGTTTTGTATTCATTTTCTCCCCCTCTCCCCCTGTGAAATCAATGGCCGACAGTCGTTTTGGTGAGGTCTGTCAGGGGCACCTTGAAAACTTTAATGGAGATTCAGTCCTGCCTGAAATACCAGAGGGATGGATAGCTTAGTGGGTTGAGCATTGGCCTGCTAAACCCAGAATTTTGAGTTCAATCCTTGAGGGGGCCATTCTGTGTGACAGTTGTTTTTGTTTCTTCTTGATGTAAAGCCACCCCCTTTGTTGATTTTAATTCCCTGTAAGCCAACCCTGTAAGCCATGTCGCCAGTTGCCCCTCCCTCCATCAGAGCAACGGCAGACAATCGTTCCGCCCCTTTTTTCTGTGCAGACGCCATACCACGGCAAGCATGGAGCCTGCTCAGCTCACTTTGGCAATTAGGAGCACATTAAACACCACGTGCATTATCCAGCAGTATATGCAGCACCAGAACCTGGCAAAGCGAAACCGGGCAAGTAGGCGACGTCAGTGCGGTGACGAGAGCGATGAGGACATAGACACAGACTTCTCTCAAAGCACTGGCCCTGGCAATGTGGGCATCATGGTGCTAATGGGGCAGGTTCATGTGGTGGAACGCCGATTCTGGGCCTGGGAAACAAGCACAGACTGGTGGGACCACATAGTGTTGCCGGTCTGGGACGATTCCCTGTGGCTGCAAAACTTTCGCATGCGTAAGCGCACTTTCATGGAACTTTTTGACTTGCTTTCCCCTGCCCTGAAGTGCATGAATACCAAGATGAGAGCAGCCCTCACAGTTGAGAAGCGAGTGGCAATAGCCCTGTGCAAGCTTGCAATGCCAGACAGCTACCGGTCAGTCGGGAATCAATTTGGAGTGGGCAAATCTACTGTGGGGGCTGCTGTGATGCAAATAGCCAACGGAATCAAAGATCTGCTGATATCAAGGGTAGTGACCCTGGGAAATGTGCAGGTCATAGTGGATGGCTTTGCTGCAATGGGATTCCCTAACTGTGGTGAGGCAATAGATGGAACCCATATCCCTATCTTGGCACCGGAGCACCAAGCCGGTGAGTACATAAACCGCAAGGGGTACCTTTCAGTAGTGCTGCAAGCACTGTTGGATCACAAGGGACATTTCACCAACATCAACGTGGAATGGCCGGGAAAGGTACATGACGCTCGCATCTTCAGGAACTCTGGTCTGTTTCAAAAGCTGCAGGAAGGGACTTTATTCCCAGACCAGAAAATAACCTCTGGGGATGTTGAAATGCCTATAGTTATCCTTGGGGACCCAGCCTACCCCTTAATGCCATAGCTCATGAAGCTGTACACAGGCAGCCTGGACAGTCATCAGGAGCTGTTCAGCTACACGCTGAACAAGGGCAAAATGGTGGTACAATGTGCATTTGGATGTTTAAAAGCGTGCTGGCGCAGTTTACTGACTCGGTTAGACCTCAGCGAAACCAATATTCCCACTGTTATTACTGCTTGCTGTGCGCTCCACAATATCTGTGAGAATAAGGGGGAGACGTTCATGGCGGGGTGGGAGGTTGAGGCAAATCGTTTGGCTGCTGGTTATGCGCAGCCAGACACCAGGGCGGTTAGAAGAGCACAGGAGGGTGCGGTGCGCATCAGAGAAACTTTGAAAACCAGTTTCATGACTGGACAGGCTACGGTGTGAAAGTTCTGTTTGTTTCTCCTTGATGAAACCCCCTGCCCCTTGGTTCACTCTACTTCCCTGTAAGCTAACCACCCTCCCCTCCTCCCTTCGATCACTGCTTGCAGAGGCAATAAAGTCATTGTTGCTTCACATTCATGCATTCTTTATTAATTCATCACACAAATAGGGGGATAACTGCCAAGGTAGCCCGGGAAGGGTGGTGGAGGAGAGACGCTCCGGGAGGGGTGGTGGAGCAGGGAAGGACAAGGCTACACAGCACTTTAAAAGTTTAAAACTTTAAAACTTATTGAATGCCAGTCTTCTGTTCCTTGGGCAATCCTCTGGGGTGGGGTGGCTGGGTGGCCACAGGCCCCCCCACCGCGTTCTTGGGCGTCTGGGTGAGGAGGCTATGGAACTTCGGGAGGAGGGTGGTTGGTTACACAGGCGCTGTAGCGGCGGTCTGTGCTCCAGCTGCCTTTCCTGCAGCTCAACCATATGCTGGAGCATATTAGTTTGACCCTCCAGCAGCCTCAGCATTGAATCCTGCCTCCTCTCATCACGTTGCCGCCACCTTTCAGCTTCAGCCCTCTCTTCAGCCCGCCACTTACTCTCCTCAGCCCGCCACCTCACCTCCAGGTCATTTTGTGCTTTCCTGCACTCTGACATTGTCTGCCTCCATGCATTCGTCTGTACTCTGTCAGTGTGGGAGGACAGCATGAGCTCAGAGAACATTTCATCACGAGTGCATTTTTTTTGCCTTCTAATCTTCACTAGCCTCTGGGAAGGAGAAGATCCTGTGATCCTTGAAACACATGCAGCTGGTGGAGAAAAAAAGGGACAGTGGTATTTAAAAAGATACATTTTATAGAACAATGGGTACACTCTTTCATGGTAAACCTTGCTGTTAACGTAACATACTTAGCACATGTGCTTTTGTTCCCAGGTTGCATTTTGCCTCCCCCCACCGCGTGGCTCGCAGCTCCCCCTCCCCGTGGCTAACAGCGGGGAACATTTCTGTTCAGCCACAGGCAAACAGCCCAGTAGGAATGGGCACCTCTGAATATCCCCTTAAGAAAAGCACCCTATTTCAACCAAGTGACCATGAATGATGTCACTCTCCTGAGGATAACACAGAGAGATAAAGAACGGATGTTGTTTGAATGCCAGCAAACATACACTGCAATGCTTTGTTGTACAATGATTCCCAAGTACGTGCTACTGGCTGAAGTGGTAAAGTGTCCTACCATGGTGGACGGAATAAGGCTTCCCTCCCCAGAAACCTTTCACAAAGGCTTTGGGAGTACATCCAGGAGAGCCGCAAATGCCAGGGCAAACTAATCATTAAACATGCTTGTTTTTAAACCATGTATACTATTTTAAAAGGTACATTCACCAGAGATCCCTTCTCCGCCTGGTAGGTCCAAGAGGCAGCCTTGGGTGGGTTGTGGGGATACTGGCTCCAGGTCCAGGGTGAGAAACAGTTCCTGGCTCTCGGGAAAACTGGTTGCTTGCTTGCTGTGAGCTATCTACAACTTCATCATCATCTTCCTCGTCCCCAAAACCTGCTTCCGTGTTGCCTGCATCTCCATTGAAGGAGTCAAACAATACGGTGGGGTAGTGGTGGCTGAACCCTCTAAAATGGCATGCAGCTCATCATAGAAGTGGCATGTTTGGGGCTCTGACCCGGAGTGGCTGTTTGCCTCTCTGGTTTTCTGGTAGGCTTGCCTCAGCTCCTTCAGTTTCACACGGCACTACTTCGGGTCTGTCAAGGTTCCTTCCCCACTCTGAACTCTAGGGTATAGATGTGGGGACCTTCCTGAAAACCCCCCTAAGCTTATTTTTACCAGCTTAGGTTAAAACTTCCCCAATGTACAAACTATTTTACCTTTTGCCCTTGGACTTTATTGCTGCCACCACCAAGTGCCTAACATGGAAAGAGCCCACTTGGAAACGTCTTCCCACCCCCTCAAAAAAAAAATCCTCCCAAACCCTACACCTCCTTTCCTGGGGAAGGCTTGATAAAAATCCTCACCAATTTGCATACGTGAACACAGACCCAAACCCTTGGATCTTAAGAACAATGAAAAAGCAATCAGGTTCTTAAAAGAAGAATTTTAATTGAAGAAAAAGTAAAAGAATCAACTCTGTAAAATCAGGATGGTAAATACCTTACAGGATAATCAGATTCAAAACATAGAGAATCCCTCTAGCCAAAACCTTAAGTTACAAAAAGACACAAAAACAGGAATATACATTCCATTCAGCACAACTTATTTTATCAGCCATTTAAACAAAACAGAATCTAACGCATATCTAACTAGATTGCTTATTAGCCCTTTACAGGAGTTCTAACCTGCATTCCTGCTCTGGTCCGGAAAAAAACAACGCACAGACCGAGAGAACCCTTTGTCCCTGTCCCCCGCCCCCCCAGCTTTGAAAGTATCTTGTCTCCTCATTGGTCATTTTGGTTAGGTGCCAGCGAGGTTATCTTTAGCTTCTTAACCCTCTACAGGTGAAAGGGTTTTTTCCTCTGGCCAGGAGGGATATAAAGGTGGTTAGCCTTCCCTTTATATTTATGACAGGGTCCCTTTTATGGCCTCTGTCCTTCATGCCCTGGGAGATTTTGACAAAGGTTTTGGCATTTCGAAAACTGGAATGGAGTTCTGATAGCACGGATTCCTCTCCCCATACAGCGATCAGATCCTGTACCTCCCGTTTGGTCCATGCTGGAGCTCTTTTGCGATTCTGGGACTCCATCATAGTCACCTCTGCTGATGAGCTCTGCACTCACCTGCAGCTTGCCACCGCTGGCCAAACAGGAAATTGAAATTAAAAAGTTTGTGGGCCTTTTCCTGTCTACCTGGCCAGTGCATCTGAGTTGAGAGCGCTGTCCAGAGCGGTCACAATGGAGCACTCTGGGATAGCTCCTGGAGGCCAGTACTGTCTAATTGCATCCACAGTACCCCAAATTCGACCCAGCAAGACCGATTTCAGCGCTAATCCCCTTGTCGGGGGTGGAGTAAGGAAACTGATTTTAAGAGCCCTTTAAGTCGAAAAAAAGGGCTTTGTCGTGTGGACGGGTGCAGGGTTAAATCGATTTAACGCTGCTAAATTCGACCTCAACTCCTAGTGTAGACCAGGGCTGAGAGGCGCAGGGCTCAGGTCGATGTAGTTAGGGCGAGGTGGTCCTCAGCGTAGGCACGGCATTGCTCACACCAACTGTTGCTGCCTTTCAGAAGCCGTCCCATAACGTACCACGCCAACAGTAAAATGCGTGCCAGCGCTCCTGGCGAGGACGGACATCGCCGACACTAGGAGCCTAGTCTGGACGTGTAAAAGCGATTCAATTACTGCGGAGGCTGGACGTCGAGTTAATTCTGTAGCGACTTGCCCCAAGCTCCTGTGTGAATCTCGCCCAGGGTCTTTCTCCTGCGGCTGGTGTTTGCTAGGCTGGAGCTAGGAGCGACCCCTCGCCCGTTCTCTCCTGTCCCCGTTGCCAGCCCTAGCTCAGGGCTATCCCGGAGGCAGGGAGCTCAGCCCCGGCAGGCTCCCGGGCGGCAGGGCGAGGCGGAGCGAGCGAGCGGCGGGAGGCGGAGTTCCTGCCGCCATTAGCGGCCCCGAGGCTCTCGCAGCTGGGAGGGGAGGATTCGTGGCCGGGGGCGGAGCTCTGGAGACCGTCGCTGCGCTGCAGAGCTCGCTCAAAGGCGGGAGCGCTTGGTCCGCTTTGCGGGGGGGGCAGAGAGCTTCCTCCGGCGCGGAGCCATGGGGAAAGTGTTGGTGCTTGCCCTGGCCGGGATACTTGCAGCCCTCCTCGGGGAGAGGCTAATGGAGTTGCGGTAAGTGGCTCCAGCCCCACCTCAGGGAGCTGGCCCGAGCCGGGGCACCTTCGTCAGCTTTGTCCCATGGAGAGACTGGCGAGCTCTTAGGAGGCACGGGGACGTCCTGGGTCTGTGCGTCTAGCTCGTGCTTTCCTTCCCTAATGGGGGCAGGCGGAGGGGTGTTTCAACAACACAGCGTTCACGGCTTGAAATAGAACGGCCACGGGTGGGGAATCGAATTAGAAGTCACTCCGGTTTAGTGGGAGCTCTTTGGTCCCTCACGTTCTGACGAGCGCACCCCTTATTGCCCAGGGTTCTTTCTCCTTCTGCACGGGGAATGCAGAGCAGAAGTGCCATGAAGAGAAGGCTCGATTGTACATTCCTCCCGTGCCCTCATCGGCTGGCAAAGCTTGCCCGCGGGGTTCAGGCTGAGTGCAAAGCTGGCAGGAGCAAAGCGGCTCAGGACGGAAGAGCCTGGCTTTGTAGAGCCTGGATCGCTGAGCAACTGAGATTACATAGCTGTTTAAAAAAGTGGTTGTCTGTCTTCCCAGGGGATTGCAGTTCATCTCGTTGTTTAGCATGGCATGCAGCTTTAGCAAAAGCCTGCACGTACAGAAATGCCACTGAATTTGTCAGAGGAAGAGAGGGGTTAATGAAAACTACCCTATTATCCAGCGGATGTAATCGGAGCGCTTGCTTTGTTTGCTCTTGTATTGGTCGTTCTAAGTCAGGCTTGAAACTAAACTTCAGAAATATTCGCCTCAGATAAATCAGATTTACAGTAGGGTGATGTCGTAGCTGGGTATGTCAAATCCTTTGCTAACTCGAGCTAACAGGGTCTGTGAAGTATGAACTTTAGCTTTGTTTACCTGCCTGTTCCTCTTCCAACAGAGATAACGACTGGGGGTATGTTGACACAGCTTCACACAATTTCACCAATCACTCATTTAAAAAAACCCTGTTTTGTTAAATAACTTCAATTGCAAAAATAAATAACTTTATTTTTTTTTTAAGCCAGAACTTGTGAATAAACAGCCACTAGCAAACCAGTTTGTGTACTAGGTGGAACTGGAACCAGTATACTTTCAGTAAGGGAACAGTCAGTTTCAACTTTCAGAGGAGTTGTTTTGAATAGTGAGATGAATACTAAAGGGAATCAAACCCTATTAAACCCTAGAAGTAGAGAGTACATCTAGAAAGGCTAGTCAATACAATATTACAGAAGTAGCTTCTCTAGAAACATAACCATGTAACTTTAAAAGCGGCAAAGAGTCCTGTGCTCCAATACGTCTATTAGTCTGTAAGGTGCCACAGATCCAGACTAACATGGCTACCCCTCTGATACTTGATAGCATGTAACTTCAGTAACTTTAGACTAGAAAAGTGAATGTGGAATTACTTTGTTAGGCGACAGTGGAGTCATTATGCTGATAATAATGAGTGATGTAAAAATATTTTCAAGACATCAAAGTAACAACATCGAAATGATTTAAATTTTAGATCTGACATGGCTAATTACAAAAAAACTTTTTACTACTTACTTTTGTACAGGTTAGAGTGCAATACAAGTGTTTTAAGAGAAGTATTGTGTTTTGAACTAAATTCAGCTTAGCACTGATCCTACCACTAGTCTGAACACTAATTGGGAAGTTTATTGGCAACAAGAAACTGATACTGTTATGTCTCACAATATAGGGATCTTGATAAAGTTCTAGCATTCTCAGTTTATTTTTTGGGTGAGCTGTTTCAGAGCATAGTAAGTAGCAGGCCCCTGTCAAAAGCTGAATAAACAGGATTGAAATAATATTGAAAACTGGTAAAATAAAATTATATGCTAGAAATAGATCAAACTAAAAGCACTTTGTGAATATTCTATTTAATTTTTATTTTTATTACTTTTTTTCTGGTGTGTGGATGTGCTGCTTTATAAGCCTGCTACATTGCAACCTTGCTAATACATCAGTACTAGTATCTGGAAATGTACAACTTCAGATAAGAGTTGAGATTGGTGTCTAGTTTCCTCTAATATGTACTGGAAGGAGGAGATTGGAAAGTGAGATATTTTTTTTTCTTGATATCTCTCCACACCTGTCCCCCACTCCAAAAGAAAATGAAAATTAAGAAGTTCTCTATAGCTTTGCTGCTGTTCACATTAATCCCTTGAGTTCTGGCACATTCTGGTCTGGTTATATGATACTGAAAAGGGTCCTGCCAATGTCTATCTTTTTTTCAAACACATTTAACAGAATTTCTAATATTCCTGAAGGTGAAAAGTGATTAATTTTTTACTAAATTGGTTTATGTATCATATTGTATTGCTAATATCTACAGCAATGGAAGCAGCTTATTCACATCCTATCTCTGCTGTGGGGTCTGAACATAGTAAGAGTTCACAGTATTCATAGACTTTTGCCTCCACTTCTTAAAAGAACAATTCTTGATGTAGCTGAACTGCTATATTTTCAGATATGTGATTGTTAAAGGCATTGACACTCTTCTTCTTTTCCTCTTGTTCTTATTATGCTTTAGTTTTAAAGATTCATAATAATAAGGTCCTGATCCAATGTCCACTGAAAATAATGATAAAGCTTCCATTGACTTCAGGACAAAGTTAGCATCTGCCAGAAGACTTGATGCAGAGAGTGTACTTTGAAAGCTTCTATAGCATTGAAAATGTGTTGTAGTTTTTAAACCATTTTTGTATTCCTCAGATGTAGAAGAAATAGATCTCAAGCAAGAAACTCTCTTTAAAACCAGTAGAAATGCTGTGATTGTCACACGAGGACGTTCAATGTTGCCCTTTTTGTGTTGATAGTGGTGGGGTAGGGGTTGGCTGGGAGTGTGTCCTAAGTTGTGGTTTTTTGAGAAGTTTCCAAGTGAATTTCCTAAAGAGATGAGGATCAGTTTCTCAGTTATAAATTTTGAGACATTAGTAGAAATGATAATATCCTTGAAGCCCAGGTTGCAAATTTCATGTGTCAACACTAAAGTTTTGCCAGCATTGATTCTAGTATACAACTGTTGACATTAGTGTCGCTAGAACATGTGAAAGCGTCGCTGCCTTTGCTGATGCCATGCATCCTCCTTGTGAGAGGTTGCATCAGCAAAACCCACAGAGCAGGAAGCATAGGCATCCACCACACCAATGTTTGTCTCATTTTCTTGCAGGATGTTTTTGCAGTGCATTGTGGGATACCAGCATTCTCAGGGAATTATGGCAACTTGGGGCCAAGTTTCCAAAGTCTTTGTTCCATCTCACAATCTTTTTTCACACTGTTATTAAAATACCCTCTGGTCTTCCCGTTGCTTTTCAATTTTCCTGCTATGTCACTGGGAGAAGCATAGATGCTGAAGAGATTAGAGGAATTTTCATTGTTTTAGAGACTGAGTGAGTAATTCTTCTGTATTCTGAACTTCAGCTACCACCACTAGTAGTCCTACAGCAGAAAAAATTCGAATGACAGTCCCCAGTTGCTTCAGGCATTCACTGACCAGTTACACACAGTGGAGAAATGCATCTGTACCTGTGAAATGAGAACCAAGTGGTGGGATTGGATAATGATGCAAATCTGGATGATCAGCAGTGGCCAGAGCACTTTTTGGACGTGGAAGGCCATGCTCCTGGAGGTGTGTGCCATCCTTGCCCCAGTCCTCCAGCTCAGGGATACAGAATGGGAGCTGCATTGACAGTGGAGACACGAGTGGTGATTGTGCTCTGGAGGCTTGCAACTCTGGGCTGCTATTAGTCCGTAGTCAATCACCTTGGTGTTGGAAAATCTATGGTGAGGGGAAGTCAGTTATCCAGATGTGAAAATCCATTAAGTATATCCTGCTGCACAGGATTGTGACTCTGGGCAATGTGCAGGAAATAATAGAGGAATCTGATGGAATGGGCTCCCCAAACAGGGGAGAGGGGGCAATATGTGGGACACACTTCCTGATTCTGCGCCTCCCACCAGCTTGCTTCTGGGTACATAAATAGAAAGGGGAACTTTTCTATGTTTATGCAAGCATTGGGGGATCACAGGTGGACATTTCATTGGTGGATTCCTGTCCTTCCTGCTCTGTGGGTTTTGCTGATGCAGTCTCTCACAGTGAAGATGCATGGCATCAGCAAAGGCAGCGACGCTTTCACATGTTCTAGCTCAGGGGTGGGCAAACTTTTTGTCCCAAGAGCCATATCTGGGTGGGGAAATTGCATGTAGGGCCATGAATGTAGGGCTAGGGCAGGAGGTTGAGGTGCGGGAAGGAATATGCAGTGTGGGAGTGGGTGCGGCGTGCAGGAAGGGGCTCAGGGCAAGGGGTTGGGGTAGAGGAGAGGTGCGGGATGTATGAGGGGGCTCAGGGAAGGGGGTTGAGGTACAGGAGGGGGTGCACAGTGCGGGAAGGAGCTCAGGGCTGTGGTGCAGGGAGGGGTATGAGGTGCAGCGGGGGCTCAGGGCAGGGGATTGGGGTGCAGGAGGTATGTGGGGTGCTGCAGGGGGTTGGGGTGCAGGCAGGGGGCTCAGGGCAGGGAGTTGGGGTGCAGGAGGGGTTTGGGATCCAGCCTGGCGCAGCTTACCTGGAGTGGCTTCGGGATGACAGCGGTGCGCACTGGGGCCAAGGCAGGCTCCCGGCCCCGGCCCCGCACTGCTCTGGAAATTGGCTGGCACCCACGGAATGGGGAACTTCAGCCAATGGGAGCTTTGGGGGAGGTACCCACAGGCAAGGGCAGCGTGCGGAGCCCCCTGTCCCCTCTCCCCAGGGGCCGCAGGGATGTGGTGCCTGCCGCTTCTCAGAGCAGTGCAGGGCCCATGGTGCCACAGGAGTGGCAATCCCACAGGCTGGATCCAAAGCCCTGAGGGGCCAGTTCCGGCCCTCGGGTTGTAGTTTGCCCACCCCAGTTCTAGCAACACTAATGTCAACAGCTGTATATTAGAAAAAATGCTGGCAAAACTTTAGTGTTGACCTAGCCTAGCAGATGATGATTGCCACCTGGGCTTCAAGGATATTATCAATTCAATTAGCATCAACGTTGGCTGATCGGAGAAGGTGCATGATGCTCACATCTTCAAAAATACTGGACTTTTTTGAAAGTTGCAGTCAGGGACACTTTTCTCAGACTGGCGCATACATGTTGGTGGAGTTGAAATGCGAACAGTGATTCTCGGGCACCTCCCCTAGCCTTTGTTTCCTTGGCTGGTGAAGCCCTAGATGGAAGCAAGGAAAGATTTAACTCCCACCTGAGCAGGTGCAGGATGACTGTTGAATATGTGTTTGGTAGATTGAAAGGACGCTGGAGATGCCTCATGATTTGGTGTCACGGTTCTGGGCAACTGCACCCATATTCCCCCTCCATGGTCTATCAAGGGCTACCACTCTAGGCTCCCAACTAATCAGCCATCTCCCCTCTGGGGTAGATACTCACGTCTCTCACTTTCCTGACCAAGGTTTTTCCAGGCAGTTCTCTGCCTACACTTTGATATTCCCAGCAAGCTAGGGTGCCTAAAAGGCCAGCTTCTGTGCTTTGCTTTCTCTCCAGAAGCTATAAGCAGTGTAGTTGCCAGCAGTTATAAGTTTGTTTAGAGTTACAAACATTTCAGAGTTATGAACAACCTCCATTCCCAAGGTTTGTAACTCTGAGGTTCTACTATAGTCTGCCTGACTAATTACGGGAGCGCTTGCAAGATTTTTCACATTTTCTAATGCTCTGATATCGCATTCAGAATATATTTGTTTAGGTTTGCATTTAATGGATTTATGGTGATGGAAATTCTATCTTGCTACCAAAAGCTGCTGGTTACTAAATGGCTGTGATAGTTTCTTATTTTGCTGTTGACACATTTTTAAAATAAACTGGCTCTGGCTGTTTCAAAAGGGAATTCCTTTATTCTCTGTGCACATTTGGCTGCCATTTTGAAAGGGACTGGAGGTGGTTTGGGGCCCACAAAGAAAGTAAAGAGAGAGAATTATGCTTTAATATAGCTATCTGAGCTCCTTTATCCATCCTCAATGGATTCTGTGTCTGGGTTGGGTCCATTAGTCTCTTGAACAGCTCTTGGCTCTCTTGGGGGGTCTGTATCCTCCTCATCTTCCTTCTCCACACTCTTGTCATTGTTGCACTGCTGGGGCTCCTTCCTCAGGTTCTCATGAGGTGTCCACTCTTACCTACAGATTGCTGGTGGGATCCCTGCAAGCATTGCATATAAGCATCAAGTATTAGGGGGTAGCCCCAGATCTTCTGTTGGCTTCCCTTCCCCAGAGCCCGGCATTGCTGCTCATCACGTTTTTGCCCCAGCTTCAGCATCTTCTTTGCAATAACCGAATACACCTCTATATTCCTGTGATTATTCCACAGCTGGGCTTGCACCACACCTCCCCAGAGGCCAAGGAAATCTAGGCCTTCTTTTCTAGACAAGGCAGCAGTGCAAAGCTTACCTGTAGCTTTACATGGAGCCACACCCGTATGCTTACAAAGGTAATCTTTTAGGAAGGACACAGCGGGTATTTTAAAGGAGGTCAGGCTTCTGGTCACTGTAACCCCTGAATAACTGATTTTAGAATTGTGACCAGAGCGGTCATTCTCGGTGGGTCATTGTGGGACTATGGCTGAAGGAAAAGGTAATGCAGCGTCCATGAAGACGCTGGTACCAGGCCAATAGAGAGTTTATGCCATTTGGGGACGTGGTTTAACTTGGCTGACACAGAATCAGGGTGTTTCAGCAGCAGGACTCGGAATTGCACCTGGGTGCATACACAGACGTGCTAAAATAAGGCCAGTGTTACCAGCAAAACTTTGTAGTATAGACCTGGCTTTGGTATGTAGCTAAGTATTAGGAGCTGTATACGGTACAATAACACCCTACAGTCTGTTTTCACATTGTCCTTCTGCTCAAGAAAACTGTTGCAAATGGCTGGTGAATCTGGGACATTTCTTTTTCTCTATCAGACAAGCAATATTAACATATGGCTTGGCTGTTTTGAAAGAGTGCTACATATTTTTGCAAAAAATCCTGGTCTTTCTGAGTTAATGAGACTGAAGTGATAAAGCAGGGGAAAAGTGAGAGCAAGTCAAGAATGCTGACGTTGCTGAAAAGCCGCACAGAATGAAGAAAGAAAATACATTAGTTAAATGATGATTCCTCTGGCCACTTGTCTGGTGATCCAACATTTGCCTGAATTGCTCTTCAATGAGGATACGGGGGAAAATAGTTATGTAAAAGATCACTATATTCGCTCACTGGTAACTCTGAAGGTCTTACTGATCAAGCCGTATGTTCTGGCAACTCAAGTTTGGACAGTGGGAAGATAAAAGTTGCAGTCACAGGACTGTTTTGAAAACAGTTTAAGTTTTTTGTTTAACTTGAACCTGATCTCTCCCACCCCACCCCACCCCATCCCCTCTGAGTTCTTAATTTACCTAGGAACCGTCTGAGTGAAAATCCACAAACTGATAATAATGCAATATTAGGTTGAGAATGTAAATGAGTGCAAGTAAAGAGATTAAAAAATTATGGCTTCCACAGCAATGCTAACTAGGGTTGCCAGGTGTCCAGTTTTTGACCAGAATGGCCAGTCAAAAAGGACCCTGGCGGCTCCAGTCAGCACCACTGACCAGGCCATTAAAAGTCCAGTCAGCAGAGCATTGGGGTAGGCAGGCTTTCATCCCTACCTGGCTCTGCACAGCTCCTGCAAGTGGCAACATGTCCTTCTGGCTGTGGGGGCGGCCAGAGGGCTCTGCGTGCTGCTCCAACCCCGAGTGCTGGCTCCACTGCTCCCATTGGCTGGGAACCGCGGCCAGTGGGAGCTGCTCGGGAAGCACACAGGGCCCCCGGCACCTCCACCTAGGAGCCAGACGTGCTGGCTGCTTCCGGGACCCGTCTGAGGTAAGCGCTGCCCAGAGCCTGCACCCTCTTCCTGCACCCCAACCCTCAGCCGCAGCCCGGAGCCCCCTCCCGCACTCCCAACTACTCAGCCCCATCCTGGAGCCCCCTCTTGCACCCCAAACTCCTCATCTCTGGCCCCACCCCAGAGCCTGCACCCCCATCTGGATCCCTCACGCCCTCCTGCACCCCAACTCTGTGCCCCAGCCCTGAGCCTCCTCTCACACTCCCAACCCCTCATCCCCGCTGTGATGTTCTGTACCTCAGGGGAATACCCTGCACACCCCCCCCCCCATGATCATCCTATAATATGATTTTATATTGTGGTATCCAATGCAAAGTTTGTCGTGTCGGGTGTCTTCGGAAAGCTCATGATGCACTGAGCGTTGTTGTTATAGTAATTGTTTTACAGTAATGTTATAGGTTGTAATTTCATGTATATAGTTCTAAGGTTGAAAGTGTGTCCTCATGGCTTAAAACAGGCCCAAGCAAAACTCTTCAAGAGCAGAGGGGCAGTTCACACCTCATCAGGGCATGTATGGGACAAACCCAGCCCAGCCTCACAGGAATAAAGGACACTGGCCTAGGCAGTAACAAAGGATCTGTTGGCCTCTTGAGTTAGTCACCCCCTCCCCTTTCCTCTGGTCAGTTTTGGGACTGCAATGAGGTAATGCTCATCTGACTCTGAAGGGGGGAGGGCAAAGCCAAGAGGGAAGAAAGAACATGATAGAAAGGAGAGATGTTTGCCATGCTCTTCCTCTCTCTTCTACCTCCATCTACAGACATCACCACCAAGCGACTGAAGCATTGGTCAAAGGGGAGAGCCTGGCTGAAGGGCAACCAGCCAGCCTGTGGTGAGAAGCATCTAAGTGTGTAAGGGCATTGAAAGTGTTAAGATCACCTTAGAATGCATTTTGCTTTTATATCATTTGACCAAATCTGACTACTTGTGCTCTGATTTATAATCTTTGTAGTTAATAAATCTGTTTGTTTGTTCTGCCTGAAGCAGTGTGTTTGATTTGAAGCATGTCAGAGACTCCCCTTGGGATAACAAGCCTGGTACATATCAATTTCTGTTTCAATATAAATTTGCAGCATCCAGTGGGCATAACTGGACACTGCAAGATGGAGTTTCCTAGGGTTGTGTCTGGGACTGGAGATATTGTCTGTTGTCATTCGGTTGCACAATCCAAGGAGCAGCTTACATGCCAGAGGCTGTGGATGAACAGCCCACGAGTGGGGGTTCTCACAGCAGAGCAGGGTAAGGCTGGCTCCCAGAGTCAAGGTTTGGCGTGATCTAGCAGATCACTGGTCCGGATAACACCAGGGGAAGTGACACCCAGCCCCATCCCGGAGCTTGCACTCCCAGCAGGAGCCCTCACCCCCTGTCCCAGCACAGTGAAAATGAGCAAGGGTGGGGGAGAGCGAGCGACGCAGGGCAGGGGCATGGTGTGAGTGGAGGGCAGGGCCTCAGAGAAGGGGCAAGGCAGGGGTGGGGCAAGAGTGTTCGTTTTTTGGCAATCAGAAAGTTGGCAATGCTAATGTCAACGATGTGGCTGTCTTCTAGTGTCTTGAAATGATCCTGCAGTTAAATATATGCCTTGATGTAGAAGTGCAATGCGGCCAGATGTTGCTATGGGATCTTTGATTCTTGAAATTCCTGACTCTTGATCATATACATTCTCAACTTTAATTGGAGGGGGAAGGAGATGGAAATGTTAGTGCAATAATTTCCTTTAAACAGAGAAACATTCTGGAACATTTATTTGACACCGTGCTCCTACTCAGACACATTTGAATGTGGGGGTTGGGGACCACACCTTCAAAC
Source organism: Lepidochelys kempii (assembly GCF_965140285.1). NCBI lineage: Eukaryota > Metazoa > Chordata > Testudines > Cheloniidae > Lepidochelys > Lepidochelys kempii. The sequence goes on from NC_136381.1 coordinate 222,493,735, forward strand.
ACACGAGTCCTGGTAGGGTGCATTTCATTCAGTGGCCAACTGTTTCTTACAATGGGAGGTGGGGGTGGTGGAGAAACAAGAGGTGAAGCTTTCTCATGACTAATATCCCCCTGCAGCCTGCTGACCAGCATTCTGAAACTAGTTTTAGGGAGATTTGAGGGGGGGCCGGAGCATGTGACACTTGCCTCCCTGAAGCTGCTGACTGTGCCTGGTGGACACAGCACCATTTTGGAGGCCATCAACATCCCCCTCCTGCAGCAGAACACAAGTGAGACAGCCTGACTGGCCAGTGCATATACACACCCACCGGCTGCTTAGAGTTGCCAGGGGTCTGGTTTTTGACAGGAACGCCTGGTTGAAAAGGGACCCTAGCAGCTCTGGTCAGCACCGCTTTTGGCAGCGCAGCGGGGCTGGCCTGGCTCCAAGCGGCTCCCAGAAGCAGTGGCATGTCCGGCTCCTAGGTGCAGGGGCAGCCATGGGGGCTCTGTGCACTCCCACAGCTCCAAATGCCGGCTCTGCAGCTCCCATGGCCAGGAAACCTAGCCAGTGGGAGCTGAGGGGGGGCACCTATGAGCACGGGCAGCACATAGAGCCCCCTTGCCCTCCACCTAGGAGCTGGACATGCTGGCCACTTTGGGAGCCATCTGAGGTAAGCGCAGCCCAGAGCCCAAACCCCCTCCCATGGTCCAACTCCCTGCCCCAGGTTGGAACCCCCTACTGCATCCTAACTCCCTCCCAGAGCCCTCACCCCCTCCTGTACCCCAACTCCCTGCCCCAGCCTTGAGCCCCCTCCTGCACCATGAACTCATCATTTCTGGCTCCACCCCCAGTCAGAGTTCTCTCCCACTTCCGCACCCCAACCCCTTACCCCAGCCCGGTGAAAGTGAGGTGAGGGTGGGGGAGAGTGAGCGATGAAGAGAGAGCAGATGGAGTGAGTAGGGGCAGGGCCTCTGAGGGGGCAGAGCAGGCGTGGGGCCTCGGAAGGCATGGGGCAGAGGGTGAGGCAAGGGTGTTTGGTTTTGTGCAGTTAGAAAGTTGGCAGCCATATGGCTACTGCCGGGGGCAGGGACTAGCTGCATGGGCCGTGCACGCACACTGACGCCCAACAAATAGAACATGGAGTACATCTGTCCCTCCCTCTTCCCCCCTATAGATCAATTTAAGCCATATCACTGTTACAATATTTGTACTTAATGCATACTTGTGTATATGGTGCATATAATACATATTATTATGATCTATATTTATATGCTAGCCAGCATATATCAGTCAACACTGTTTCAGTTTGTAAAACTCTCTCTGATCTGTTACACTAAACTGTATTCTTTCCTCTTGCAGACGTAAGCTGAATGGCTCCAGAGAGGTGGAACCAGTGGAACTTCCCAACTGCCACCTTATTAAAGGAATTGGTATGTATGTGATAGGACTAAGTACTTTGTATTGGGAGCCTTGCTTTAAAGTCAGCTACTAAAGCCAGGTTTTAAAAAGCTGACTCTGGAAAAAATAATAATTGTGGCCTATAACTACTCTTTTTGCTATTGTGAATCCCCTGAACTCCAGTGGGAAAGAAAAGAGGCAGCAGACAGAAAATTCTGTTGTGAACAGCTGGATGTTCAGAATAGAAGGAAAACTTCAGTTAGTACCGAGATGGGAGGCTGTGTTAGTACATTGTCATTGTTTGTCTTTTCATAACCTTCGTCACAGTACCACGAAGACGGAGAGACCAACTAAAGCTCTGTTGCATATCTGAAATGCACACAGCGAGGTGTGGCCATGCTTATGGGACACACCTTCAGATGCCTATCTGCTGGTAAAACATTTCCTACAGGAGCTTCTGCAACTGTGAAGGCTTTCAGAGATCGCAACAGGCACAGAGTTAACTGGCGTGCTGATAAAAGCAAGCTGGCAAAATGCTGGGCGGAGTTGGTGGTTTTAAGATAAGAGTCCAGTCAAAGTGGATATGGAGAAGTAGAAAAGGAGCTTAGTATATAAGGTACATACAGCACCACACTCCCCTTTCTGATGTTATGGATCCCAAAGTTCAATGTATTGCATAATTTAACCTGAATGTGCAAGTGAGCTATAACACTTGAAAGACAGAGCGTCCATGCTTGTGACTAGCCAAGTTAGGAAAAGGGGATTGCCATTACTTTCTATCTAGGACATGCCTGAAAATACTAAGCACTGAAGCTATTCTTCTGTGTGTGTGTTTGTGCAGACCTAAACACAGTCCCATACAAATTAATTTAAATATGTGACCTGTTTATGAAGAAAACTAAAATGTAAATTTCTTCATCTCCTTTTCTTTCTAGAAACAAATTCAAAATGTTCAATATTTATGTGTAACATTTTGTCCTCTTAATTTAATATTTCTGTTGAGCACAAGGAAAACTGGGATTTATTTTTTAGCTAAATGAACAATTATAAATTCTCATGGCTGTTAGCCACTTAGCTACATGTTCTTTGGTTAAAATATCTCCTTCATATTTGAGATAGTGAGCTCAGCATCATAAGGTTGGCTTTTTTTATTTGTACAAACATTTCATATGTTGAAATCAGCCAGGTCAAAATAGGTTTAGCTGTTTTAAATGTTGAAGTTACCATTAACTTGTTTTCTTCCTATTTCAGAGCACTTATGAGTGGATTTGCTGATTTAAGAATACTAGGTTGCGGGGCGGGGGGGGGGAAATTAGGCTTATGTCTTGTTTAACAGGATCTTTCTAATGGCTGCTAAAACAAAATTCTAACAGGATTGTACTTATAAATATCTGTATATGGTTGAACTCCCTTGTCTATTTTTTGTGGAATGCTTTGCATCAGTTGGAATTTACAGCTTTTCCTCTGACCTAGCTGAGTCACACTGTTGACTTCACAAATCTCACTTCCTGAATGTTGCAGGGATCAAATGTCTTTCTGAACTCAAAATTATGTAGTTGAAGAAACGCAAGTAGAATTTTTTTTTTGTGAGATAGTGGGGAGGGTAGGTCAGTAGAACTTATATTTGAAAACATTTCATTCTTTTGGGTTGAGCCCATATTTGTTAGAGGAAGAGGCAGAATATTCATTTCCCTTGATAATATTTCATGTAAAAGGCATTCTTGAGTTATCCCTTTAAACTGGTGTCTTTGCTCCCATTTGGGAAAAGCAAATGGGTCTTTACAAAACCTTTTGCAAAATACTCATTCTGTTCAGGAAGATAGAACTCGAAATGGCAAAAACAATTTGATTAACTTCTGAACAAAATAATTAATTGTCCCTCACAAACCTCTTGGGGCCTGGTATTTATATGAAGATTAGCTGAATGCTGACGGCCCTCTTTTGCCCGGAGACTGGGGTTGAGAAATACACAATGTTACAGCTGTCCCCTGTACTCCTGTGTCATAATATTCCCAACCCTAGCTGAGCGCTTTGCTCAGGTGCATTCCTGTCGTCTGCTGGTCCTCGGAGCAAAGTCAAAGCAAGAAAACAGACTCAGTGGCTCCAACATATCAGTGGGTGATTATTAATAGTAGCAGTATTCTTAGAACACCTGCAAGCCACAGTCATGGACCAGGACCCCATTGTGCTAGAGGCTGTATAAACACAGAACAAACGAGTAATGTCAAGAAGTTGCTGCAAATTAAAAAGTCAGCATGTTGATATGGCATTGAAAACATCACTCCAAAATTCACTTCACAGGATTGGGGCCCCAAATAATAGTCAGATGGCAGCACCAAGATAGTAGAGGTTGCATCACCACTTATGTTTAAAGATTGACCTTTCTAAGTCCTTTAAAATCAACATGCTTAGTTTGATTCTTTTGAACTGTGGTTTCCCTCAGGAGGGGGCAGCACAGGGTTAGTGACCCAAAATTGGGCTCATTTGATCTAGGAATTGTGGCGATATAAGCCCCCCAAAATGTCCATTTTTAAAAATAGTTGCTAGGTGGGTTCATCTTGCACAGAGCTGGAGATCAAACTATTGTTGTTATGGGGATCTAAAAGGTCTCCATTTTTCAAGTTTTACCCAAGGTAGTGCACGGTGCCCACTGAATCTTTGGGGAACTGAAATTTGGAATGGTGTTTAAGAACATGTTCACTTCTTTGCTTGTGTAGACGGGCAGTCTGGAAGTATTACATTGCACATGAACCAATAAATGGGGGGGGCGGGGGGAAACCATGAAGGCTTTTCTGCAACCACTTTGTTTGCCTGGATTGTTCAAGGGAACTTGCTGGCAACATTGTCCCTGGTGAACACCTTGCCACTGACCTTTCTAGTCTTAATCTTTGTACACCCATGCAATAAAGATTTAATAATTCATGTTGCTTGCTCTATTGTTCTATTATAATGTGTTTTTATTTTATGGGGAGGTTTAATTGTGAACAAAGCAGAATAGTTAGCAGCTGGTCAAACCAAAACTTTGGTGTGTGGGGAGTTGCGGGGAGGGGATGGGGGGGGGGAGAGAGAGGGGTTGTGGCTATGGTGGGGGTGGGAAATGAGAATGGGTGGTAGGCTAGTGTAGGATTCGATGTTTGAGAAAATCTGTGTTTTACTAACCCTGGGGAACTGGCTGCTTCCAGATCTCTGAGCAGATAAACGTGGTGGTTTCCAAAGATGCATAGCATGGAGGTTTGTAACTGACAGGTACCTTGACAACTGAGGAAAAAGAACTCTGTGCACTGACAAAATTGCCATTGTGTGGATTCTGGGTAATTCCTGGCTCATGAGGTTGCAGAAGTTTGCGAGAGAGCAAAGAGTATGCCAGGATATGGAGATTGCTGTTTACAGACTAATTTGGGAGAGAAATGGTCTGCATTGGCATCGTGTTTCACCCACCAGTGACTTATGAGGTTGTGATCTCCTGGATGTTGTGGTGATTCACTGAGGTGGAAATGATCTGGGCCTTATTCCTAGTGTGCACCTCATACAATGTATTAAAGCAGATTTGGATCTGTGGTCAGGAGCTGTGATCGTTTTCACTGATTTGGCTGAGCATCTGAATAATTGCTACAGTGACAATATGAAAGCTATTAATAAGCATTGGAAGAATATTAACTGGGAAATCAGAGGGTTCATGGAGGAACCAGACAACGTGGACTGTATGGCATAGAAACATTACAAGCTCTGACCTCTTCCACGCTTTCTCAGAGTTAGGGTATGTCTACACTACGGAATAAGGTTGAATTTATAGAAGTCGGTTTTTTAGAAATCGGTTTTATATATTCGAGTGTGTGTCCCCCCACAGAAAATGCTCTAAGTGCATTAACTCGGCGGAGCGCTTCCACAGTACCGAGGCTAGAGTCGACTTCTGAAGCGTTGCACTGTGGGTAGCTATCCCACAGTTCCTGCAGTCTCTGCTGCCCATTGGAATTCTGGGTTGAGATCCCAATTCCTGATGGGGCTAAAACATTGTCGCGGGTGGTTCTGGGTCATATCGTCAGGCCCCCGTTCCCTCCCTCCCTCCGTGAAAGCAAGGGCAGACAATCATTTTGCGCCTTTTTTCCTGAGTTACCTGTGCAGACGCCATACCACGGCAAGCATGGAGCCCGCTCAGGTAACCGTCACCCTATGTCTTCTGGGTGCTGGCAGACGCGGTACGGCTTTGCTGCACAGTAGCAGCAACCCATTGCCTTCTGGCAACAGACGGTGCAATACGACTGGTAGTCGTCCTCGTCGTGTCCGAGGTGCTCCTGGCCACGTCGGCTGGGAGCGCCTGGGCAGACATGGGCGCAGGGACTAAATTTGGAGTGATTTGACCAGGTCATTCTCTTTAGTCCTGCAGTCAGTCCTATTGAACCGTCTTATGGTGAGCGGGCAGGCGATACGGACTGCTAGCAGTCGTACTATACCATCTTCTGCCAGGCAGGCAAGAGATGAGGATGGCTAGCAGTCGTACTGTACCATCTTCTGCCAGGCAGGCAAGAGATGAGGATGGCTAGCAGTCGTACTGTACCATCTTCTGCCGGGCAGGCAAGAGATGAGGATGGCTAGCAGTCGTACTGTACCATCTTCTGCCGAGCAGCCATGAGATGTGGATGGCCTGTAGCCCTTCTGCACCATCTGCTGCCAGCCAAAGATGTAAAAGATATATGGAGTGGGTCAAAACAAGAAATAGACCAGATTTGTTTTGTACTCATTTGCCTCCTCCCCTGTCTAGGGGACTCATTCCTCTTGGTCACACTGCAGTCACTCACAGAGAAGGTGCAGCGAGGTAAATCTAGCCATGTATCAATCAGAGGCCAGGCTAACCACCTTGTTCCAATAAGAACGATAACTTAGGTGCACCATTTCTTATTGGAACCCTCCGTGAAGTCCTGCCTGAAATACTCCTTGATGTACAGGCACCCTCTTTGTTGATTTTAGCTCCCTGAAGCCAACCCTGTAAGCCGTGTCGTCAGTCGCCCCTCCCTCCATCAGAGCAACGGCAGACAATCGTTCCGCGCCTTTTTTCTGTGCGGACGCCATACCAAGGCAAGCATGGAGGCCGCTCAGCTCACTTTGGCAATTAGGAGCACATTAAACACCACACACATTATCCAGCAGTATATGCAGCACCAGAACCTGGCAAAGCGATACCGGGCGAGGAGGCGACGTCAGCGCGGTCACGTGAGTGATCAGGACATGGACACAGATTTCTCTGAAAGCATGGGCCCTGCCAATGCATGCATCATGGTGCTAATGGGGCAGGTTCATGCTGTGGAACGCCGATTCTGGGCTCGGGAAACAAGCACAGACTGGTGGGACCGCATAGTGTTGCAGGTCTGGGACGATTCCCAGTGGCTGCGAAACTTTCGCATGCGTAAGGGCACTTTCATGGAACTTTGTGACTTGCTTTCCCCTGCCCTGAGGCGCATGAATACCAAGATGAGAGCAGCCCTCACAGTTGAGAAGCGAGTGGCGATAGCCCTGTGCAAGCTTGCAACGCCAGACAGCTACCGGTCAGTCGGGAATCAATTTGGAGTGGGCAAATCTACTGTGGGGGCTGCTGTGATGCAAGTAGCCCACGCAATCAAAGATCTGCTGATATCAAGGGTAGTGACCCTGGGAAATGTGCAGGTCATAGTGGATGGCTTTGCTGCAATAGGATTCCCTAACTGTGGTGGGGCTATAGACGGAACCCATATCCCTATCTTGGCACCGGAGCACCAAGCCGCCGAGTACATAAACCACAAGGGGTACTTTTCGATAGTGCTGCAAGCTGTGGTGGATCACAAGGGACGTTTCACCAACATCAACGTGGGATGGCCGGGAAAGGTGCATGATGCTCGCATCTTCAGGAACTCTGGTCTGTTTCAAAAGCTGCAGGAAGGGACTTTATTCCCAGACCAGAAAATAACCTCTGGGGATGTTGAAATGCCTATAGTTATCCTTGGGGACCCAGGCTACCCTTAATGCCATGGCTCATGAAGCCATACACAGGCAGCCTGGACAGTAGTCAGGAGCTGTTCAACTACAGGCTGAGCAAGTGCAGAATGGTGGTAGAATGTGCATTTGGACGTTTAAAGGCGCGCTGGCGCAGTTTACTGACTCGCTTAGACCTCAGCGAAACCAATATTCCCACTGTTATTACTGCTTGCTGTGTGCTCCACAATATCTGTGAGAGTAAGGGGGAGACATTTATGGTGGGGTGGGAGGTTGAGGCAAATTGCCTGGCTGCTGGTTATGCGCAGCCGGACACCAGGGCGGTTAGAAGAGCACAGGAGGGCGCGGTACGCATCAGAGAAGCTTTGAAAACCAGTTTCATGACTGGCCAGGCTACGGTGTGAAAGTTCTGTTTGTTTCTCCTTGATGAAACCTCCTGCCCCTTGGTTCACTCTAGTTCCCTGTAATCTAACCACCCGCCCCTCCTCCCTTCAATCACCGCTTGCAGAGGCAATAAAGTCATTGTTGCTTCACATTCATGCATTCTTTATTCATTCATCACACAAATAGGGGGATGACTACCAAGGTAGCCCAGGAGGGGTGGTGGAGGAGGGAAGGAAAATGCCACACAGCACTTTAAGCACAGCACTTTAAAAGTTTACAACTTTAAAATTTATTGAATGACAGCCTTCTTTTTTTTGGGCAATCCTCTGTGGTGGAGTGGCTGGTTGGCCGGAGGCCCCCCCACTGCGTTCTTGGGCATCTGGGTGTGGAGGCTATGGAACTTGGGGAGGAGGGCGGTTGGTTACAGAGGGGCTGCAGTGGCAGTCTGTGCTCCAGCTGCCTTTGCTGCAGCTCAGCCATACACTGGAGCATACTGGTTTGGTCCTGCAGCAGCCTCAGCATTGAATCCTGCCTCCTCTCATCACGCTGCCGCCACATTTGAGCTTCAGCCCTCTCTTCAGCCCGCCACTTACTCTCTTCAGCCCGCCACCTCTCCTCCCGGTCATTTTGTGCTTTCCTGCACTCTGACATTATTTGCCTCCACGCATTCGTCTGTGTTCTGTCAGTGTGGGAGGACAGCATGAGCTCGGAGAACATTTCATTGCGAGTGCGTTTTTTTTTTTTCTTTCTAAGCTTCACTAGCCTCTGGGAAGGAGAAGATCCTGTGATCGTTGAAACACATGCAGCTGGTGGAGGAAAAGAAAAAGGGACAGCGGTATTTAGAAAGACACATTTTATAAAACAGTGGCTACACTCTTTCAGGGTAAACCTTGCTGTTAACATTACATACATAGCACAGGTGCTTTCGTTACAAGGTCGCATTTTGCCTCCTCCTACCGCGTGACTACCCCCTCAACCTTCCCCCCTCCCTGTGGCTAACAGCGGGGAACATTTCTGTTTAGCCACAGGCAAACAGCCCAGCAGGAATGGGCTCCTCTGAGTGTCCCCTGAAGAAAAGCACTCTATTTCAACCAGGTGACCATGAATTATATCTCACTCTCCTGAGGATAACACAGAGAGATAAAGAACGGATGTTGTTTGAATGCCAGCAAACATACACTGCAATGCTTTTTTCTACAATGATTCCCGAGTACGTGTTACTGGCCTGGAGTGGTAAAGTATCCTACCATGAAGGACGCAATAAGGCTGCCCTCCCCAGAAACCTTTTGCAAAGGCTTTAGGACTACATCTAGGAGAACCGCAAATGCCAGGGCAAAGTAATCCTTTCACATGCTTGCTTTTAAACCATGTATAGTATTTTAAAAGGTACACTCACCAGAGGTCCCTTCTCCGCCTGCTGGGTCCAGGAGGCAGCCTTGGGTGGGTTCGGGGGGTACTGGCTCCAGGTCTAGGGTGAGAAACAGTTCCTGGCTGTCGGGAAAACCGGTTTCTCCGCTTGCTTGCTGTGAGCTATCTACAACCACCTCCTCCTCCTCCTCATCTTCTTCGTCCCCAAAACCTGCTTCCGTATTGCCTCCATCTCCATTGAAGGAGTCAAACAACACGGCTGGGGTAGTGGTGGCTGAACCCCCTAAAATGGCATGCAGCTCATCATAGAAGCGGCATGTTTGGGGCTCTGACCCAGAGCGGCTGTTCGCCTCTCTGGTTTTCTGGTAGGCTTGCCTCAGCTCCTTCAGTTTCACGCGGCACTGCTTCGGGTACCTGTTATGGCCTCTGTCCTTCATACCCTGGGAGATTTTCACAAAGGTTTTGGCATTTCGAAAACTGGAACGGAGTTCTGATAGCACGGATTCCTCTCCCCAAACAGCGATCAGATCCCGTACCTCTCGTTCGGTCTATGCTGGAGCTCTTTTGCGATTCTGGGACTCCATCATGGTCACCTGTGCTGATGAGCTCTGCATGGTCACCTGCAGCTTGCCACGCTGGCCAAACAGGAAATGAGATTCAAAAGTTCGCGTTTCTTTTCCTGTCTACCTGGCCAGTGCATCTGAGTTGAGAGTGCTGTCCAGAGCGGTCATAATGGAGCACTCTGGGATAGCTCCCGGAGGCCAATACCATCGAATTGTATCCACAGTACCCCAAATTCGAGCCGGCAACGTCGATTTAAGCGCTAATCCACTTGTCAGGGGTGGAGTAAGGAAATCGATTTTAAGAGCCCTTTAAGTCGAAATAAAGGGCTTCATTGTGTGGACGGGTGCAGGTTTACATCGATTTAACGCTGCTAAATTCGACCTAAAGTCCTAGTGTAGACCAGACCTAGTGTAGACCTAGTGTATGTCCATTGGATGGGGTCAGAGGATTTTTCTCTCAAATGTAAAACTGTCGGTATTTTCCAACAGAAATCCTGTGTGTTTATTTCTCTCGCTGGCCCTGCTACAAATTCCACCCTCCAAACATTCTAAAACATGACCAGAAACACCACCCACTGTAACATTTGTCCTTCCCTCTAGCCACTGCACGTGAGTTGGGTTATAGGTGGGGATGAGGGGAAAGGAATGGCAATCAACACATTTGTATACTAGGGAGTGGAAACTGCAGAGAGATGCATTCCCTGCTTGTGGTTGCAGGGGGGCTGGGTACAGTAGTGGGAGGGGCACAGGTCGGCAGGGTAATGCAGTGAATGGGTCAGGGCGTGGCTGGGGAGGTGTGTCAAAGTAGGGTTGGTGGGGCTCCAGCTGACTGGCTCGGTATGCAAATTGCAGGCATGATATGTAGAGCTACCTAGATGGTTACTAATTCCTACCAACAACGTATCTTTTTCCTGTTTAAAAATAACCCTAGAAAATTCAATGTCAAAAAATAACATTACCACAGAGTTGAGGTTGCTTGGTGCGCATGTCATCCCATTGCTGAATGGTGAGTTGAGCAAAACTCACACTTCTTAATTGCTCATGTCCTGCTTTTCAGGTTGTCCATGCAGTTTTAAGTTTGCCCCTTTCAGCAGTGCCCCAATACACCCTGTTAACACACATACCTTTTACTCTGCCGACCATTTTCTTTTCCTTTTGTCCTTTAATAGTGTTAGATGGCATTCTATGGGTGAGTGTGAATGGGCTATAAAAAGAGGTGAAGAGCTTGTACACTTCAGCAATAGTGAGGCTGGCAGAGTAAAGGTTTTTGTGTTATTGGGGCATTGTTGAAAGAGGGCAGAGTTAAGGTTGCATGGGCAACCTTAACTCTGCATTTCCTAGTTTTCAGAAGTTTGAGTTTAGCTCAACTCATCTTTCTGCAAGAAAATGACATACCACCAACCTCCTCAACTCTACATTAACATAGTTTTTGCCACTGAATTCATAAAGGAAGCCAGGAAATTGAAACACTTCTACCAATCTGAGTAAAATTACTCACTTGTGTGTTTTCTGTTGGACTCAACCTTATGGTTGCTCATGTGTTTGCAGGATCTGGCCCACAGTAATTACATTTAGGATATTTGCATGTGTATTTCAGTCTTTTTTTTCTTAAAATCCCCTAGTAAAATGTTGTAATCTGTATTAACCTGCAAAACTAGATTAGTCAGTCTAGCCTCTTGAGTGATTACTTTATTCAGAGCCAAGATAGTCAATTTATCTTAAACTACTCATATTATACATGGGAGAATGGAACAGCTGTTGATTAGGTTAAAAACCATTCAACAGTGGTGGTAGTTTTCCAAGTTACTGCAGGCTTGGTTTTGCTATCTAGTTCACTTTTGTTTGTTTTTTCCACATAGAATTTCCCACTTCATGTTTTTAGACTCTTGTTCACTTTGCTTTCGAACGCCAACTTTAAAAAAAAAAAAGTCAGAAATTAAACGTGGTGGAGGGGAAGGTTATTCTCTTAAATAAAAAAAAAAAAAGGCAAATGTCTTTCAAGTTGGCATAACTGCACACCTGAATTGCAACCTTCAGTCCAAGGTGATCTTTTTAATTGTTAGAAATATACATCCTGGGTGGTAAAACGGTACATTCCACTTGTGTTTACAGCTGGGCAAAATCAGGAATTGTTATATAACTGAACCAATTTGTTTTGCTTTTATTTGACCCCTTCTTGATGACCCCTTCATGTCTTTTTTTTATTATTTACAAGAATGTTTGCAGAAAGAAGCTTCATGAAATACTCAAGTGAGTGTTCATGTTGGAAGTGCTCTCATGACTACCCCAAATCCTCTTCTAGATTTCTCTCCTTCTGTTCAAGAAAGTGCATCAATCAGTGAGCTGAAACGGTGTCATAAGTGGGCCAGTTGTGCAGTGTGAATATCAAATACTTGTAACTAACAGTTTGTGAATAATCCATAGACTAACAAAGCTTAGTTTAAGCAATTCCTTGAACAACTGCAAATAGTGAACACGTTAGTAAAAAATCATGAGTTGTTTGTGTGTATCACAAAGAAAAGTGTACATTTGAATAGGTGATAGTTTGTGAATTGTTCACCTATTCTATTCCTATTACTGTCTCATAATTTGATCTTCATTAAGAATTCATGGAAATAATTATCTGAGGAGTTTCTCCTGATGAACTACCTATTGTTTTGTCTAACTTGTGTACGTTACCCTCAGAAACATGATGGAATTGTATCTCCTATCCTCAAGCAAGTGAATTTGAAGTTTCATTTAATGTAAATTTTGGTGCAAGTACAAAATAATTCCATATCCTGACAGAAGAAGGAAAAAATTACCTTTGTAGTAAATATTTCTAGGGTACTCATCACTGTAGGAAGTAACTGTGACAGTCTGGTCAGGGTTCAGGGGTGCAATCCAGGACCAGTGGGGGGTTGTCACCACTTAACCGTAACCTTGGGTGCCTCACAATACTCTGTTGCCGTAGCTCCCAACCTGGGCCACTTACAACAAGCTTATAAGCACGTGGGTCACACCCTGAGCGTCTGTGTGCTTACACAGCCCTGGTTCAGCAGCTCTGATCCCAACAGCCTGTCTACAACCTCACTCTGGCTTCCACCAGCCTTAGTTTACAACCAGCCAGATGACTCCAACACATTTCCAGTCCTGAATTTCCCCAAAACTGTGTGCCCTAAACCCCAGTGTTTTTCAAAGTTTGTGTTGCGACCCAGTACTGGGTCGCAGCATGTAAGGCATTCGGTCGCCTTGCTCGGCACCCAGGGACCCTAGCGGCTTTAGTCAGCACCACTGACAGGGACGTTAAAAGTCCCGTTGGTGATGCTGCCCAGCTAAGGCAGGCTAGTGCCTACCTGTTCCGACACCATGTTGTGCCCCGGAAATGGCCAGAAGCAGGTCCAGCTTCTAGGAAGGGGGGGCCACAGGGCTCCGCGTGCTGCCTCCGCCCTGAGCACTGGCTCCGCACTCCCACTGGCCGGTTCCCAGTCAATGGGAGCTTGCAGGGGGGCGGTGCCTTGCACTCCTCCGCCTAGGAGCCAGACCTGCTGCTGGCTGCTTCCAGGGCACAGGTAGTCCGCGGTGCCAGGGCAGGTGGGAAGCCTGCCTCTGCACCCCGACTGCCCTGCTGATCGGCAGCTGCCAGAGGTAAGTTTGAGTCCCAACCCCGAGCACCAATCCCCTGCCCCAGCCCTGAGCTCCCCCCCAACCTGGAACCCTTTCCTGCCCCCCAACTCCCTCATCCCCGGTCCCACCTCAGAGCCTGCACCCCTAGCCCAGAGCCCTGATCCCCTCCTGCTCCCCAACTGCTTGCCCCAGCCCCGACCTCACCCCAGAGCCTGCACCCTCTCCTGCACCCCAAACCCCTGTCTTAGCTCTGAGCCCCTCCCACACCACAAACCCCTCATCCCCAGCTCCATTGGGTCGCAGGCATCAACAATTTTCTTAAACTGGGTCCTCAGAAAAAAAGTTTGAAAACCACTGCACTAAAGTGTCCGGTCTTCTCCTGGACAGCTCAGAGAAATAATGTTTGTTGCACCTGTAAAGAGACAAACTGTTTCAGAGATTATCTAAACAGCGCACAGAGTTGGTTCATCGTGAAAATAAACAAATGTATTAACAATAGGACTTAAGTGGTGTAAGTAAAAGGAACAAAGTTAGAAAGGGTTACAAGCAAATAAAAGTGAAAACACATGTCTAAAAGCGCATGTCTAATGTGACAAGGTGCAGGCTTTGTTCAAAATAGTTTCTCTCACCAGTCAATCATCTCCCAACTTGGCTCTTCTTATTTGCTTTCTCCACACTAGTCATGATTTTATAGACCTCTATCATACCCGCCCTTAGTCATCTCTTTTCCAGGATGAAAAGTCCCAGTCTTTTTAATCTCTCCTCATACGGAAGCGGTTCCATATCCCTAATTATTTCTGTTTCCCTTTTCTGTACCTTTTCTAGTTCCAATGTATCTTTTTTTTTAGAGATGGGGCGACCACATCTACATGCAGTATTCAAGATGTGGGCATACCATGAATTTATATAGAGGCAATATGCTATTTTCTGTCTTATTAGCTAACCTTTTCCTAATGATTTCCCAACATCGTTAGCTTTTTTTGACTGCCGCTGCACATTGAGTGGATGTTTTCAGAGAACTATCCACAATGACTTCCAAGATCTTTCTTGAGTGGTAACAGCTAATTTAGACTCCATCATTTTGTATGTATAGTTGGGATTATGTTTTCCAATGTGCATTACTTTGCATTTATGAACATCGAATTTCATCTGCCATTTTGTTGCCCAGTCACCCAGTTTTGTGGGATTCCTTTGTAACCCTTCACAGTCTGCTTTGGACTTAACTATCTTGAGTATCTGCAAATTTGGCCACCTCATTGTTTACTCCTTTTTCTAGATCATTTATGAATATGTTGAACAGTAGTGGTACCAGTACAGATCCCTGGTGGACACCACTATATTTACCTTTCTCCGTTCTGAAAACTGACCATTTATTCCTACCCTTTGTTTCCTTTCTTTTAACCAGATCCATGAGAGGACCTTCCCTCTTATCCCATGACAGCTTACTTTGCTTAAGAATCTTTGGTGAGGGACCTTGTCAAAGGCTTTCTGAAAATCTAAGTACACTATATCCACTGGATCCCCCTTGTCCACATGCTTGTTGACCCCCCTCAAAGAATTCTAATAGATTGGTGAGGCATGATTTCCCTTTACAAAAAACACATTGACTCTTCCCCAACAATAGTTCATGGATTATCATGTGTCTGATAATTCTGTTTACTATAGTTTCAACCAATTTGCCTACACTGAAGTTAGGCTTACCAGCTTTTAATTGCTGGGTTCGCTTCTGGAGTAGTCTTCCTTTTTAAAAAAAAAAATTGTGTCACATTAGCTATCCTCCAGTCACCTGGTACAGAAACTGATTTGAATGATATATTACATACTAGTAGTTCTGCAATTTCACATTCGAGTTCCTTCAGAACTCTTTTGTGTGAATACCATCTGGTCCTGCTGACTTATTACTGTTTAATTTATCAGTTTGTTGCAAAACCTCCTCTAATGACACTTCAATCTGGGACAGTTCCTCAGATCTGTCATCTAAAAAGAATGGCTCAGGTTTGGGAATCTCCCTCACATTCTCAACCGTGAAGACAGGTGCAAAAAATTCATTTAGTATCTCTGCAATGGCCTTATCTTCCTTGAGTGCTCCTTTAGGATCTTGATCGTCCAGTGGCCCCACTGGTTGTTCAGCAGGCTTCCTGCTTCTGATGTACTTACACATTTTTTAGCTGTTACTTTTTGAGTCTTTGGCTAGCTGTTCTTCCGAATTGTATTTTTTACATTTTTTTTACAATTTTTCCACAAAAACACAAGGTGCTGGCTTCCCTTGTTGTCTCAGGTGAAAGACCTTTTCCTAGACAGATTTGCTTATCTATAGTTGGTTCCACAGACTTCAAACCCCATCCCCTTGGTTTGAAGGACCCATTTTTCTCAGCTTGCAAGGGCTCTGTTCCCTCATCGGTCTAGTGATGGTTGCCTAAAATGGCTTTCTGTCCTTGCTTCTATATCCCAAAGTTCAATGACCTTGTTTCAGGAGTCAGGAAGCCCTCCTGTGTGCTCAGCTTCCTGTGCCCACCTGGATGCTGACCTCAGCTGTTCTTCCCTTCCTGTGGGCTTCCCATCTCCCCGGTACATTAAATGCGGTTTCCATTGTTTTGCTTTTACCATGCTTTAATTTACGTAGGAGACTGGATGGGAACAGTTCCTTCCTTTGTTCAGCCACACACATTCAAACATAATATCACTGAGTATTCATAATTCCTCTTATAGTATTAATACATGCCATTTACAATTATATTAATCACCAGTTTGTTACAGGCATTCATAAAATCTTACATGATACACTAGCATTGTATTCAGTCAGTTGATTAATTTGCTTAAGTGAGGTTTAGACCCCCTGTCTCTCTAGTTCAGATAAAGTTTATTTTCCTTGCTGTGGTGTGGTCCCACTGTCTCTCTTCCCCACTTGTTAGCTTGATAGCTTTGTTTATCTGATATGTGTAAATGCATTCTCATTGTCTTTGAGGCCAGGTCTACACTACAGATCTATATCGATATAACTAGGTCACTCAGGGGTGTGAAAAATCCATATCCCTGAGCGACGTAGTTATGCTGATCCTACATTGCACAATGATGTAAATAACCAGTGAGTTCTGAGCTTTCCAGTGACCTATCGAATGACCGCTTTTAGATCCAGATGATAACAATAGTGAGTTTCAGAGTAACAGCCGTGTTAGTCTTTATTCGCAAAAAGAAAAGGAGTACTTGTGGCACCTTAGAGACTAACCAATTTATTTGTTGGTTTATGAGTTGGTTTACACTGGGCTGGTCAGGCCAGGCCAGCTGAAACTCACTGCTAACTCTCTGGGTTCCTCTTACCCTCTGCCCTTGGACTGGTCTTATTGTGACAGTGACAAATATAGTAATTAAGTTTTATTTTATCAATTTTATTTAGATTTAACAATGTAAAAGATGCACAACCATAATGAAGCTCTAACATTTCCAATGGCCTCCAACAGCACTAAAAACTAATACATAAATTTAACTCCAGACAACCCCACACTTCCTCATCCAGGATTGCACCCTCCTCCTTCACTCCAGTACCCTGTCAAATCTCATATTGAGATTATACTTCATGCTGGGCAGCAAATGGTTTACCTATCCCACAAATATGTTTGAGATTTCAAAATCCTCCCCCCACCCTGAAATATTGGGATGAAATGTCAAAATCTCAACACACTTTTGCAAACTGGGGGAGAAAAAAAGTTAGTTTTGGACTATGTGCTTGAAAAGTTCAGTGAAATTGTGCCAGAGAACAGGAAAGATGTCTGGGTCAAGACAAACTTGCATCACTGCAAGTGGAGGAGGACCAGTGGATTGCTGGCTAGCTTTGTGAAAAGACAAGCCCCCTAAACCAGCCACAAATAGTTCTATCTCTTTCCTGAATCTGACCATAGCAAGTAATTTGTTTTGGACTCAAATATTGTTAGTGGGTGGGTGTTGTATTGGTTTTTTTTTTTTGTTTTTTTTGTTCTCCTGCCAAATCATGTAGTTTGAATGCCCAGTTACTGGCTTGCTTGCAAGCATTCTTTTGAATTCTCAGTGTGTTTAATTTGAGTTCTTGGGGGGTTGGTTCATGTAGCATTCAATCACTGGAAGTAGTTTGTTTTTTTTTGTTTTTTTGTTCTGAATGCATTGAATGTTAGTTGCATTTTGTAATTTTATTTGAATTATTTGCCTGCAGAGGTATGTGCTTTGAATGCATCTAAGGTATTTGCAAAAGTATATATCCTGTTTTCTTTCTATTGATTTTCTTTTTATTTTTTTTTCCGTTGTACTGACAGTGCATGCACTTAAAATAAACAGGCTACTTTAAAACAGAATTCCTTTGCTTCCTCACTATGTGCAGTCAGCTGCCATTTTTTGGAAAGAGGAGGGCAGGGAAGGAAATGGGGACAACGTTTCTCAAGCTATGGAGGAAAAAAGTGCATTAATGGGGCAGTAAATCACACCAATTAGAGCCCCTGTCCCTTTCCTCAGTGGGTTTTCTCTGGGTTCAGCTTGATCTTGAAGGGGTCTTGGTTGTCTTTGGGTTCTGAATCCTCCATGTCCCCATCCTCAACAAGCTCTTCCTCACTGTACAATTCTAGGGTGCCTTATTCTGGGTGTCACATGGTGTCTGCTGTCACTCACAGGTGTGATCCCCGCTCAGAATGGCATCTAGCTCTGCATAGTAGAGACAGGTGTGGCGGGACAAACATTTTTTTTTAATTTTTTTGCTGCTTGGGCAGCGGAGTTCAAAATGTAGGAAATGCCAAGTTGAGATCTCTACATGCACCGGGTGGCTTAATTATTTGTGCTGTGATAGCACCTAATCACAGCAGCAGGGAGTTGACTGACAGGAGTGTGTCTTCCCTTTCCTCTCCCCCCCCCCCCTTTTATGCCTCTTGTTGTGTAAGGAGCATGTGACAGTGTTAAGAGCAGGATAGAAGCAGTAGTGAGAATAGAACATATTGCGAACTGCTGTGTGTGTGTGTGAACGCACATGTGTATATGCACATTGGGCTGGTGCAGCTCCTTTCTATTGCACCTCTGATGTAGTGTAAAGCCAGTTTAATCGGCCTTTATGTCGGTGTGATCCTGTGGTTGTGCAGAGCTGACATGGCCTCTTACTCACTGGAGCTGATGTTACAGGGGAAAAGAGGGCATGGCAAGAGAAGTGTCTAGCTAGGCTGCCTATGTGCTACTCCTATCTTTGGTTACATTTTTGGACCCTGGTAGCTGTTGTAGCCTGGTATAAATTTAGAGAAGCCTGAGGACTGCTTTACCTTGTGACAAGAGGATCTGCCTGAAGGATTGGGAGTGCAAAGATGAACTTCAAGTCCCCTTTACAGCACCCCCCAGTGTGTGCTTTCTGCAGCTGGCTGTAGCCGAGGTTCTAATCTAATAGACATGTGGTTTTCCTATAGCATATAGTGGATGGCTTCCTTCCTTCAGTAAGTAAAGTCCATTCTTGGTCTAATCATGATGGGTGCATGTCTTTGTCATCTATGCTCTTTTCTTCCACCCTCCGTGCTCTCTACAAACTTTATTTAATGAATGGTAGAGGCTTCCCCCAGTTCATAAATAGGATTGCCATGATTTCATTAGGATGATGTCCTAAAAATATTAACTCTATTGAAAAGTAATTCAGTTACAGTCCTGTATTCCATTATATATGTAATGTAAACATTACTCTGCTTGAACGGCTACAAAAAAGTATTAATACGTTTTCTTCGTTCATGGGCACATGGATAGGAGGGGGGTTTTCAGCTCATGCTGGTGCTCTCTATGAGAGATACTCATAGCTGTCAGATTCCTCCTCTTTTATGTTACCTGATTTATGTTACCTGATTTATTCCATACCGTACCCTTGCAGTGAAATTCTGTATTTTGCTGTATAGAACATCTTAATTTTAAAATACTGTGTTCTTAAATCTTGCCTCAGTTGGAGAAATGCAGTAATAGTTTTTTCCCAATAGAGGCTGGAGTTTCACTTAGAGAAAGGTCTAGAGAGACTTTTCTGAGGCCTGAAGAAGTGGGTTTTAAGTGCTGAATGCCTTATCCTTCAGAGGTCAGATTAGATGATCACAATGGTCCCTTCTTTGTAATCTATGGATCTGTCCTCACTATCTGGGACATTTAGCATGTACTTAAACATGAACCTTACAGACATAATAACTTTTAGCATTTTTAGTCTTAATAAAGATTAAATAGTCCTTTCCTGCTGTAGGTACAATTTGAGAACCTCCGTCTTTCATTTCGCAGTTAGAGCTGGTTAGATACCCAGAGTAAAAATCATTTGATCAATCAACAAGTTCTATTCAAAAGTGCATATATTCTACACCTCTTGGGTAACATCATGACGTTCTAGTGCAACTTTCAAAGATTTCCCCATCTTTGCTCAGCGCTATAAAACCCTATTATTAATGCAAACATTGACAGCTATGAAGTGACAGTGGAGCATTATGTGGCTTTTGTTGGCTGTAGTGAACCAGACCAATCCTCTAATGTAGCATTCACCATATTTAACTGAAAATATGTGTCCCCTCCATATGAGCGTGCTAGGGTTCTGGTGGTTTGTTTCTGACCCTTGGCATTATTTCATGAGAGGGGGTTTGTGATCAGGAAAATCCTACTAATGAAGTTCTGCAATGCAAGATAAATGGGAGTAATCTTCAGTGAGCTGTAGTTCAAACACTGGAGAAACGCCTTCAACAAGGACAACTGAAGGTAGAAAGCTTTCGTTTCAGTGTTGCCTCTCCCCTTGTAAGACACTAAAGACTAAAAATCTAATTGGTGATTTGAAGTAAGGAAGTTAGAATCCTGTTTTATAAATCTCTGCTGTCCTAAAATGGTCTTATTCAGGATGGCTCAATGGAGGGTGCAGCACAATGCAAAAGCTTGTTGAACTCCCTCGACGTAGGCTGGACATATTTCTTTCATGGAGAAAGTACCTCTCAGGTACTCTGAGGCATCTTAGAAAGTATTAAAAAATTAAACACACACCTCCATTCTCTTGCTAACAATTATTAAATCATCTTTTAAAGGCTTCCACCTCCCTCCCCAACTTTCCCACTCCTCATCTTTTTCTTGTGATGTGACTTCCTTAGGTCTGATCTATGCTAGCGATTTTAAAGACTTCCCACCATTGTTATTATGAGTGAAGCTTCACCAGTGGTAGATGGGGATCTTAACTATCATGCCATCTAAATCTGTTCAGAACAATAGCAACAATGAAAAACTTTCTGGAAAAAGGCCAAAATAGACACAGGCCTGTAGGAGTGGGATCATTGATCTATAGCTTTAATAATGTCTTCTGTAAAAGAACTACTCCCTCTTGTGCACACATAATGGATGAGGGAGGTTGTTTAGCAAAACGTAATCCAACAAATATTTGAATGGTAGTCACAAGTTTCTTGTCTAACTAGAAGGTAGTTGAGAAATTAATGGTCAATATTTGATTTGTTGTGCAATCTCTAAAAGGTAGTAATGAACACTTTAGTGCGTAGCTTTTTCTCTAGTTTATCTGCTTCATAAACTTGTAATTTAATTTTCCATTCCCAAACTTGGGAAAACTCCTTTGATTTAGTGGAGATGAAATGATCACAGCTCATGATTTACTTGTTCACAAACCAGCATATTCTGCCAGCACAGTCTGTCTATAGTACTTATATGGCCCCCACCACTGTAGTATTGGAGCATCTCACAACACCCCTGTGAGGTAAGGAAATGCCATTATCCCCATTTTTACAGATTGGGGAACTGAGCCACAGAGAGTAAGTGGCTTGGCCAGGGTCACACAGGTTGTTTGTGTTGGAGCAGGAATGGAAAAGCCCTAGTATAGTTTCTTGTCTAACAGCTGCTCTATTGATGAGTCTGCAGAGATTTTCCTCTTTAAAAAATGCAATACTTTCTGCAGGATCTTTAAATTTTCATTTTAAAGAATTGTTTAGAATTCTGTTTTGTGCTGGTCTCCTGAAAAATGGGAAAGGGTCCTGAGAGGAGCTACGAGAATGTGTGGTCTGGAAAAACACCCTTTACAATGAGACTAAAAGAGTTCAGTCTCTTTAGTATATTGAAGAGAAGGCTGAGGAATGACTTAAGGTCTTAAACTACCTACACAGGGAGAAGATCACTGACACCAGAGGATTTGTTATTCTAGCAGGCACAAATGTTACAATATCCAGTGGCTGGAAGTTGAAGCTGACAAAGTACAAATTGAAAATGAGACAAATTTTTAACAGTGAGGGCAGTTAACTACTGGAACAGCTTACGGATGTGGTAGATGCTCCATCACTTGGAGTCTTAACGTCAAGATTGGATGTCTGTCTTAATGAGATGTTCCGGCTCAGCCACAAGTTATTGGGCTATTGGAACTGCTGGGTGAAATTCTATGGGCTGTTATGTAGACGGCTGGACTAGATAATTGTGTTGGTTCTGGCCTTAAAATCTATGGTCTACACTTGCAGTTAAACAGAGTTCATTGCTGGTTTCGCAGCGGCTCTTATAGTCAGAAATGGATAAGTTTTCTAGTATAGACCAGGGTTCAGGTCAGAGGGGACTAGATAGCTAGGACAGAAGTGCACCTGGAGGTCAACCTTTCAAACACAAAATTCAGTGGTGCGGGGAGGAAGCACATGTCTGAGTTGTCAGACAAGCCTAGATCCTAGAGAGGGGGTAAACTTGAACAGTAACTTGGAATTTGTGCACTGTTATTTTCAGTAGCATCTGAAGGTTCTGCTAATTCTTTAGACACATGGTACGAGTAGCAGAGTAGCTGAAAACAGTATCCATTTGCTATCTCTTGAAAGTGGAATTATGTGAGAGAGAGAGAGAGAGAGGCAGCAAAGATTTGAGTAGAAAACACTTCCTGAATAAACCACTTCTCTGTCTGTCTTTGCAGAAAGAGGTTCAGAAGATATTGACATCCTTCCTGATGGTCTGGCTTTCATTAGCTCTGTAAGTACCTGGGCTCCTACCTCCCCACCCTATGCAGGTGCTTGAGTACTAATTTTTTCTGCACCGGAGTAACACCTGCAAATTGCAGGCTGAACACTTTCTGTGCACACTGCTTCCTGGGAGTAATGCAGACTTAAGTTAGCTCAAACTATATTTCTTCCTACTTGGGGAAGTTCATTTCTTAACCTTGCAGAGTTGTTGTGGCTATTGTTATACAACCTTTATCATTGGCACATGTGATTTTACATTCTCCTGGTGCATTGCCGACCCAAAGTATTCAGCATTTGAGTCATCCTCCCCAAATCAGGAGATAGACTTAAAAATCATGATTTCCCCCCCTTAAATTAACTTTTGGATTCTTTTTGCTTATTTCCTGGTTATTGAGCCCTTAGGGTTCACATATTCAAGCTTTTCTCCACAGCCATAAACGCTAGGAACTGTGTTTTGCTACTTGAATGCTGAGAGTTTCATTCATGTGATTCCAGCAACTGTCACTATTGGAAAAACAACCAATATTGCAATACGTGTGATAGCATCCGTGTCGCCAACTCTCGCGATTTTGCCTAGAGGAACTGTACTAGGTATTAGGTAGTCTCCTTACCCATTCAGGTGCACTTAACTGTGGCCATATTTTGTTTACCCATATTCTGAAAACTTTTTGAACAGATAGCCTGGATCAGTTCAGAGATTCCCTGTATTACCTTGCATGGTAGTGATGTTCCAAAGCTGCAGTCATCTGAGCTGTCTGAAAGCAATGACGCTGTGTCCTGAAGAAATGTTAAAGTGGGGGAACATGGAACTGAGAGACAGGAGCCAAAAGGGGTAGAGACAGGATGGATACAGGCCCTTAGAAGTCACTTGAGGTGGGGGGAGAAGAATGGGGGGAGGGAGGCAGGAAAGCTGGGGGGAGAGGTGCTTGTTTTGAAAGGGACCAGCACAGAGTGGCTGGGTACATATTGCAAGTGGGGATCTGCAATGTTGGGGTCAGAAGCCCTGTGTGGGTATGCAGCATTGTCTTGGGATAACCAGCACAGGGAAGGTAGATGCCTGGCGGGGGGGGCTAGCATCACAAGAAACAGGAGTGCTCAGACAGGGTCTGGGCAGAGCAGTAGTGGCTGGTGGCTATTGAGGGGAATTACCAGCACTGAATGAGGGTGCTGGAGCAGCACTGTGGATGTGGTGGCAGTTTGTGGGGCGGAGCATTCAGAAAAACAGTGGGGAAGGGATGTCTCTGGGATGCAGCAAAATGAGGGAGCTTCTTTGTGGAAGGGTGTCGTAGCAGCAGGTGGATGTGGAGAGGCAGTAGCACTGTGAGAATATTTGGTGGTGGTGGGGGCATCAGCAGTATATGGTGCAGAGCATGCACAAATGTGGCTGGGTTGCAACATGAGGAGGATGCAGGCAGCATAGTGAGAGAGTTAAGGAGGGATCAGTTGATTAGGGAGAGCATGAAACAAAAAACAACAGGAAAGAGACGGGATTAGTACAGTTGTTGCTGTATCATGAGATGTATCCACAAACCAAAACAAAGAGTTAGTCTTGGCAGCTTTGTCAGGATCCTCTTAACTTTCTTGTTGTGTTTACTTAATCTTAAAGGGTTTAAAATATCCAGGGTTAAATAGCTTTGCTCCAGACAAGCCAGGTGAAATATTTCTGATGGATTTGAATGATGAAAACCCAAGAGCAATAGAACTGAGAATCAGCCGCGGGTTTGATCTGGCATCATTTAACCCTCATGGGATCAGCACGTACATAGACAAAGGTAAGAAGACTGTTAAATGGAGACAAGAAATCTCAACCTAGAGATTTATTATAATTATTTATTATAGGTAAAACCCTTTGCTATCCCTGTCCCCCTCCATGTTTCACCATCAGTAACCTGATACGTGGGTGGGAGAAAAAAGTCTGATCCAGCAGGTCTTTTGATTTAATATACGAAGAACTGGCTGTTTGAGATTGTACATGTGTTTATATAAACTGACAGACTCTGTCGTCTTCAAGATATTCAATAAACGGGGCATATTTCTATAACTATGGAGAATGTGGGAAATGTCTGTATTTTTATGCATATTATGTATAAAATCCAGGAGTCCAGGAGAGCTGGCTGTATTTCAAGGAATCCCTGTTGAGGTTACAGGGACAAACCATCCCGATGAGTCGAAAGAATAGTAAATATGGCAGGCGACCAGCTTGGCTTAATGGTGAAATCCTAGCGGATCTTAAACATAAAAAAGAAGCTTACAAGAAGTGGAAGTTTGGACATATGACCAGGGAAGAGTATAAAAATATTGCTCGGGCATGTAGGAATGTTATCAGGAGGGCCAAATCGCACCTGGAGCTGCAGCTAGCCAGAGATGTCAAGAGTAACAAGAAGGGTTTCTTCAGGTATGTTGGCAACAAGAAGAAAGCCAAGGAATGTGTGGGCCCCTTACTGAATGAGGGAGGCAACCTAGTGACAGAGGATGTGGAAAAAGCTAATGTACTCGATGCTTTTTTTGCCTCTGTTTTCACTAACAAGGTCAGCTCCCAGACTGCTGC
Source organism: Lepidochelys kempii (assembly GCF_965140285.1). Classification (NCBI taxonomy): domain Eukaryota; kingdom Metazoa; phylum Chordata; order Testudines; family Cheloniidae; genus Lepidochelys; species Lepidochelys kempii. The sequence continues at coordinate 222,518,475 of NC_136381.1, forward strand.
GCTGGGCATCACAAAATGGGGAAGAGATGGCCAGCCCTCTGTGGAGATAGAGGTGGTTAGGGACTATTTACAAAAGCTGGACGTGCACAAGTCCATGGGGCCGGACGAGTTGCATCCGAGAGTGCTGAAGGAATTGGCGGCTGTGATTGCAGAGCCATTGGCCATTATCTTTGAAAACTCGTGGCGAACCGGGGAAGTCCCGGATGACTGGAAAAAGGCTAATGTAGTGCCAATCTTTAAAAAAGGGAAGAAGGAGGATCCTGGGAACTACAGGCCAGTCAGCCTCACTTCAGTCCCTGGAAAAATCATGGAGCAGGTCCTCAAAGAATCAATCCTGAAGCACTTGCATGAGAGGAAAGTGATCAGGAACAGCCAGCATGGATTCACCAAGGGAAGGTCATGCCTGACTAATCTAATCGCCTTTTATGATGAGATTACTGGTTCTGTGGATGAAGGGAAAGCAGTGGATGTACTGTTTCTTGACTTTAGCAAAGCTTTTGACACGGTCTCCCACAGTATTCTGGTCAGCAAGTTAAGGAAGTATGGGCTGGATGAATGCACTACAAGGTGGGTAGAAAGCTGGCTAGATTGTCGGGCTCAACGGGTAGTGATCAATGGCTCCATATCTAGTTGGCAGCCGGTATCAAGTGGAGTACCCCAAGGGTCGGTCCTGGGGCCGGTTTTGTTCAATATCTTCATAAATGATCTGGAGGATGGTGTGGATTGCACTCTCAGCAAATTTGCGGATGATACTAAACTGGGAGGAGTGGTAGATACGCTGGAGGGGAGGGATAGGATACAGAAAGACCTAGACAAATTGGAGGATTGGGCCAAAAGAAATCTGATGAGGTTTAATAAGGATAAGTGCAGGGTCCTGCACTTAGGACGGAAGAACCCAATGCACAGCTACAGACTAGGGACCGAATGGCTAGGCAGCAGTTCTGCGGAAAAGGACCTAGGGGTGACAGTGGACGAGAAGCTGGATATGAGTCAGCAGTGTGCCCTTGTTGCCAAGAAGGCCAATGGCATTTTGGGATGTATAAGTAGGGGCATAGCGAGCAGATTGAGGGACGTGATCGTTCCCCTCTATTCGTCATTGGTGAGGCCTCATCTGGAGTACTGTGTCCAGTTTTGGGCCCCACACTTCAAGAAGGATGTGGATAAATTGGAGAGAGTCCAGCGAAGGGCAACAAAAATGATTAGGGGACTGGAACACATGAGTTATGAGGAGAGGCTGAGGGAGCTGGGATTGTTTAGCCTGCAGAAGAGAAGAATGAGGGGGGATTTGATAGCTGCTTTCAACTACCTGAAAGGGGGTTCCAAAGAGGATGGCTCTAGACTGTTCTCAATGGTAGCAGATGACAGAATGAGGAGTAATGGTCTCAAGTTGCAGTGGGGAAGGTTTAGATTGGATATTAGGAAAAACTTTTTCACTAAGAGGGTGGTGAAACACTGGAATGCGTTACCTAGGGAGGTGGTAGAATCTCCTTCCTTAGAGGTTTTTAAGGTCAGGCTTGACAAAGCCCTGGCTGGGATGATTTAACTGGGAATTGGTCCTGCTTTGAGCAGGGGGTTGGACTAGATGACGTTCTGGGGTCCCTTCCAACCCTGATATTCTATGATTCTATGATTATGTGTGACACAGTTTGTCCACTCACTTTTGTATTTTGGCCTAGTCCTACTTGGTCTCAAGGGGTTAACTTTTTTCCAGACAGATACATCAGGAGTGAAGGAATAAGCATTGAATGGAGTGGGCGTGGGTCACGTATTTATGTCTGGGCTGGCATGAATGAACTATAAACACATGGATAGAGCTACTTTGGAACTCCAGTGGGGAACAGCACCAGACCATTAATTTTTTTAATGACACCTGGTGTCTTGGAATATGGGTGGGTGATTACATATGTGACCACAAACTGAACACTGGGAAGGGCAGCACTCATGAAAACACCATCACTGGAACCTGAAACAAAGGACATAAGTGTTAAGGGGCTGGGAGAAGGAATTTGTTCTGCCTGTGGGAGAAGAGTATTCCAGTCTGGGACTGTTGCACAGCTGCAGGCATGCTGTCTGTCTTCCAGGCCAGGGCAAAGAGGGACCCTCCTAACCAAGAAAGGAAGAGCTGCCAGGTTAAGGGGGAGTTGTGTGTTTTAGCCTTTTCTTTACTATTTTAACAGGATGTCCCTGCACACTGGGTTCCTGAGAACTAATAAATGATGTCTTGTTTTGGAAAGGTTGTCTTGTGTCACTGCAAACACATTGGTTGTATAGCTCCCCAGAGGGGAAGCCTCCAAGAAGGGTTCAAGATCATTTGGACCTGCTGGAGGAGCTCCTGTGGGAAACGGGTGCTGAAGGCAGGGACCCAGTCTTTGAGCTGTGGGGCTCCCCCTTGATTAGAGGGGAGACCCATAAGATATCACTAAGGTCGCACTCCCAGAAAAACAGCAAAAGAGTTGGAGGCACAGCATGCCCTGTAATATCACCGCAGCAACCAGTTGCAGGTTTTGAACGCTTTACGGCATGGGTGTTTAGTAAGGGGAGTAGGAGAAGACAACTCAGTGTATGGAAATATAATGCCTCCATCACTGTTCAGATTCTGCAGTTCTGGTGCTATGAGCCTTAACTGAAACTCTGTTGCCCGGCTATAGAGCCTGTGCACAATGAGCATTTCTCTTCTAGCTCACTGCACAGTAGTGACCACAAAGGGAGACTGGCTTGTGGCTGAAATGAAGCGCTGGTTCTGCAGCTTTTTGGTACTGAATGACTGATAGAGACGTGGCATCCTCTAAAGGCTCTTTCTGTCCGTAGAAGACCCTTCAGTCTATCGGCATCCCCCCCACCACCTCACAGGGGTGTTGAGTGTAAATACATCAAAAGGCGCTTATATACTACAGCGGTAGAGGTAGATAACATACCAGACACAGACATTTAAGCTGCCGTGTCCTTTTTGTGAAACTCAACAATTTTTCCACATTCTTTCTTTAGATGACTCCGTGTACCTCTTCGTTGTGAATCATCCGGAATTCAAGAGCACAGTTGAGGTGTTTAAATTTGTAGAAGATGAAAACGCTCTTGTACACCTAAAAACTATCCGCCACGAACTTCTGTCGAGGTACTGCATCCAAATCACAGCACCTGTCTCCATTTGGCTAAAGGCTGTTTTTGTTAAAGCTCAATTTATATTCAAGGAAACGTAAACCCTAGAGGACCTTTCCATTTTATGTTTTCCCGCTGCTTTCATCAGTACTTCACATCTGGATACTGCCAAGCTACTACGCTTCTCTCCCGTCTCCTTTGTAAGTTAAGGCGTGGATCCACAAAGGGATGTGGGTGCTTAAAAGCCCAGGTTTAGGTCTCTGTCAGCTTTAGGCACCACGGCAACCCACAAACCCCTGCCTAACAGCACAGGCACTTACATTCACTTGGCACCTACATTTTTGCTGTAAAAGTCCCTTAGTTTCTGCACCTGGGCATTTGGATGCCTAAGCCACTCTGATCGGGGGAAGATAGGTGGGGGGAACGCCTATCGTGCCTGCAAGACCCATTCCAGTAGGTGTGCTCAAAACACCCTTAACTCTATGCAAAACAAATGGGGGGTGGAAGAGACGGCAAACATCCCTTATAGCCTATTAGCCCAATGGTTAGGGTTCCTACCTGAGATGTAGGAGACCCTAGTTCAAGAGGAGAAGGGATTTGAACAGGGGTCTCCCACCTCTCAAGTGAGTGCACTGAGCAGCGTGATTTTTTACAGTGCCTTGGCCCTATCCGTATTTAATTAAAGTGGAACTGCTTCAACAGGAGAGATTGAGAGAGACCCACATTGGAAAGGTTTCAGAGTAGCAGCCGTGTTAGTCTGTATTCGCAAAAAGAAAAGGAGTACTTGTGGCACCTTAGAGACTAACCAATTTATTTGAGCATGAGCTTTCCTGAGCTACAGCTCACTTCATCAGACATTGCATCCGATGAAGTGAGCTGTAGCTCATGAAAGCTTATGCTCAGAGAAATTGGTTAGTCTCTAAGGTGCCTCAAGTACTCCTTTTTCTTTTTTCCACATTGGAAAGTCTCATAGTTCAGCAGCTATGGCCCTCACCTCAGAGGTGAGGCTGCGCTTTAACGTTGGTAGTGCAGACATACCCTAACTCAAGTTTTGTGTATTCCAGTGATTTTTTTCAAGGCTCCTATAAGCTAGGTGTTGCAATGCTAAGTCCCTTTGTGGATCTGGTCCTAAATGACTTCATTCCATATTTGGGAGTAAAATGTCACGAACCCTCCCAAACACTGAACCAACCCTGACCAGTGTGCTCAGGATGATAATGTCCTGCTGTCTGGACTGGATCATGAATGTGGGGTCCGGCCACAGGGCAGACAGGAAATAGGGCACAAACACCACATTGGTTGTATGCTCTGTAATTAGATTTCACCAACCAAGTAACAAGTGTGAACTCCCCAGCCTTACCATGGAGTGACATACAGTCCCCTTGGGCTATCTTGTTGATCGGGCAAGCCTGCTTCAGTGATGGATGGTTCCTTCTACCAAAAATCACAACAATATTCAGATTGCTCCCATTCCCAGAGGACCAGTCATTTACCCTAAGTCAGTTGTACCCCACATCTCTCACCAAAGGCAACTCTTTTAGCGAGTCCTGTAATAAACTAACGAAAGATTTATTAACTAGGAAAAGGAAATAAGAGTTAAATACAAGGTTAAAGCAGGTAACTTACACGCACAAATGAGTTAGTCTTAGATGACAAAAGGTAATAGAAATTTCTATAATAAGCAAACTCCATATTTCCTTTAGGGCTAACTCAGGCAAAACAGCTGGGGGGGTCTTCTGTTTGTGCTTAGTGATTCTTGCCCCTTTAGAGTCCAAAGCAAAAAGAACCCTGTTTCTCCGTGGGGGAGAAGAGGGTGATGGGGAGAGAGAGGGTGAGGAGTGCAATTAACAAAGTCTTTGTTCTTTGTCTCACAATGGCTCATTTGGTTTAAAAGGCAGCCTGTAGGAAGCCAGTTTTTGCATTAGAGAAAGATTCTCTCCTGTTTGAGTTACAGAGGTTTACAATGCAAATGCTCAATATAACTTTATACCCTGGGTTACATATGTTATAAGTGAGATCAGTAGATGCACATCTGACAAGCATTTCATCAGGTCTAAACACATTCTTAACAACTTAAGATCTAGGTCAGGGATTCTCAAACTGTGGTCGAGACCCCAAAGTGTGTTGTGACCCCATTTTAATGGAGCCACCAGGGCTGGCATTAGACTTGCTGGGGCCTAGGACTGAAGGTAGAAGCCCAAGCACCATCACCCGGGGGCAAAGCCCGAGCCCAACCACCTGGGGCCAAGCCAAAGGGCTTCAGCCCTAGGTGGCAGGACTCAGGTTACAGGCCCCCCACCTGGGGCTGAAGCCCTTGGACTTTGGCTTCCCCGCCCTAGGTAGTGGGGCTTGAGCTTTGGCTTTGCCCTTCCCCTCTGAGCTGGTGGGGCTCGGGTAGGCTCAAACTTTAATTTTTTTCCCCCCTCCTGGGTTCATAAAGTAATTTTTGTTGTCAGAAGGGGGTTGCGGTGCAATGAAGTTTGAGAGTCCCTGATCTAGGTTAAAATGCTAACATGCAGGTGAGCCAGACTGGTTTCTACCTATGCATTTGTCAGTGTTCAGTGAGGCCCAGGAGCCTTGGCATGAGCTAGCATCTGGTTTACGAGTGCCTCAGATACCAATTTAAGTTTGTTCAAAGCTGTATATGGCACCTCTCTCTGTTCTCTATTGTAATCCAGTTTCATACATAATTATAATTTTCACTACATGAACACTAATTCTCAAACCTCTGTAAAATTTGTTCACTCCATTTTTCTTATTTCAGCTTGAATGATGTTGTGGCTCTGGGACCTGATCACTTCTACGCTACTAATGACCACTATTTCTCTGACTCCATCTTGATGTACCTGGAGATGTTCTTGGGCTTGACCTGGTCAAATGTTGTCTACTACAGTCCAACAGAAGTTAAAGAGGTAGCCTCTGGGTTTTACTCAGCCAATGGAATTAACATTTCACCAGACAAAAAGTAAGTCTCTTTTGGTCTCCTTATACATTTAATGGACCAAATGATGAAAAGAAACTCAGACAATATTCCTGAATTTTACATGCAAATATTTGCATGTGCAGATTGTGTGGTTAGTCTTCTAAATTGACTTGTGGGTGTACATTTGGTTAGTTGACTGGGTGCTCTTTGTAAAATATGGTTGTAATAAGTAATCTGAAGTGATTATATAACTTTTATATAATTTTATTCAACTATTGGTGGTATTTTATCCAATAATATCAAAGAAATTACATTTTAACCAACCTGATACTTGCATTTTTTTAAATGCTTGCAAGAATTAATGGATAATACTCCTCCTAAAATTGTAATAAGGGCAACTGTTCGTTTAACTTGTACAGACTACCACAGCCTGGGAGCCTGTTTCAGAGTGTAAACCATTTGTACAATTTGTGACTGGTATTTTTACAAAATATGTATTTGTGACACTATTGATTGGAGTCCTGGTTGTTACATTAAAAACACCTTGGAACACCAAGTACTTTAGCCATCTGTCTTGAGTTCAGTGTGTGGACAGCTTGGGATTCTTATAAGCATTTCAGAATATCAGTTTAAAGCTTCTAAAAATCAATGCTTACAACTAAAGAATCAATTTACTTTTACTTTTATCTCTGTGTAGACACCTTGTTAATAGACTCTTTCGTTTGAAGGTATGTTTATGTTGCTGACCTGCTGGCTCATAGTATCCATGTTATGGAAAAACATGCTAACTGGAGTCTAACTCAATTGAAGGTAGGCGGTTTGCCACTTAGAACAAGAACCTAATCCATGTTTGAAATGTAGTGTATACCCTTTAGGTAGCCTAGATCTCTCAATCATAGCCTGATTATGGGTAGAGAATGTGTTAATATACATGCAAACAAAACTGCTGGGGGGCTGTGGTTGGCTCTTGTGGTACTGAGGGGAGAGGTATTCCTGTGGAATTTCATGTGAGCCATTATTATTGTTCACTGCAGCCTAATACCAGCAACCCTAAAATGAACCTTGAGTTTGGCCCTGATCACGTTCTCCTTCGAGGCGTTATCGACCTGTTGATGCAGTTAGTGCTCATTCATTAATGCAGCCTGCAAACAGAAAGCAGCTTTCAGAGCAGCAAGTAGTATCTGACTGGGAAACAGAGGGCAATTTACAGAACATAAATATTCCAATTTTCCTGCCTGGGGATTTGGACATCTCCCTTTTTATGTCAATGGGAGTTACTTCCCTCCTGCCTAGAGATAATTGGTCCCCATAGCATATAAGGCAGGTGTTATGAGATGGTGGTAACACACCTGATATGCTAGGGTAATTATGGCTTGTGGTTGCTGTGGGCCTGTGGAACAGGCTGTAACATGTTTCACACATCTGTATTAGCTGAGGGGCTCCTGTTGTTGGTATTTCTGTAAATTGCCCCAAATGGTTTGGTTACTGTTCCCTGTATAATAATGGGATCTGGGGGTTAACACACAAACTGGGTAAAATTTCAGATCATGAAATAAATGCCTGTAGAGTGAATTAACAGGCGACCGTTCCAGGTAGGAACTCGGATGTTCTGATTTGGGAACCAATTCACCTAGCTATTTCTAATGCCAGCTTTTTAATGTCTCTTCAGCCACTCATGTCTCTTTCCCTCCCCCACACCTTCACAAAGGATCATAGAACCATAGAAACATAGGGCTGGAAGGGACCTCAAGAGATCATATAGTCTACCCCGCTCAGGCAGGATTAACTCTTTAACTCTTCCATATTTTCAATTTACTTTCCTTTCCATGGATTTCTTACTTAGACCTCAGATTCTGGAATTGGTTCTGCTGCGTCCTGGTCCCCAGCATAAACCAGAGCAGCCTCAGGGCTGCTCTGAAATACCAAGACTGTCAACACTCTTCCAAGGCCATTCCAGCAGCTGGACATCAGCAGATGTAGAGATGTTCCATTCGCATTCCCTATACCAGGCGCTGAGTTGATGGTTTAGTAGCTGCTGCTATAGGATTTTCCCCGATGGTGGGGAAATTCTCAAGGGGCTGATTACACCAGCTTTAAGGCTGCTTTAAGCCACTGGAGCAGCACAACCCAGCCAAAGAGGAGAAAGGATCTGGCCCACTATGCAGATGATCTATTTTTAATATTAAATATTTGTACATGATGCCACTGGCATGCATGTCATTGTACGTAGATATTCAAAGACATTGCCTCTGCCCTGAGGAATTTATAAGGAAGAGGCCTTTGTTTGGGTAGTTACCTGGAAATGGGAACATCTGCAGTTACATTGGATAAGATTATTTATGAATAAAAGTTTTGGAAAGGATAGAAACACCTCTGGACAAGTTTTTTCCATAATTGCCCAATTTCGACTTCTTACACTGGGGTTTCGCACTGAAGCATCAGGTGCCTGGCCACTGTTGGTGACAGGATATTGGACAAGAAGAACCATGGGTATGACCCAGTGTGGCAGCTGATAGCATCCCAGCAGATAACTTTCCCAAGGACAGCTTTCCTTTCCACCTGATCTGTGTCTTCTCCTTGCTGGCCCCAAGAGTCAGTCTCCTCTTTTCTTTTTGTTCCATTTTAATTCAGGTCATCAGTCCTAGCTGGGAGGGACACTGCCAACTTTCATGCCTGTAACTTCCATGCCTGTAATGCACCATGCACACCTATATAAAAACATAAGGCTTGAAGGTGACTAGGGCTAATAATATGCCCCTTCCTTCAGCTCTAGAAGCTGGGAATGAGTTGCTGAAGCAAATATGTAAATATTTATAATGTCCTCATCACCGTCATATCTGGGCAGTACAGCAGATGGTGCATGTTGACAAAAGGTGTAGTGAGGGGAAAATCTTATGGTGGTTTCAGTCCAAATTTTTAAGTGTTACTGAAAGGCATAAATACCTTTGAGAAATATGCTGATTATGAATGAATAAAGAGAGGCTATAAATGAAGTTTGTGACTTCGACGTGTGTGTCACTGTGTTGGGTTCTCCCATGTTTGATAGGTGCTGGAATTGGACACACTAGTCGATAACTTATCTGTTGATCCTTACACTGGGGATATTTGGGGAGGATGTCATCCCAATGGCATGAAGCTGCTCTTCTATGATCCTGAGAATCTTCCTGGTTCTGAGGTTAGTTTGACAGATTCTTTTGGTAAATTAGACCATGTCTATACTGTAAAACTATATTGTTTTAACTAGAACAATATAACTAAAGTGGTACAACTGCGCCCTCTTCCCTCGCGCCCCCCCCCAGTGTGGAAGTGTGGATGCAGTTATACAAGTATGAAAGTGTTTATACTGGTACAGATTATTCCGTTACGGGAAGGAGAATAAAATATTCTGGTGTAAGGTACCTTTATACTGGTATGACTGTGTCCACACTTGGGGTTGTACCAGAATAATTATTTCCATTAAAACAAACACATTTACCCCCCCCCCCCGACTCCATATTCCTAACCAAAATAGCTATACTAATACAAAATCTGTGTGTAGACAAGACATTGGAGTGTCTCTTCTAAAACAAAACAGAAGAACAATGCAGAGCTTTAAAGCAATACTTCAGTCTGGTTTTTATGGAATAGTGCTATCAGGCAGAAAAATCCGCCATTGACGCTAATCTCTGTAGCATTTAATGGCGCTGAAGGAGAGAAACATTTCAGTTCTATCATATGGTATCTTTAGCCATAACCTCAAGGCACTGGTTATTGTGGATTATGTGAATCCAAGTTTTTTTTTGTTAACATTCCTGAATAAAACTAAATGCATCGGAATCAGGAAATAAGTTAAGCAGAAAGGCCCCTTTGGAAATCTCAGCTGGAGTTAAGCAACTGGCTTCCACTGACTTTCAATGGGAGTCATGGGTGTAACTCATTTAGGTCCCTTAGAAAATCCTAGCTGATATCCCCGATTCACCATTGCGTTACTCTGGACCGAGGCTCGAGTAACTGCACTGATATCTGAGGAGCTATGCTGACATTAACTGGAGTAGCGGTTAATCAGGCTCAGATAGTTCTTGAGAATGGGCACTACTTCAGTAGGTCACCTGAGAGAGCATGCTCCCTCTGGAGTGTAGACTTGCCAAAGCTGTGGTCCTCCTCGCTGCCTTCCCAGCAACATACAAGCAACAAGCCATGCCTTGACTTGCTAAAACACTTAGATACCAAGATGACAGAGATTTAAAGAGCTATCAATATGGAGTTCATCAGATAGTGATAAAACTTACCCAGTGGATGGCAGCTTACAGGACAGAGCAGAGAGTCTGATCTGCCCAGTGCCCCTGCCTTATTGTGGCTACACTCCCACTTTCCCAACAAGTTATGTTCGACATGCTGCACAGCTGTGACCTCTCAGCCACCCTCACTGAAACAATCCCTCCAGCTGCTTGGACCTTGATCCTAAATCCGAGCTGACTTCACCCTGGATTCTGTGAACCATGAAGCAGAAAGTGCTTCTTCAGGTAGGGTGGTGGAAGGGCAGGACATATGTACAGTGAAGAAGATTGGGAAGGTGTGGGCTGTGGTCAGAAATAAATTAAAGTAGATGGGTCTGGAAAAAGTCACAGCCCGCTTTGCTTTTTTGACCTGCAAGATGGCAACTGCCAAGAGAGCACAGCTTACAGCCATGGAAAAGGTGATACATGGATGGGTAGGGTGGGATTTCCAAAAGCACTAAATTGAGGTAGGGAGCTCAAGTCCCATGGACTGACTTGTGCTTCTGTGTCATTTCAGTACTTTTGGAAAATTCCACCCCTTAGCTAACATTTCATATTAAAAGGAATTACCCATGCATAACCTTTCAGACTCCATTTCCCTCCTAACTAGTGGCTAGACTCCAAATGTACTTTAAGAGCTTGAACTCAGACCATTGTGAGCCTTGCCAGATAACATCTCTTAAAATGTCTCCGTAACCACCAGAAAAAATCTCCATCTGATCGTTCAATCAATTCCAGGCTGCTTTCTTTGCAGCTGCAGTCTAATTAAATGTTGTTGAACTACATGTTTGGTGCTAGCTCAGTTTAATTGTATTCGTAAAAGAAATATTGCCTGACAATAGAGCAAGGCTAAATTTGTCCTTGTTCTTTCTCATTTACCCTTTAGATTTTATAATGGCTACTAGTGAGCTGCTTTCTGCAATCCTTGCTCTTGTGTGATTTCAGTGAGAATATACAGTTAAAATACCAACGGGAATACTTGAACAGTATGATGCTACTCAGTGTGAATAAGAGTGGCTGAATCTGGTCCTGTGGGTTTAAATCTTTTTAAAATTTGACAGATTGGAAAGGTTCAGAAAAGCACACCAAAAAGTCCTATCTATTTAGTTTAACAAAGAGATGGTTAAGAGGTGACTTGATCATGGTCTAAAAGTACCTAAAAAAGGACGAGTATTTCTGAATTAGGGTTTTTTAAATCTAGCAGACGAAGGTATTGAGCTGAAGCTAGACAAATACAGACTAAAAATGATGTGCACATTTTTAATAGTAAGCTTAAGTAGCTGTAGGAACAACTCACCTTGGGATGTGGTGGATTCTCCGTCACTTGAAGTCTTTTTTTTAAATCGAGACTGGAGAGCTTTCTGAACAGTCTGCTCTAGTTGTGAGCTTAATGCAGCAATCATTTGGTGAAATTCTATGACCTGTGTTATGCGGGAGCACAGATCTTAAGGTCAGAAGGGACCATTACGATGATCTAGCGTAAATTAATATGTCCTGTCTGTGCTGAACTCTGAACATCAGCGACTATAAAAGTAGGACACCTTCTGTATTGACTGCCTGTAACTCTTCCCTCTTCAGGTAATCCGGATCCAGAACATTGTTTCTGCAAAACCTACCGTGACCCAGGTGTATGCTGAGAATGGCTCAGTGCTTGAGGGAAGTTCAGTTGCTGCAGTGCATTCTGGGAAACTGCTCATAGGCACGGTGTTCCACAGAGCTCTTTACTGCAAACTATAGTTCACTCTGGATAGACTTTGTTAGGGGGGAGGGTTCAGTTTCTTTTAAATTGCTAAGTCCAAGCTACATTGCCATAAGTCATGAAAATGTATTCCTCGCCTCAAGGAAATAACATAAGTTCTGTTCAGTAGTGAATGGAAATGGATTTAAAGATTAAAAAAATGTGTGTAGGATTAATGTGGAAGATCCCAGGCCAATAACAAACTGTGGACGTAAATTACAAATTCAACATTAAAAGAAAATAGCTGAAAATGAGTTGGTTCTTGGGTTAGCAAGTGGGATCAGACTTCAGGATTCTGTTTCTCTGGGAGAGTTGATGATCTGCCTAGTGTGTAAAAGAGTGGAGGCAGTGTTGAATAAACACGTCATTTCATGGTTTGGGTCACTAACCCAAGTGCTTTGGGGGGGGCTCCTTTTCACCCCTCTGCCAATTTTCCCTATGCTGTCAGAAATCATTTGAAACCCATGTGTTGCCTTATCATGAACCTGTTCTCAGACATACTCTTGCCTGCATTTAGAGTATTAGGTGTATGATTTAAATAACCTTTCAAGGAATGAGTTCAAAAATCTCTACTTTCTGAAGAGATCTGAAATGCCTTAACCAAACAGTGCCTTGGAGCCTGCGGTCTCCGCATACAGCCAGGAGAGCAGTGGTGAAAACTGCACCTCAGGGAAGGCCTTTAGCACAGAGAATGCAGTTTGTGCAGTATATGTCTAATTACCATGCTGTGTGAAACTGCCACTCACGCCAAAGGATTCTACCAAACAAACTATTATAATGCTGTTTGCTTAGAATGACACAGTCCACTCTGTGTAATCATTGTATTTGTGAGGCTCGTATGACCTTTGTCTGCTAGCCAATATGCTACTCCACCTCCTCTAGGCTAAAGCATTCTGCTAATGTTTCTCTGGCAAGAAGAGAGGCAGTATGGTTTTGGAGAGTGAACTCTGGGACAGCTGTGTTGCTAGGGACAGGTTACTTAACCACTGTCTTGCCCTTTCTTCAGCTGTAGAGTGGGGGAGAGAGATGTCAAGGGCACAGAACAGTTATGAGGAATGACTGAAAATGTGAAAGCAGTATCACCTCAGTGCTAGCTGCCTGATCTGCAGCAGGGGAACGCTGTACTGTATCAGGAGCAAGTATCTAGGCAACCTGTCCTAAAGCTCTCTACCCATGGCTGGATGAGGATGGGTGGAGGGACTAGTAATATTCTAAACCAGGGGTAGGCAACCTATGGCACACAAGCTGATGTTCAGTGGCACTCTCACTGCCCGGGTCCTGGCCCCCGGTCCGGGGGGGAGGGGGCTCTGCATTTTAATTTAATTTTAAATGAGGTTCTTAAACATTTTAAAACCCTTATTTACTTTACATACAATAGTTTAGTTATCTATTATAGACTTAGAGAGACCTTCCAAAAACGTTAACATGGATTACTGGCACGTGAAACCTTAAATCAGTGAATAAATGAAGACTTGGCCCACCACTTCTGAAAGGTGGCCAACCCCTGTTCTAAACCATGAGAGCAAAATGTCAGCCTCCGAGGTAGAATTCTAGCCTAGGGTTAAAAAAGGCCTGATGTATTATCAGCCAAAGAATAGAGAGAGCTGCTCTTGGTTCCCTTCCCTATTGCTACCCCTGCCTCCATGTTCAGGTTAGACTCTGCTCGCTCCAGATGCTCTCTGTGATGTCTGAGCCACTTTTCCAGACACGTCTAGTGTCAGTGCTGCTAATGGGGAGAGAGCATTGGGCAAAGTGAGCAACTCGGGTGTGGATGCTACCAGTGAGTTACAAGGGGATAAAACAATTTTTTTTTAAAATTTCCTGTACCATTACTAGGCTAGGTTGTTGTGACTTGCGGATCTAAGGAAGCTTTTAATTTCTGCACTACTAGATTACTTTCTAATCACAGCACAGTTTTTGGCAGCAGCAACTCCAGTCAGATGGAGAATGCATTGTTTTTACAGAAACACCTTAGGGCCTGCTGGGGTCTAGCTCAAGGGGAATACAAAGCAACTGTATGGCCCCTCACTGGCTACTCTAGGGGTCATGCCAGCATGTGCAGAATCAGTTCTGCACCCTTTCTTCACCGGTGGGCCCAAGCTCTAGTGGGGGTGGGGAGAGGCATGGCCAAGGCATTCCTGTGACCTGGCTATTTGCTCACTGCTGTAACAGCCCAATGGCTCATGGGAACCAGAGCACAGGTTAGGGCTACCCCACCTCAACCACCCGTGGAAGCTAACTAGAAGCCACATGTGCTTTCCTCAGAGCAGTGAAGAGCCTGGGTCTGGAACAGAGCGGAGGTGCCTTACATCTGGTGCAAACTGCATGTGCTCTGAGGAACTCTGCATCAGTACCAGCATGAACCTAACCCCCAAATCCCAGAGAATGCACTGTGTGCTCCTTTGCCTTTATTTTAGGGGGAACAAACTGGCTCCCCCAGAAGCTTCTCTCCCTGCAGCATTTGTTTAATATGAACAGTAGGGAAAGCACAGCTTCCTCCTCCCCAACTTCTTCCAAACAACAAACTGGGCCCTTTTGGGGGAAGTACTAATAGAAAGTCATGTCTTCAAATATACTTCGTTCTGGAATATGCTCTAGTCTTGTGGTTAATTACTGTGTAAACAAAATTCTTATAAGGAAAAACATCACCTGAAATAAATAAAATGTTGATCTTTACAGTATTATGTTTCTGCTGAGCAATATATTGATTTTTTTAATTTGAAATTGTGGCATCATAATACTCAGTGGCTCATTATCAACAACATTTAGCTTTACTACTCCCTGTGCTTTTCCTAATTCATTAATTGATGTACAGTGTCTAAAATGTAGTTGATTGTAAACCTGGTAACCATGAATGTTCTCATCTTTATTAAAAGAAATTACACCACAGAGTTCTTATACAAAATCTGATCCATCTTTAGATTTTAGCTTCTTCAAATGAATGCAAAATGATTTGGAATCGTCATTTTGTCCATTATCCTAATTTTTGGTCCTGGGTAAAATAAAGCCTGTATTGATCCTAGTTTTTATTTTAATTGTAGCTGTGTCTCTTCCTCATGGCTGTGGTATGTATGTTCTGCTGTCAGTCATGAATTCTAAGACGTAACAATGGAATGGGGAAAAATTAAATGAATAGCTACAGGCATTTATTTATATATATATATATATATATATATATATATATATATATATATATATATATATAGTAGTATCTCACAGTACATTAAAAATCATGCAAACACATTATCTTATGCTTACAAAACTCTTTAGCCTCTGAGGAGCCATGTGTTGTCAGTACCGGGGCCTTATGCTGCTCTGGCCATCTCATCTGGTCTGTCTTTTGTATAGGCACAAGATACGTGTCTGTCTGAACCCTGTAGGGTCCCAGTCACTAACTGTTTGCCCTGCTGTGAGGGGCACAGGGTTCCCTGTAGCTCCTGAGTTTTCTAGGTTAATCACTGGCAGTTGTACACAGCACTACCTTCAATATAGGCCCTGGTAGTGCTGTCTCAAAAAACTTAGTATAGAGTGACCTTTAAATACAGCTTAATTATACAACAGAAACACAGACATTAAACACAACTCTACATGTGAAGTGATTTCTAGCAGAAATCTCTAGCAACAGGACCAAATGACTCAGCCACATTTCAAGCCCGACCTACCGACGGTTCAAGTCTGTTTTTTCTGCATGCCATTTTTCCAGTTTCACTACTTGGCTGTGGCCTGGGCACACAGTCCTCTTACTTGCCTTCTACCCACATGCATTTTCTGCAAAGAACTACAGCACATGAAACTACTTATGTAAAGCTATGGCTGCAATTTGACATACAGCTGCTAAAATACATGGAAGAGGAGGAAGATCAGCCTATGCTTGTAGACAGTAAAACACTTCTACACACCACCTCCTCCCTTGGGAGACTGAGGTCAGAAATTCCAAGTGATATCTGTCTTTGATCCCCTTTTAAAGCCCCCCTACAGTCCAAGTGGTAGATTTGTGGAACATACAATTTTCAACATAGCATAAGGTACCACTCACCAAACAGGACCAGCAGGAAATACTGATGAAAACTACACAGCAGATAGGAGGCGAGCCATTGCAGGACTATGGAGTAAACTGTATAGAATCCATTTGTGGTGGGGAGTGGTAGGAAGGATGGAGAGAAGCAACTGTGTTGAGGGGAGGTGGGCAGGATTGGAAGAGTGAGTTATACAATATACCAATAAACAAGAACAGCATTAGTACCTTAGTTAAAATGATCCTTTCACCCTCTTGAGGTGGGGTGACCATGTTGCTGAAACATGACACTTGGTGACACCAGCTATTGGGAACTTTAGAGCCTGAACTCAGAACCTTTTCCATCCAGATTCAATGGTGACTATTTTGGTCCAGATACTGCCAGGAGTAACTCCATTGCAGTGATGGCCGTTACTTCTGCTATATACAGTTATTAAATTTGTGCTGAGCAGGAGAACAGCGCCATAAGGTGGTATGAGAAATGCCCATTACAATTTTCAGTTTGGTCACGAGTGAATTGACACGATACTGTACTTGCCTTACCAAAAGTGATACAGCTCTCTTTAAAAAGTTTTGCCATGGCCCCAACGATTTACGTTGCACTGAACTGCTAGTGGCCTATTTTCTAGGTCCACTTAGGAAGATCATATATGAGCAGATGTGTTACATTTCAAGACTGCATTAAGAAAAATCAGCCATATAATGCCACGGTGGTATGGTTTTTAACGAAATTGTGATGCACTGGGAATATGTCTCTACAATTTATGGTTGATATTGTGAAGTTGTATTATGAAAAACAACGGTCATGAATAACTATGTGTATGTTGTTCCACCTCTGCTGACAGTTCTGTAGCTGGTACACACCCGACAGGGACAATGGAAAATACTTAAGGTTACTACTAACAGTACTTAGACCTTGGTATACTAAAAAACAGCTGCATCCTTACAAAGCCATTGTTAGCTTGAAGTGGAGACTCATCAGGAGCAGAACAAAGGCAGGGAGGTGACCAAGAGTTGTTTAAATAAGGGAACCCACTGGAACAGGGGTGTCAGTCAGGAAGCGTCAGGCAGGGTAAAGTCACACAAGCTGGGTAAGGGGCTTTGCAGGAGGGGAGAGCTCACCCATCATGTAACACCCTGCCTGCCTTCGTGGACACCAGTGATCCCTAAGTACTCCCAACAGAAGACTGAGCCAGGTGGGCTTATGAGCTCCATTTCCAAGGGGTAACAGACAGCCTCAGGGTCCAGGAAATGTTGCAGAGAGGCCAAGGGAGGAACCACTGTTGCAGCCTGTCAAGGTTCCAAAGGTTTAAACCACCCATGGGGGATCCAGAGCTCAGAGGCTTGGATTCCCTCCCCAGACATCCTAGTGGGTGGCCCGCAAGAGGCACTCACTAGGACCTGTGATAAGAATCATGGAGTGTAATAAGATCAAACCTGAATCCTGAATGCTGCACCATTTGTCCTGATCTTCCAGCTAACAGATGAGTTTAAAATCAACTTTAGACTTGCTGGGAAAGGAAGAACGAACAATTATGTGAAAGCCACCACAAGCACAACTAAAGGCTTGCTTACAAGGAGAAATAGCCCAGAAGAGCAAGCTTGCCATGTGGACACTTATTCTGCACTAATAGTGCCTTTCTGTGGCTTAATCTTTTTTGGAATAGCTGTTGTGTTTTAAAGTCACATCCTATCTTATTCTGCAATAGACAGATCCTAACACATGGCAGTAGTTGTCCAAACTGGGTAACATCTTATTAATTCTGGAATGAATAACAGAGGCGGGAAGACTAAATAAAAATTCTTGTAACAAGTTTCAGTAGTTCTCTTTTTATTGCATTCGTTGTCTAACAATAATACTCATTGGCAAGAAATTTATTTACACTAACAAATTAATTTTAATCAAAGGTGATTGGGTTTTTTTAAATCTGTAAGAAAACAAAGGGCCACCATGATGTTTTGCTTTGAATGCCTCCAAATAACCAAATGTAAAGGAATGTTGTTTTTGGAAACTCAACAATCCAGAGAAGTACATATTAACCAAGCACAAGAGAACAAGCTCAGACAGGGCACTATTGTCTCTTCCATGCAGATGATTAGACACCAAGATGTACAAATGAAAAGTCCAGGATTACATGCAATTCATACACATTTGACCTTAAAAAAATTCTGAAGCATAACTATCTCCCTAAGATAAAAAGAAACAATAAAAGAAGCCAGTTTTTACAGTGGCGCACAGTGCATTTCTGTTTTTTAGCTGCCCAGTCTTTTAGCAATATGTATAACACTTGTTAGTTACCAGTGATTTATAAGTGCAACATCACTGAAAAATACAAAAGCAGGAGTTATGACAGTAAATGAGTCAGGGAAAGCAAATATATTTTGGGAAGTTCACTGCGCACCATGTCATCTCCATTTGAGGAAGCTTCCTTATTGTCTTTCGTGCCATGTAATTCTTGTTTCTTCTGGACACTTCATCAATATTGTGAGTCTTCCTGCATTTACACCCATGTCTGCTCCCATTGTAGTCAATGGCAAAACTCACACTGAAAACAATAGGAGCAGGATTAGGCCCCTTTTTTTTGCTCAATTTGGGGTTGATCCTGTAAAATGCTAAGCACCTTCCTCCAAAGCCAAACAGTGCTGAAGGCCCTTAACATCGCACATGATTAAGCCAGATAAACTAGGAGATTTGTGCCTAATAAAGAGTCCAAATTTCTGAAAGAAACAAGCAGCACAAAGAGCTAAAGGCAAAACCTCCCAACAAGACATACACATCCTCCCTTTAGTCATGATTTACTGGCTATAACAGAAGTGCCAGGCCCACTGCCAGGTAGTGAAAGACGGCCTATCTTAGGGCCAGTAGGGAATCAGAGGGCTCAGTTTCATGACTGTGATATCACAGCTTTCAAATAGGACAGTTTTGAAAATGTCAGAAGATGCAATAAAACATACACAGAGCTTTGAAGAAAAGGACTGTGAAACATGCACATGACGTCTAGCTCATGGTGTGATGACTGGATGAGTCACTTCTGACATCACAATCCTGCCCGAGAATCAACTGCTCAAAGCTCTCCAATAGACATCTAAGCTAAGTTTACAAAATGTACAAAAAGTTTTCTTGTAATACTAATTCTAATAAATCAATCCTGGCAAAAGAACACAAGGACAACATGCAGAGAGATGTACAGAGGAACAGTCTGTATATGATTTTAATAAAAACTTTTGTTTAAAATCTTGTGATCCATCAAGTATATAAAACATAACATGAAAACTGTGAGTGAGGCTAAAAACACATCTGATCTATTATACAAACTGCTAGAGCTTTGCTCTTATGAGTTTCATATTATCAGAATCCTTGATGTGTGTTTTATGTGCATATAGCCCTAAAACTCACAGTTACCTACACATTAACTAATCTCTTCAATACAGTGTGTATATTTGTGTGTGTATATGTACACACACAAATGCAAAAGTATGTTAAAAAGCAAACCACAAGCCCCATCACTTAAACATTTTCATTTCTAGAAATGCTCATTTCTTTCATTCTGAATCATTGATAAAAAAAATTCTCTGTGAACTCTGCCCTTTCATTTGAACTGTTGAAGACTTCCAGGTTGCTCAAATACATGCTGTCTTTTTCAAACAACTTTCTATTTTTCAGAGTTTTGGACCAAGTTACAGGTTTTCTGAGATTTTAAAGCTTACGGAACAAAAGCTATAAACAAGTTTGCCTGCTCTCTGGTTGAGGCACAGCACAGGACTAGGCAAGTGCTATTAAAAGGCTCAATCCTTCTCTCACTGAACTCAATGACAAAACTCCAGTAGGAACAGGATCAGGTCCCAAAACAACAACATTTTGCTTGTCTCCCTCTCTGACACACAATTTTTCTATCCTTTTGAAAACACTGCTAAGGAATTGACACATAAACCTTGTTGTTGAAAATTGTCCTTAAATCCCAGATCTGGCACCCTGTACAAATCGCTCTTTAAGATACTTTTTAAAGAAATATGGCTACGCAAATACAAAACTTTCTTTCTGATTTTCAGTTCCATAGCACAGGATACTAGACTAGAACAGTATATCCCAGCCACACATATGCAAAATGATACCTATGCCTTCTTTGATTTCAAGGAACACAATCAGTACTCCTGCTGCTGAGCTTCTGTGGTGGGCATCATTGCCTCTGGTTGCCTGTCTTTAATGCAGCTGAGTGTGCTCTAACCAGCAACTGCTGATGAGTTAGACACCACACAATTGCACAGATGGCAGCAGGCGCTTGTGTGCGCAGTGGACGTGCGGAGACTCGAGGTTGCCAGATGATAAATATATTCAAAATTCCCACTAACATCAATAGGAGTTGAGGACCGATGTGGCTTCTGAGAAATGCTGTTCTAGATCCTGTGAACACTCTTGCTTAGAAATGCAGCATTGTCTCAGCTCCAACATGGCACAATAAATGGTTACTGACATAAAAGCACCGACCCAAGCTGATATATAAACATAACCCAGCTCTGCACAGCTTTTGTTACTTTTTTGCTCCACTATTTAGTTTTACTCCATTAATTGTGATGGGCTTTATGTACATGAACATCACTAGCTCTGCTAAGGAGTCAGATGAAATGCAAAAACCGGTGGACAATACTAATCTGTATTATGCAACATTAAATGGACTGAGTTCCTCATTGCTTTGCACTTGATGTAATCATTTACACTGGTACACAGTGGGTGTCCGACATCACCTAATCAGAATGAGAGCCTTTAGCACTCATTTGCCCAGATGCAAATGGCTCCATAAGGTGCCAGGCAATGGGGAATGAGACCCATAAATATTTGGCAGTTTGTACAGAATAAACCATGGCCTTTTGTTGCAGAATGGTTTCAATGCTACTGCTGGATTTCAGAGCAGACACTAGCTTTTCGGGGGCTAAGGCTATGAAAGCACCTTTGTATCTTCTATTTCCTACATCTTAAAAATCCCACTCTCTGCCTCCTTCATTCAGTCTTTCACAGTCTTGATCACTAGAAGATCAAGATCACTAGAAGATGTGCATAAATACATAGACTAGGGCTGCCAAACCTATTGGCACTAGCAGATCCAGAACTTCCAGGACTCAGCTACCACATACAAAACAGGGTGAATGTTAGCTAACCAGCTAGCTGCGAGTGCACCAGCGCAGGAGAATAACTAACTGGGGTAGAGCTGGCGTAGGCTGTATGGCTGGATTAGAGATAATATGGCCAGAGTGCTGATGTGCTCCAGGGACACCAGGCTGCAGAATAGCCCCTAGGAAGCTAGCACACCTTACAGAAGACCTGAGACTGCTCTAAATTACGCATTGGGACCGGTGACTGGCTGCCCAGGGATCAGTAAGCCACAAAAGTAGCTTAGAGTCACATTTGTGGAAGATACCCTGCCAGCTAGGCTGGGAGCAGAAAATTCATTTATTCATTCAGTACAGGACATTTGTCCATTCTGTTCCTTCTTATGATAGAGGTAACACACTATTCTAAACTAGCATTGTTCTTAGGGGAAGCTTACAGTGGGGTGGTTAAAGGCATTCTGAGTTTTTAATTAGATATGTAATGGGCAAACGCATATCATTTCTCAATATGGGAAAGAAAAATTGTGATAAACCTTTTATGGTCTTGTAGAAACAGTAACAACTCAAACCATATTGGTCACAAACACTGTGATTGTGACATGATTGTGTGTGCCATACATCCATAACTATCTTTAATTAAACGGAATCTTAAAAACATACCTTACCATAGAAGGAAGATCAGAACTCAGATACTGCTTGGTCCACTTTGTTTTCATTAGTTACTCTGCATTTTATGCTTTTATTTTTAACTGATTAAATCTATTTTTAAAAGTTAGATTTTAAACTCAAATAATTACAAAAAGTTTAAATTCACCATTTAGCTCTAAAGTTTCTATAAAACAGTAAAAACAATAATTACTAGCACATAAATCAAATTAGCTATCTGCAGAATAAGAACCTGATTTACTATGAGGTTAACTAGACACTGTTCTAAACAGCAAGAATGAAAAATCAATGCATAACACACACAGTAGTCTGCCTTGGGCTTTTACGAAAACAAAGAACATAAATAGAAAAACACACACAGTCTATTATATACAACCACTTAAAACATTACCATCATGTAAACATAATTTAAGGAGAAAATAATCATCTAATGAATTTATCAACATTGTATTTAAAATAGTATATTTCCAGTTTCTTCCAGATAACTTTCTCTTACCTAAATATAACTTCATAAGCTCCTAAAATAACTGAGCACTAGTTTCACCAGGTCGCCATGACACTGTAGTATAATTTGTCTCCTAGAAGGGAGATAGAAAGATTCAACTGAAGAGGTGATTTCTCCCCACAATTATATTTCTCCACTAATGGCCTCTTTTTCTCTCTGGCAGCATTAGGAAACACCAAGACCTACCAGAAATACCAACGCTGTTTTAATAGAGTGTCTTTCACAGCAGTTTCATTACTTTATGTCTGTAGATCAATGAAATATATACCAGAAACATGTAGAAAGTAGATTTGGAAACACAAAGGAAGCCATTACTAAATAGATTTGTCAGATTATTCGTACTGAATGAACTAAGTTGTATCTATTTACAAAGCTTTCTACAGGTAAAAATACTATTATTAAAAATGAAAATTTGACAAATGTTAGATAATATGAGCATAGCATCCCAGTTAAGATATTCTAGAACTCTGAGCTTCAGAAGAGCTTTTTTTTAAAGGTAAATGTCAAAGTATATGATGGGGGAAAAAATCCCTTTAAAATCATTCAGCATTTGCAGTTAACTTTCAGTCTGCTGAACCTCCAAGTTTTTAATTTTGCATCAACAGCTAACTAAATAAGAGTTAACTGCTGGCATGACTGACTACACAGAGATTACTATTTACTTATTGACTTATGTCAATACCTATGGAATGCATTGAAGGGGACGGATGTTGCTATAACCTACAAATGCTACTACACAGTAAGCATTGACTACAAAGCAATAATGTAATATCTTCGTCTTCCCATTATGTAAGCTTGATCCATTGTCCTCCCATTCATTTGGTGAAATAAAGAAAATTTTAATAGAGGCTGCTAAGAGACTGTAATACCACACAGTGCCAGACTGTACTGTTTGCTTCATTAATAGACATATCTATAGACGAGAAATCTCTGAAGTATATAGCGCAACAGTCAATTTAAGCATTCCAAACATTCTGCCAAGTATGCCTCAAGGCAGAATTTTTAGTGGGGGTGTCCTCTGGACACTCTATTTAAAACAAGCAGTGCATGACAGGTTTGCATTTAGTCACCTTCTTCCATATTGTAGCCTATATTAGTTGGCCTTGATATTAGCAAATCTTGTTTTTCTTTCAACAGCCTTATTTTTTTTTTAAAGTGCACTTCATTGAAAACTGAAAGCCTTTAGCAGACTCAAATTTGGAGATCATTTCAGCAGATAGCAGTTGTGATTAGATCACAGCTCTGCAGGTCAGAGCACAAAGCTCACTGCCCCCAGCACTCAGTGAAGACGGAATCTGAAGATGTGGTGTTTTCCTTAAAAATACAACCCCCTCTAAACACCAGTTTTCTTTTCAGAATCTGTTTAAAAAGGAAGCTTTTAGTGTGTTACAGGAAAGTTTATCTGTACACCCCATGAACACAATGACCAGTGTACTCTAAAGATCTATCTGTTGTGCCAAGGTTAGAAAGTCAGCCTTGCTCAGATATCAGGAGGATAAATGTTACCCTCGGAACCCCTTGTAAACCAGCTTTGCCTCCTTTCTGTGTTAAATTACTGTACAGTTCACAAGAGTGTCAACCTCCCCTCTTTTGCCCAGAAAGGATAGTGACTCTCCTGTCCTTATCTCCGGCATATAATTACAAGTCACTGAACAATTGCGTTTGCAAAACAGTTGCATTTCAAGGTACTGATGCACGCTGTAGCCTGTTCCAGCAGACAGAACTAAATATCAGTCATGTAAAAGAGCTGAGATTCCAGTTAGAAAGATGAGTCAATGGTAACAGATGTGGGAACAACTCGAGTTACCCAGATTCAAAAATCTCCACTGATCATTGCAATCAACCACCAGGGATCCTGTTCAAAATGTGGTTGTGATGCAATGGACCACATCCCTCTTTGTCACACTGGTTACCAAACAGAACTAGCCCAATACAAAATAGCCATTTGAAAGGAAATCCCCTCAATGTTTCTCCAAAATAGGATACCTAGCTTGCAAGTAACAACAATAAAATAATGGTTTTGGATTGTTCAGCAGATCAAAAATAAGAGCATGTATTGTAACTGCAGGAAAATGTAGTCACACAATATAAACTTCCCTATTCATTCTATTTATAGCATCATATTTGTGTACATATTCCTATGTAATGACCACAAGAAAATGGGAGGGGTACTGTAGACAACTTGAGTTTCTTTGCCTGAAGTGTCTCCACATTAACTAACATAGTAGTAGTTCTGGCTCATCATTGCTCATTAGCGCCCTCTGTTGCATCTGATGAAGACTTGTCTAGTTTCTTTGATTTCCTTTGAAGCCGCTCTTGTTCTTTCTTCCTAAGCTTTTCCCTTTGCTTTTCCATTTTTTCTTGAGCTTTTCGAGCTCTCTCGATGGACACTTTCATTTCCTTTAGCTTTTTTTTAATGATTGTTCTGTCCTGGGAGGATGTCATACCAAGGGCCTAATATTAAAGAAAGAAATACAATAAGAGAATTAAAGAATCCCATACCATTTCATTTATGGCCAAATTATGTAAATTAAATAATAACACAACTAAACTAGAAGACAGTGAAAAATGAACAAAGCTTGAGTTAAAGTCAGGTAGAAAATAGGAGTTCACGACATCAAGTTAGTGCACTGAAAATAATAACGCTTTGCCCTTCTATTGTATGATGCCTTCCACATAAGGAAATCAAACAACTTTATAGAATATTAAAGATTTTGATCAATTGAGAAACACAGGCACACAGAGGTTAAGTGATTTGCCCAGAGTCGCAGAAGTGTGTGGCAGAGCTAGGAACAGACTCGATATTTCCTAAGTCCCAGCCTTTACTTTTGCCACAAGACCATTCTTTCTCCCATAAAAAATCCTGGAGATACAGAAAGGTTAAAACCCAAATTTTCAAATAGTTTGTAAATTTTGTGTGTCCAACTGAGACACTAAGGGCCTGAATTTCACATATACTGAGCCCCTATAACTCCAGTTTTTATTTTTTTTATCAGCAATATGCTCGTGATTTCATTGCAATAAATTAATGCACACTTTATATATCAAAACTTTTAAACTATGTATCTAGTTCTAATATACTATCCACAGCCAACCCCCTTCCCTGATACATATGATAGACAAATGTGTATTAGAAAGAGACTGATAAGGAAACATATAAATGGACTGATTAGAAAAGGCAAAGCTGTATAAGGCACTCTCTTCACCAGCAGTCCAATATTTAGGCTTGGAAGGATTTGATTTTTTTAAATCGGTAAATGTCAGTAAACGCTGATTTCACCATACACACACAAACTGGGGGAAAATATTTCCATTGGTAACAACAGGAATTAACAGATAGGCAAATTGAGAAAATGCTGCTTGAGAACTTATCAGAGGTTGATTTAAGGATATTTACTTTGTATATTTTGAAATGTGCTGTTAACAATTTGTGTTTTAACAGTTATAAAGCTTTAACTTCTTGAATCTCAATATATACACTCTCATTAAATAATTATTGTCTGACCCGCCCACCCATAATTTCCTGCAACTATGAAAATTTAAATCAATGCAAACTGGATAAAGTGCTTGACAATAAACAGATACTATTTGCTGAAATTATTTAAAAAACCTGAATTGTACCAAGCCTACCGATATTTTACCTCTACTTCTTGTGTGCTGATATTTACCATCCTACATGACTCGCATTTTTACAAAATGGAATTGGATGAGAAATATGTGCATGCAAATACCACTTATGCACACAATTATCTGATCTGTACATGCAAATGTGGGTACACTGTGCACCCACATTTTTTGCAAAGCAAAAGGGTCTCAATTTCTTTAAAAAATGGATCTAAATGATTCTAGTAATACTCTGACCCTCTGTACCATATCTGTTATTATAGTCTGTCTTCATTCCATACACCATTCTTTTTTGTACTCCTAAGGAATTCTCTTTTTCTCTAAGAATATCTCCAGTGACAATAAATAACATTTGAAGTTTGTCCCCAAGACAGTCCATTACCTTAAGCTTACTCCCATCCAGCTGAAGGAGATGCTCTCCATTAATGTTTTGGGCGGTGAATTCAGAAACATACTGTTCAAAGTTGAGGCTCATTAACCAGTGGGAAACTTGCTGTATGCTCCATTCCTGAACAGCACGATTCTGATACTGACTGTGTTTAGGAGACTGTCCATCATCAAGGATCTGTGACAAAAATATGATGCAGTATAATTAAAAGGGCAAAACTGACTAGTAATGGCATATTGCTGCACATACTTGCAACGCTACTCTTGAGGTATTTGTACTATTTT
Source organism: Lepidochelys kempii (assembly GCF_965140285.1). Taxonomy (NCBI): domain Eukaryota; kingdom Metazoa; phylum Chordata; order Testudines; family Cheloniidae; genus Lepidochelys; species Lepidochelys kempii. The sequence continues at coordinate 222,545,076 of NC_136381.1, forward strand.
CATTACAACACTTCAGTAGGGATACACCAGTATATTACAACACAACCTACCCAGATATCCATAGAGTGTAACAGAAATAGCTTGGTAATTCTAGTTTTCTGTATGCAGGCACAAGAAAGAGGAAGTCACAGACAATGACTGACTAGGGCTAGGTGGCACAATTCACAATGGGAAGATTCACATCCCCTCTCCAGGTTTTAATCTTTTAACATGTTTTTGGACAGAATGTTTTTAAGGATACACTGGAATTTTGTGGTCTACCTTAAAGGTGCATTACGGTATGTTTGGAAAGTTTAAAATATGAAATTCAAAAAATTAGAAAACCACTCCAAAATTCAAGATGATGACAATAAATAGCCGAAGTTATTATCTATGGAAGACTACAAGAAGACACACAGTAACAGTATAGAACAGACAGTGAGCCACATCCTCAGCCCCCGATCTGGCCGCTCTGTGAAGGAAACAGCAGGAAAACTATGCTAAAGGAGACAGCGGGGGATTCCTGGGTGATGTAAAGCTGGCATAGCTAGCTCAGTGCCACCTGTTTTCCCTTCCTGTTCTGCATAGAGGGTATGCTGTTGTTGAGCTGGAACACATGATGCTCTGATCAATCCTTGGTCAGTGAAGCAGTTGCTATGGGACTGCTGCAGTTGGTGTAATTTAGAACAGTCTTTAGACTGGTTTAAATTGCACTGGGGGCTGTTTCAGCCCCCAGCAGGCCCCTTGATTGAGGATGGGGAAAGATGGCATAAACCCTAAACCCTAAGCTTTTGCCTACTCTGCACCAAGCATGAGCTCAGCACAGCAGAGGATTCACTCCAGTGTACTTGTTCTGAAATGCAGCCCCCACAAGATACGTCAACAAACCACAAGGACTATAATTTGCTAAAAGCCTGAAAACTGCAGCAGGAAGGGTGACACCTGATAATAGCGCATCTTAACTAATTAGCCTCTTATAGTTTGTATGGAAACTTCCAACTCCTCTGTACGTATATATATATATATATATATATATATATCTTCTTCCTATATGTTCCATTCTATGCATCCGATGAAGTGGGCTGTAGTCCACGAAAGCTTATGCTCTATTAAATTTGTTAGTCTCTAAGGTGCCACAAGTACTCCTGTTATTTTTGCGGATACAGACTAACACGGCTGCTACTCTGAAACCTGTGGGGTTGTGTTTGTGCTTTAACAGGGAGATTTGCTGCACAATAGAATAAGATCAGAAATGCAAATCTGCACATGAGACAACGCCACGCCACGGTCACACAGTCCACCACAAACAGCTCACTAGTATCTCACCTCATCATCAATCATATCCAGGCTCTGAGTGAGGGAGCAACAAAGAAATGGGAAAGAAAAGCATTATAGAAACAAAATACAGAACATGTAACAACGTGCGAGAGAGTTCAGGCAAGGGCAGCACCGCGATTTGCAAACAGGTCTGGTTATTGAAAAACAGATCACTTTTAAAACTATTTCCAAACCCAGAAAGGTTATGCTAAAAGCTTAACTACAAAGCACACAATTTCCTAGTAAGAGCCTGTCCTGATCCTGCACCACTGGTCAATGGGAGCTTTGCCAATGACTTCAATGGAAGCAGCAAAGACCCTTAATTTCTGGGGTACAAAGTGGAATAAGAATGTGTTCCACCCCTTGCTTATCATTCTTTTGCCTCACAAGTGGTTATGTCATCTCCAGCAAGGAGGTCTGTGGGAGAGGTTTCTGGCAGTGCTGCTAATAACCCCAGATCTGTAGCAGTCAGCAGTGAATGGCTGAAGACTGATCCAAGCAGCATCCCCTACAACAAGGGCTGGGTAGGTGTCCTCTGCAGCACTCACTGGACACACTGACTGATTCAGGAGCTGCTATTTATTATGAAGCAGAGGACAGAGAGGCCATTATTTTATTTTTATAGGCCTGTTGATATTAGATATTGCAGAGACAGCAAAGTTAAAGTATTAGGAGAGAGGGCTGAAAAAGAAAAATGGAAGCATTTTCAAACTTATCATTCGGCATACTGGATACAGAGTATTATCTACACTAAAATACATAGTACAATAAGAATTATGTGAAATAATAAGAGAGCAAAAATATTTAATAATGTAAGTTTTAGTGAAATGTACTGTCAAAATAGAAAGATCATATAGAATGAATGAGTCTAAATGATCAGATCTTTACAATTTGAAATTCTCATTAGTACAGACAATTTACACATGTCCACTGCCCAGTCAGTACTCTACCGTGGGCATAGTAAACATCTACTCTTAAACAGCAGCAATATTCCTACCATAGTGTCTATAGGACTTTTAGCCTTGCAAACTTAAATTTTGACAACTGTGGCTGTATGGAACAGTCATCTCCCTTTAAACACATGCACAGCAGGCATTAATATTAATCTGTAATAATATATTAACATATATTAACAACAACAAACGTAAGTGCTCTAAGAATAATAGAAACAGATGTTTTGAAATCAAGCTCTCTAGAGCAAATCCTGGCATGTATCTCACACAAGAAAATATGGAGTTCACCACAACATTTTCAGTGGATTACAGGTTCTGTATTTATAAATAAAGATGCTCATCTGCACCTCATCTGGGTTCACATGTGAACTAGGCACGATCTTCTGCTTAGTGAGTCAGTGGTCCAGATCCTCAGCTAGTGTAAATAACTGTAGCTCCGCAGAAGAGCTGGCCCAGGGACTTTACCAAGCTTGTTTTAGGACCCCATTTTCAAAACATAGCTTCTGTTTGTGACATGTAATTTTGGCACCCAATCCAATGGGCATAATTTTTGCACACTAACACTTGTGCAAAGAAACAAAACAAGACAACCTCTGGTCAAAAAACAGCACAGAATTTAGGTCAACTCTATTGCACATGCACAAACCAAGCACAAATTGAATGCAAATGAAATATGCATGGTATAAAGTTTACACAATATAGACATGTGTAATAGTGTGCAAAAATTGCACAGACAGGTGATTTCTTTTACACATCACACACACAGAGGTTGGGTGGAGGTGCCTTTGAAGTTTGGTCCTTAAAATTCAATCATAAATGGCTTCACCAGCTGGTCTAACTATACCATACCTCTACAACCTAGCTAGCCCACACTCCATATTCCCTCAAAGGCATCCCAATTATATTTATTTTAACATATGACATTAACAAGCTGTGTATATTGGTCCGTGTGCATGTACTTAAATGTAAATATAGGAAAAATATACAGAAATGAAATGGTGGCAAAGGCTTGGGTGCAGCATGTTTTAGGAATCCAATCGTATTTTGTTATTTCCCTTTTTTATTTCCTATATATACACTGAAGTATGAGAAATACTGTAATAAAAGGCAAATCAGGAATCAAATTCTTCTTTTCCAATTATGTTTTCTAGAAAATAACTATCATTTGAATACTTATTATGAGAAATCCTATTGGAGAAAGAAATTAACTCTTGCCCGTTGTAAAAATGACAGAGACATACCTCATCTGATGATAATGCTAAGGAATGAGAGAAACCAGGGGTTTTCAGTTCTGCTCCTAAACCACTCAAATCAGCTGAGCTTGTGCTGCTGGGACTGAAATCATCAGTGAATGTGAAATTCTGCAGACAAAAAGATGGGTCAAAGTCAACATAAGATCATACATACACATCTTGTGGGAGACTTGCTTTTTCCCTCCAGGCTGGCATAGTTCAGGAGTGATTTCAATAATTTACTGAACCAATTATTATAAGGATGCCCAATCTTTATTACTGTTAATGTTTTGTGAAATAATATGTAATACGTCTATTACTGTGGTATTAGAGAGACCAACACAGCTACAAAAACAGTGCAAACAACATATTACTGTGGTATGTGTTTAAGAGACATTTTTGCCAGGTTAGTGTCTTAGTAACAAAGATGTGCGAGAGGAATTTCCAGGCTTCCGCTCAGAGATGACACTCCCTGCCCCTTCTGAGGCTGCCAACTTCACTGCTTCTCATGGCTGATCAATAGCATTTGCAGCCTTCCAGGATGCCTGCCCTCCACACATTTAGGACAAACATAGCACATGCAGTTACACAATGGGTAGGAGAGGGGGTGGATTATGAGGGAGAAATGAAAGTCACTATTGAAAAGGCAAGGAATCATTCTGTGAATCCATTTTGGACTGAGCCCTAAATAAACTCTTTCAGAAATGAGAGGTTCTTCCCTCTTTGCCTAAACCTTTAGATAAGACAGAAGGTAAAGGAGACCTTCCGATGTTAGGTGCTGCTATTCGCTGCAACAGTAACCACAAAATAGACATTTATTTTCCTTAAAAATGAAATGACAAATATTATACTTTATAGCAAAGGTGAGCAAAATATTACTCCATGATTCATATATATTCCTAGAAATCATAAAAATCACCACTGGGGAATACTACAATTGGCAACAGATCTGCATTAGAGTTTGGAAAACAGTTTAATTTCAAAACAACACAAAATATTAAGGAATTCCTGACGCGCCTGAGGGGCAATAAAAAAACAAGCAGATCCAGACTCCACATCCTTGGTGTTCAAATCCACAGATGAAAGTGCAATAATGTAAAAAGTGTAAGTCAGTGCAAAGAAACAAACAACAACAACAAAACCCACATGTTTTTCAACTAGCTCTTTTAAAAAATATGAAAAATATCAAGTCTTGACCTCCCTTTTTCTGCTGGAAGTCCCTCTGGAGAACTAATGGGATAATGACATCACATGAAAATTGGGTACACTCATCTACTCTTTGTCCCTTTGAAAATCTCCCCCCACATACACTCAGTGTCACCTTTATGTGCCCTATCTTTGCTCAATCCAAATCAGGTAATCTTGTCTTTCTTTCCACATAACGGTAAGTTTTTGTTTCCAGTCAGAGTTCTGCGATCTTGTAGATTCCTATGTAGGCCCTAAGGAATGGTAAATGCCCTTGAAAACTTTGAAAATTGCTACTGCATATGTGAAAAATTAATGTCACTTGGAGTCATGCTCATGAAAAGGAGGGTCAGAACCACTTCAGTTTCTTTTCCAGCCCAATATAAATAGTGACGTGCACAGGCTATAACAAGGTATATTCTGCTAGAGAAATATTTCCCACAGATGAAAACAGATTAAACAACACAGGAAAATTATGTACAATACATTTTAGGGCTATCATGCTGAAAGCTTTCATGCACATAGAAAGGAATCACAGAAATATTTTAAATAATTCATGTTTTTTACTTCAAATATCTTCAGAAATGGAATTAAATCTGATATCCAACATGTGCAACAGGCAGATTTGTTATTGTGGAGAAAAGGCAAATAACGGACAGTGAAGTTCGAAAGTGATCTCTTCCACCAACAAAAGTTGGTCCAATAAAAGATATTACCTCACCCACCTTGTCTCTCTAATATCCTGGGACCGACAGAGAGCTACAAAAACACTGCAAACAGTGTACATTATTGACATTTCTTAGTTTGCAAACATCTCACTTTGAGAGATTAAACAGAGTTTAGATACTCCCTCCCCTCAACAATCAGTCCTGAAAAATGCGGTAAAATATTTTAATACACAAATCTAGCATTTGTTCTGTGGATAAAAATGCTATTTTCCACTGCTGCCATTTGGTATGGTGCAGCACATCATACCTATCTTACTCATAATATACATCAAGAGAGAGAGAGAATAAAAAAGGTATATACCATCTGGAATGGTAGTGTTAAAAATGATGTGTTTTTACTGTACAATGAACACCATGCATTGTTTATTGCAGTATTACCACATTGGCTCTTTATTTCTCCTGGAGCATTGAGCTTCCCACATACTGGGAATAAGGTAGCTTTTGTTTTCTACCTTGGACCCTTTTTTAGCTGGACTTAGATTTTCAGAGGATGGTTCAGTTGAGCTGCTAGATGAAGGCAGGTTGCTGGAAGAATTGGATCCTCTGCCACTCTCTCCATACCATGTGAATGGTATGCTATGGGGGAGAGAGGAGGATCGCTCTGACATAGATGCATTGCTTGCTGAGCTCTCCAGCATCTCTCTAGTGGTCCTGTTTAACAGAAAGGAGCCAGGATCTGTGTTAGATTATAAAACTCAATAAACAAATTAATAATGATTTAAAATAACATAATTACAAAAAGAGCAATTACTTCTAAAAACATGGCTGAACACTAAAATAACTTGTAGGTATTGGCATTCTGAAAACATACCATTAGATAAAGGGAGAAAAGGGTAGTTTTTGAACTCAAGTTCTCTATATGTAATATCAGTATCCTGACATAAATCTTAAAGACTTTTCTATATTAAGTTTTTTTTAGGTAAACCTAATCAAATGATCAGCTTACCTTTGCTAAAACAAAAATAGAATTAATTGATTGTCATCATCGAGGAAAAGCTAACAGTTATAAGACTAAGGGTAAATTATTACCTCTATTGTGTCCAAGTGTGTTAGGTGTTTTACGGACAAGCTATAAAGTCTGGGCCTCTGCCCAAAGAATTTACATTCTAGAATCACTGGGGCTGCTGGGACCTAACTGAGGCCAGAATTTGGCCCACGGGGGTTGGCTATAATTTGAGATACCTTTTGAGCAGGATTTATGATAGCCTGTTTCAGAACTGAATGGTTCTATTGCTTTAAAATACATGTATTTAACTTTGCCCCTCGATCTCACAGCAAAATTCTGTATTTAGTTTCACCAGCATAGGTGCCAGAACTTGGGGTGCAGCAGCACCCCCTGGCTTGAAGTGATTTCCATCACAGAGAGGGTTTACAGTTTGGTTCAATGGCAATCAGCACCGCTACTATAAACATTGTTCCAGAGCCCCTGGCCACCAGTGTAAATCTGGCATAACTCCATTGGAATTAATGGAGTCCCCCTGATCTTTATAGTGGTGTCAGAGCAGGATTTTAGCCCTCGTCTTTCTTATGCTTTTTATCTGTATATGGTGGGTATATTCCTAAGGCCTTGACACTTCAAAAGGCTCTTCTTTCATGCATACATATCATTTTAGTTGGTTACCCTAAATTTAGAATAATACAATCTAGATCAAGAGGGCTCATTAGGGCTAAAGAGCAGACACATGGAGCTAATTATATTTTGTTGGGTGGAGACTTATTTGCGCTAATAAAATTTGGGTGTGTTTATGATGATTGTACAGAACCTAGAGACATATTTATTTTAAAAATTCAATTTCCAAATATCCCCATATATTAGCATGCTGCAGTATTTTTAAGAAGGGGAAGGAATACTTATCACTTCAAGCCTTCAAACTGATTTATAACCATTTACCTACTTACTAATCCTCAGCAGCTCTGTGAAGGAGGAAGTATTGCACCCATTTTACAGATAGAGAAACCGAGGCACAGAGAGGGTAAATGACTACCAAAGCAAGTTGGTGGCAGATGAGAACTGAACAGTGCCTAAGTGTTGTTTTTTCTGACCATACCATATCTCAAAGTACAGGCCATTCATACTAACTGAACTCTAGTACCAACCCAGAGAAATGCTGGACAAATGACCAGGTACATTTTTAAAAACACACAACTTCATATCGTAAAAAAAAGCAGCTTATTTAAAATACAGTAAGCAGAAAATGGATCAGCTGTTCTCTGGCTGGAGCAGACAAGCCTGATTGCTCGAGGCCAAATCTTTCCCATCCCTAGCCTCAACGAGTAGCCAGGTTTGGCATAAGGTCCACCCACAGCGGCAGAGCAGGAATCCCCCTCCCCAGTAAAGATGGCCATACACACAGTGGAAGATCAATCAGCCTCACTCTTGCTCCTCCCTTAAGCTCACCCCAGATCTTTCCCCAAATCTTGCTGTCCAGGGAAGAATACAGGTGTTCTCTACATTGCTGGGATGGATAACATGTAGGCTCATTCTGCTGCATGGGCAGGAGAACTCATGTTTCCTACCTGCATTGCAGAACTGAGGCAGTTCTGATTTATCTATGACCAGTGGTGGCCACGGAGGAGAGTACAATCTGTACAAATGCCAACAATGGCAAAATAGTACATGAAGCATGTGTCTGAAAAAAGGATTAATTCTATAACAATCAGTCACTCTACTGGAAATAAATCATTATAATAGAATGTTGTCATGGGATCGGTCTCTTGTGTTCAAAGAGCTTCCTCATCTTTGGATTCTAGGGAAAGCATCCTAAAGCTTTTGGATTGAAAGCAATCCAAAGATCTTGAGAAACAAATTCTTTAGAGTCAGAAACAAAGGAAAGTACAAGCAGTCTTTAAAACGTTACATAGTGATAAAAATGTTCCAGTTTACAGAAGTGTAATGAGAGTTGTAAAAGCTCATGAATTTTGAGAGAGGCAATATCAATCTTTGCCTTCAACAACTGAATCCAAAAGCAGGCATATTCAGCAGTGAAAAATGAAAGGCTAATAGAAATGAATGATCAGGTTATATTTCACTATTTACTGATTCTCAGTCTGCTCTTGACTATTTCTCACAGAAAGGAACAGATATTTTGTACAGTCAAATAAGAAAACAATTCTACTCTAGGGGTTATTTCTCACAGGCAAGGAAAGATTCATTTTTTTCCCTTTGGTTTATCATTCAAATGCTAAATAAACTCACTAAAGATTCTATATCTCTCACAGATACGCATCACTGCACACAGTTTTCTTTTACAAATTTCTCTTTTTCCCCAGAGACATACAGCAATATATAGCACAAGCTATACATAGCCTTAGAGAGGCACACAATGAGTCAGGTCCTCAGATGGTGTAAACAGATGTAGCTCCACTGATTTCAATGGAGCTGCAGTGATTTACCCCAGAATAGGACATGGCTAGCTACTCTCACTGACATCACTGGAAGTTGAGTGCACCAATCCAGAACATTATATTCAGTGCAACAATCCTCCTCTCAGATACAAGGTTAGAACTTTGGCTTAATGCTTGTAAAAAGTTTTAAGCTTATCTGTATGTTGGTTTTTCAGCAAAGTTCCACAAATCACTGTGTACATGCACAAGTCAAAAAGATATTTCTGCAGAGAATTCACAGTTGGATGAATTTATTTACTTTGATTGTTCATTTATATTATTGTTTTTCTTTTGCATTTGTGTTGCTTTCTGCAAGTTTTGGATCAGGTTATTTTTTTATAGTTTTTAGAATGTATTATTCTACCGTAACATTTCTGGCATTTAACTAAAAGGCTCACCCTTTCATGCCTGCAGCCATACTACCTAGGTCTGGGATCTGGTCAGAGCTCCTCAATACTTGCACAGGAGATCTTCAAGGAAAGTTCGCAAAGAGGTGTGGTGTTGCCACTTCTGGGTTTTTGAGTTTGAGTGAACAGAGGTGCTGAAGATGGTGTCTCATTAAGCAATTAATTCTAATATGTAATTTTCCTATGTATCTTCAAATTGTTATGAAGCTGTTCACTTTCTGAAACAAGCTGTTCTATCCGGCTGCTGCAAAATGTATTTAAGGTCTGCTGTCCTCCAACCCATCAAAGGCTGCTTTTCAGTGTTGTGTGAAACGTGTGTCAAGCTTTTAGGGTAAAGGGCCTCACATATATTTTATAGGGCAGTCGATTAACCACAGTTAACTCCCCAGGATTAACTCAAAAAATTAATTGCAATTAAAAAAGTTAAATCACAATTAATCACAGTTTTAATTGCACCGTTAAATAACAGAATACCAATTGAAATTTATTAAATATTTTTGGATATTATTCTAAATTTTCAAATACATTGATTTCAGTTACAACACAGAATACGTGTACAGTGCTCACTTTATTTTATTACAAATATTTGCACTGTAAAAATGATAAAAGAAATAGTATTTTTCAATGCATGTAATACAAGTATTGTAATGCAATCTCTTTATAATGAAAGAGCAACTTACAAATGTAGATTTTTTTTGTTACACAACTGCACTCAAACACAAAACAATGTAAAACTTTAGAGCCTATAAGTCCACTCAGTCCTACTTCTTGTTCAGCCAATCACTAAGACAAACAAGTTTCTTTACATTTACAGGAGATAATGCTGACTGCTTCTTATTTACAGTCACCTGAAAGTGAGAACAGGCATTCACATGGCACTTTTGTAGGCGGTGTTGCAAGGTATTTACATGCCAGATATGCTAAACATTCATATGCCTCTTCATGCTTCGGCCACCATTCCAGAGGACATGCTTCCATGCTGATGATGCTCATTAAAAAAAAATACGTTAATTAAATTTGTGACTGAACTCCTTGTAGGAAAATTGTATGTCCCCTGCTCTGTTTTACCCATATTCTGCCATATATTTCATGTTATAGCAGTCTCGGATGATGACCCAGCACATGTTGTTCATTTTAAGAACACTTTCACTGCAGATTTCACAAAACGCAAAGAAGGTACCAATGTGAGATTTCTAAAGATAGCTACAGCACTCAACCCAAGGTTTACAAATCTGAAGTGCCTTGCTAAATCTGAGGGGGCCGAGGTATGGAGCATGCTTTGAGAAGTCTTAAAACTGCAACACTGATGCAGAAACTACAGAACCCGAACCACCAAAAAAGAAAATTGACCTTCTGCTGGTGGCATCTGACTCAGATGATGAAAATGAACATGCATCGGTCTGCACTGCTTTGGATTGTTATTGAGCAGAACCCATCATCAGCACAGGCACACGTCCTCCGGATTGGTGGTTGAAGCATGAAGGGGCATATGAATCTTTAGTGCATCTGGCACATAAATATCTTGCAATGCCGGCTACAATAGTGCCATGTGAGCGCCTGTTCTCACTTTCAGGTGACACTGTAAACAAAAAGTGGGAAGCATTATCTCCTGCATATGTAAACAAACTTATTTGTCTAAGTGATTGGCTGAATAAGAAGTAGGACTGAGTAGACTTGTAGTCTATAAAGTTTTACATTGTTGTATTTTTGAATGCAGTTATTTTTACATAATTACATAATTCTACATTTGTAAATTCAACATTCATGATAAAGAGATTGCACTACAGTATGTGTATTAGGTGAATTGAAAAATACCTTTTCTTTTTTTTTTTTTTTACAGTGCAAATATTTTTAATCAAAAATAAATATAAAGTGAGCACTATACACTCTGTATTCTGTGTTGTAATTGAAATCAATATATTTGAAAATGTAGAAAACATCCAAAAATATTTAAATAAATGGCATTCTTTTGTTAACAGCGCAATTAATCATGATGAATTTTTTTAATCGCTTGACAGCCCTAATATTTTATATAGGTATGTGTGTGTGAATTATAATAATCTGTGTGTGCAACTTCCATCGTTGTCAATGGGAGCATAGGCCTATCTTGGGCATTATGTGGCTCAATCTATTTTTAGAGTATGAACACTTATTATTTTGCTATTTGTTAAAATATCCTCTCATCAGTGTCAGTTTCTTCTTAACAACAACTGGCTATAACAGGGATTCATGAAAGCTGGCCCCACGGGTATTACTTTATTTTAGCAATACACACAGGAAAGGTGGACTATCAGTGGTTTTATCTACTGGATAGCACAGTTTTGCCAAGGATTTTGGGATGAGACGGATTACATCTTTGTTGTTTTACCCATACCTGGTGCCACAGGCCACCCTAATGACTTCTCTCTCTTTCCATTTCTTGCCCTTGTGGGAACTCCTTCTCAAGGGAGCCCTATAACAAGATTAGAGACCATCAACAAATGTCATTTGAAACTTAGCTTTCCATCCCCTTCTAATAAAAATCTAGTTTTAAAATAAAAAAATGCTTACCCAAGATCCACAAGCTTTCGCTTTATTTTTTCTGCCTGCCCCATAGTAGGGCTGGTTGCTCTTGATGATTGGGGACCTGTGTGACCACCTACAATATCTTTGTATATGAAAAAAAATAGACATTATTATTTTATCTGATATTAAACAGTAACTCCAGAAGAGTTTGTGTACATGTGCATTTGTACATACATACACATTATATAGCTATATAAATAGTGGGGCATGTCATTTAATTAGATGCAACTACAGAAATAACGTCCCTTCTTTGAGAAGAAGTGGTAAAAATGATATAAGTAGTACCTCAATGAACTGCTTGGAAACTTGAGAGAAAGTACTGAGGGGAAAATGGGGGTGGGGGAGACTTATTTTAACTGGGTTTTAATGTAAGAATTTGTACTAACGCAAGCCACATATAAGGCTAATAAGGAGAAATATGAAAAAAGCACCATTTTAAAACTCCTGGAGGATCTATCTAATCTCTATTTTTGCAAAGAACAAGCTTTTGGGAGTATACTTTACTGTCAAAAATGGCTGTTGAATATCTGTTCTGAAAGACTCCAGCAGCTTTTGAGAACTGGATAATTTTTATGACAGGAGTGCCAAGAGATAATAAACTATTTTGTTTTCATGACTTGATTAAAGGAGACACTGTCAGCTTGTAATCTAGTCAATTTGTAAAAATGAGTTAAAAATAGCTTCCGTTTCTACACCTGCTCTGAGACCCTGTGGCAATCTCTGCCATTTTACAATCATATCTTTCCTCTCTCTGTTACTGTGTGATAACCCTAAAAAAAACCAAAAGGGGAAACAGATAACACATCCCCTATAGTCAAAACAGTGAAACTGACTATACAAAAGTGCTGTAAAATACTTAAAGCAAACAAAATGAAAAAAATATAGCAGTTAAAAAAATTTCACACAAATGTGGGTTTGACTGAACATGTCTCTAAGTATTCTACAGGGAATGAATGAAGGTCAGCCATTCGTTTCCTTAGGTTTCTTCGTGACTTTTACACTATAGTCTTACATCCTGATTCTGATCACATTTACACTGGTTCCACACTGGAACAACTCCATTGGCTTCAGTAGATATACTCCTGATTTCACTAGAGTAAATCAAGCTCTCAGAATTAAGAATAAATAAGCAAGCAAGTGTAACCCATACCTGCTTGGTGTGACACACCGTTCCCCTCTAGTGGCAGCTAAACCAGCTCGACATTGATGAGACTGCTACAGCTTTGGCTAAGAGACATGCGTCTTTTAGCTCATGCAGTAGAGGCTCACGCATTAAGATCCTAAGGTCCCAGGGTTTGATCCCGGCCGACGACGACCGGGGTCTGTTGACATTATACAAGCAAAAAACAAACTATCACAAGCACAGCTTTGCCCTCTAAGTCCCCTACCCTGCATGCTACTCATTCAAAGGGGCTTTTCAGAGGCACAGGGCTGCACTGGCATGAACAGCTTGCAGAATCACTAAGGGCTTCCTCAAAAATAGTTTGCTGCAGTGCAGCAACTGAGAAACTTAAATATTTTACACTGAAAATAACATGTTGGCATTTTTTGTTCATGAAACCCAATGCACAAGCAACCCATGAGGCAGATGTGGCAGGCCACGAAATACAACACTCTAAAAACAAGTTGTTTTCAGTGACCATGGTTTATGCTTTACATAAGGCATTCATGAAGGTCTGACACCTGGCCTTATGCCAAAACTGAAAACAAGCATCAAATTCCCAAAAGGGGAGCCAAAGACTATACTCCTGGCGGAATTCTGTGCCACTGCGCATGTGCAGAATTCATGTCCCCTGCAGATTTTTTTCTCTGCAGAAAATAGATTCTGCTGGACAGGTACTGCAGTTACACTTTTTGCCAACCAGAGGCTGCTGTGGCACCAGATCAGAGGGCAGGCAGCTGTGGATAGGGAGGAGGAAAGGCTACTTTCCTCACAGCACCCTGCCCACGAGATCAGGTGAGGAGACACAAGATATAGAGGGACGGACAGTGTGGGGTACATGGGGCTGCTGAGTGGGCCCCAGTTACATTGACTGGGGTTCAGAAGTAGGGTTGCCATCTCTCTAATCACACAAAGCCAAACATCCTTGCCTCGCTTCTTCCCTGAGGCTCCAACCCTGTCCTGCTCACGCCATCCCCCCTCCCTACATCGCTTGCTCTCCCCTACCCTCACTCACTTTCACCAGGCTCGGGCAGGAGCTTGGGGTATGAGTGGGGGTAAGGGCTCTGGGGTGGGGTCAGGGATGAGGATTTTGGGGTGCAGGAGGGGTGCAGGCTCTGGCTCCAGCAGGAGATGAGGGGTTTGGGATGCAGGAGGGGGCTCTGGGCTGGGGCAGAGGGTTGGGGTGCAGGAGGTGGTGCAGGGTACGGGGTGCGGGAGGGGGCTCAGGGCTGCGGCAGAGGGTTAGGGTGTGGGCTCTTGAAAGGAGTTAGGGTATTGGAGAGGGTTCCAATCTGGGGCAGGGGGTACAGAGGAGGGTTCAGGGGGTCTATGACAGGCTCCCTGCCTGCCCTGGCTTTGCACAGCTCCCAGAAGTGAATGGCATGTCCCTACGGCCCCTAGGCAGAAGAGCCAGGGGCCTCTATGCGCTGCCCACAGGCACTGCCCCGGAGTTCCCAGCCAATAGGTGCTGTGGAGCCAGCATTCGGGTGGGGGGGCAGCACATGGAGCACCCTGGCTGTCTCTGTACCTAGGGATCACAGGTACATGGTGACCACTTCTGGGAGCTGCGCAGAGTCTGCCTTAGCCCCGCTGCACCGCCGACTGGACTTTCAGCAGCCAGGTCAGCAGAATTACCAGGATCCCTTTTTGACCAGCGTTCCAGTCGAAAACTGGAGACATGGCAACCCTATTCAGAAGGGCTAGTGGTAGGGACACAGGAGCTAGTGGCGTGACAGCATTGAGCCATGGGCTGTTAAGTGGGGGTGCAGGGCATATGGGGATAGGGGTTCAGGGACACATGGAGATATGGTGGCTGAATGGGGATGCAGGTCTACATGGGAACAGAGGAGTGGCTGAATGGAGGTGTAGGGACATGGGGACGGAGGGGAGGAGTGGTAGCTGAGTGAGGGTGCAGGGATATATGGGGATGGGTGTGCAGGGACACACTGGGACAGGAGCAGATGTGTCTGACTCAATGAGAGGCTAGGAGTAACCAGAGTCTGCATGGGGGAGGCTCTCCATCTCCCTAACAATCCCTCTCCTCCCGCTGCCAAAAGCATTCCATACTTCTCCCACCCACACCCAATAACCCCCCCCCCCCCAGTTCACTCCCAGGCTCCTTCCCAGCAATTATTTCCCTCTCCCTCAGTTCTTCCATTACCCCTAACTCCTCCAAGCCTTTCCACTGCTTTTGAGGGGTGTGGGAAATATGGTTCTGTATTGTAGTTTAAATGAATATGACTCAAAGTTCTCTATTAATATCCCTAGTAAGGAATCTATTTGTCAAAAAACATTTCCTGCATCTTTTTTGCTGTCTGCATTGTTACAGACATACTTGCTGACAGGTATTTTGAAATAAATTACAAAAATAATTGAAACTGGCCTGATTATATTGTTATTTTGACAAATAAAATATGCAGAATTTTAAAATATTGGGCATAGAATTTTTAATTTTTTGGAGCAGAATTTCCCCAGGAGTAAGAGTGGTAGTACACAAAGCAGCAAAACACATGCCAAACTCTCTTGAGCAGCAATCCATCCTACAACAAAGGCTGATGAGACTACTATGCAATTTTTACCCCAGTGTACAGAAAATAGTTTTAAGGTGTCTCTTTTGTCTTTATTGTGTATTCTTGTCAGTTAACAGTTTTAAACTTTTCAGATTCTCAGTGAAAAGACTGTGCTGTGTATCCTTTAGCATTAGGAATTCCCAGACTAGTCCCCTTATTTTATCACTATGATTTAAAATCAGAATAAAACTGAACTGAATGAATCTACAATGTGTGTTGGGTTTGTGACAGGCAGTCAGGAAAGGGACAGAGTGAAAACACCAAAACACCAGCTACAAAACAGGATCAAATCCAGGTTGATATTCAATCCAACATTCACTTTAGTTTGAAATCGTGTCCCGATTTTGAAATGTTTTTTGCTATGTATGGAGAAGCCCAGTTTGTGCATTAGAATATCATCTATATCCATAACTCAAAGCAGAGAAACAACCTGGGATAGAGGTTTTTTGTACATTTTTCATTATTATAACAGAGTGCTTTGAGGATCTACCATGAAGAGAAGACAGTGAAAAAAGAAAGAGAGGAAGAAGAGCAGAGCTGAAACGATTGGGGAGACAAATACTATGAAAGTTGTGAAACATACTTCAATTTTTTTAAAATAAAATATTACTAACAACTGAAAAACAAACATGGCTTTGCTGGATTATATATGTTTTGCGGGCAGTCCTGTAAAACCCTTATTTATTTCCATAGGAAACAATAAGACTATTTTGGTGAGTTAGGATCTGCAGATAAGGATTTACACTGGTAATAAATTAATTCTAGATTTTAGAAGGAACTGGTCTTTTGCTAATTTAGAGTATACAAGAAATAGCCCCTTTTCACTCCATCACATATGTGGAGCTTCCCTACCTGCCTCCTGACTTTCAATCTTGCTGCCTGTTCACCTTCCAGAAGGATTCTCCCCCACCCCAGCCAACAGATACAGTAAGGGCCTTGACACAGTTCTATCGATCTGGCACAATTTATTCTGTCAGTGCTTTCTGTGTATACTGAAAACGTGTCTCTTTCTGAGAAAATCAGATGTTTCAGAATAGACTGAACTGGCACATTTTAACAACTTCCCATGTTATCCCTCCCAAAACTACCTGCCCTCCTCCTTGATAATAGGTTCATGAGGGCCTTGCATTCTGAAACTGTGAAATGGACAAGCCTTCTGAATGGAATACAGAAATGAACTGCCTACTTGTGCAATTGTCTGGCTGTCCCTGGCATCATGCAAGAGATATTATAAACTAACTAGTTTGGATATAAACAGATTGACTGAAAAGGATTAGATTGCATGCCATTATCTCCCAATAAATGTGCATGCCTGGATCATAATGCTGGAAGAACGTAAGATTGGACACACTGAGTCAGACCAATGGTCCATCTAGCCCAGTATTCTGTCTTCTGACAGTGACTGATGCCAGATGCTTCAGAGGGAATGAAAAGAATAGGGCAATTATCCACTGATGCATCAGCTGTTGTCCAGTCTCAGCATCTGGCAGTCAGAGGTTTAGGGACATCCAGAGAATGGTTTTGCTTTCCTGACCGTATTGGCTAATAGACATCAATGGTCCTTTCCTCCATGAACTTATCTAACACCTTTTTGAACCCAGTTATACTTTTGTCTTTCACAACATCGCCTGGCAACAAGTTCCACAGGTTGACTGTGTTGCATGAAGAAATACTTCCTTTCGTTTTAAACCCACTGCCTATTAATTTCATCAGGTGGCCCCCTAGTACTTGTGTTATGTGAAGGGGCAAACAGCACTTCCTTCTTCACTTTCTCCAGACCATTCATGATTTTATAGGCCACTATCATAACCTCCCTTAGTTGTCTCTTTTCCAAGATGAACAGTCTGAGTCTTTTTAATCTCTCCTCATATGGAAACTGTTCCATATCCCTAATCATGTTTATTACCATTTTTAATACCTTTTCCAATTCTAATATACATTTTTGAGATGGGGAGACCAGAACTGCACACAGTATTCAAGGTGTGGGCATACCATGGATTCATATAGTGGCATTATAATATTTACTGTCTTATTATCTAACGCTTTCCTAACGGTTCCTGTCATAAATATAAAGGGAAGGGTAAACCCCTTTGAAATCCCTCCTGGCCAGGGGAAAGCTCCTCTCACCTGTAAAGGGTTAAGAAGCTAAAGGTAACCTCGCTGGCACCTGACCAAAATGACCAATGAGGAGACAAGATACTTTCAAAAGCTGGGAGGAGGGAGAGAAACAAAGGGTCTGGGTCTGTCTGTAGTCGTCTTGGCCGGGGACAGAACAGGAATGGAGTCTTAGAACTTTTAGTAAGTAATCTAGCTAGGTATGTGTTAGATTATGATTTCTTTAAATGGCTGAGAAAAGAATTGTGCTGAATAGAATAACTATTTCTGTCTGTGTATCTTTTTTGTAACTTAAGGTTTTGCCTAGAGGGGTTCTCTATGTTTTTGAATCTAATTACCCTGTAAGATATCTACCATCCTGATTTTACAGGGGGGATTTCTTTATTTCTATTTACTTCTATTTTTTATTAAAAGTCTTCTTGTAAAACACTGAATGCTTTTTCATTGTTTTCAGATCCAAGGGTTTGGGTCTGTGGTCACCTATGCAAATTGGTGAGGCTTTTTATCCAACATTTCCCAGGAAAGGGGAGGTGCAAGTGTTGGGAGGATTGTTCATTGTTCTTAAGATCCAAGGGTCTGGGTCTGTAGTCACCTAGGCAAATTGGTGAGGCTTTTTACCAAACCTTGTCCAGGAAGTGGGGTGCAAGGTTTTGGGAAGTATTTTGGGGGGAAGGACGCGTCCAAACAGCTCTTCCCCAGTAACCAGTATTAGTTTGGTGGTGGTAGCGGCCAGTCCAAGGATAACGGGGGTAATATTTTGTACCTTGGGGAAGTTTTGACCTAAGCTGGTAAAGATAAGCTTAGGAGGTTTTTCATGCAGGTCCCCACATCTGTACCCTAGAGTTCAGAGTGGGGGAGGAACCTTGACAGTTCCTAACATTGTTAGCTTTTTTGACCTCCACTACACATTGAGTGGATGTTTTCAGAGAACTATCCACAGTGATCCAAGATCTCTTTCTTGCGTGATAACAGCTAATTTAGACCCGATCATTTTGTATACATCGTTGGAATGATATTTCCCTATATGTATTACTTTGCATTTATCAATATTGAATTTCATCTGTCAGTTTCTTGCCTAGCCACCCAGTTTTGGGAGATTGCTTTGTAGCTCTTTGCAGACAGCTTTGGACTTAACTAACTTGAGTAATTTTGTATCATTTGAAAACTTTGCCACTTCACTGTTTACCTCTTTTTCCAGATCATTTATGACTATGTTGAACAGCACTGGTCCTAGAACAGATGCTTGGGGGACACCACTATTTACCTCTCTCCATTCTGAAAACTATTTATTCCTGTCCTTTGTTTCCTGCCTTTTAACCAGTTACTGATCCATGAGAGGACCTTCCTTCTTATCCTATTATCTACTTACTTTGCTTCAGAGCTTTTGGTGAGGGATCTTGTCAAAGGCTTTCTGAAAGTTCAAGTATACTATGTTCACTGGATCACCCCGGTCCATATGTTTGCTGACCCCCTCAAAAAATTCTACTGCATTGGTGAGGCATGATTTTCCTTTACAAAAGCCATGTTCACTCTTTTCATACCAAATCATGTTAATCTATGTGTCTGATAATTCTGTTCTTTACTATATTCCCACCAATTTGCCCGGTACTGAAATTAGGCTAACCAGCCTGTCATTGCCAGGACTGCTTTTGGAACCTTTTTTAAAAAATCGGCGTTATATTAGCTCACCTCTAGTCATCTGATACAGAGGCTTATTTAAGTGGGTTACACACCACAGTTGTTAGTTCCGCAAATTCATGTGTGTGTTTCTTCAGGACTTGTCACTAACTAGAATGCTACACAACATCCATACAGGTGTTTTATTAAACCAGTCATACACAAAAAATATATTTGTATAACATTAGATGAATAGCAAATAATATATTAGTAGTTTATGATCAAACAGTGATTTCATAGATGTTTAAGGCCAGAGGAAACCAATATGATAATTTAATCTGACCTTGTGAATAACATCCTGCATATTTTCAAATATCAAAAGACTACATATTGGTCCTGGAAAATTAAGATTTCAATTTGTATTATTTCCTTTATTATTATAATTAGGGATGTTATTTCTCTGATAGCACAGTAGCACAGAAATCTAAGCCAATTAAACAATTATACTACATTTTCCCTTGGTGGCAAAGGAGATATTTCTAAAAATACTGGGGCAAATTTTCTGTGCTCATGATTCTATTTAAGTTATTGGAGATGTGCCATTCCCATAAGTGGTGTAATTGGCCCCAAGGACCAAATGTCTCTTTGATAATCTGTTTTGATCATGTTGTTTGGCTTTTTAGTATTTTGCTTAATGTTTTTAATGTTTTAATCTTACTTTAACTGGGTTTTGGCTGGCTGGTTTTTTAACGCCTAGTCATTTTGAAGGGGGCTGCTTTATAAACAAAAGCCCAGATCTTCAGCTACAGCTGAGTAGTACACAGTGTAATTCAGGGAAAGCACTACTCTAACTCACATCCACAGCTAACAGCACCAAGGAGCTGATAGAGACGCCCAGGCCTAGCTCTTCCCAGAACCACACTTCCGAAGCCAGCAGCAGTAGGGTAGGAGAAGTAGCTTTACAGAACCAGAGGATCCGTCAGTAACCACATCTGCTGTCTTTAGAGTTGGGATGCTGATATTGCTGTACAAAATGGCCACACCCCAAAAGAGAATCTGAGCTAGAACTATTCTAAAAAAAATTAGAAACTTAAACATAACTTTGGAATGTAATCTCTCTCATTATGTTGTAACTGCTTAGAGCTATGGCTTTTCATAACACTTCAGACAAATACTTGAAAGGTGCTATGTTCATTAACCAGAGTATATAGAATGGTGTGATATTACAGGTTAAGTCGATAGCCACTTACCTACACAGGAGCGTGCATGCACATATGAGTACTCTCAGTCGCTAAAACAAACCCAGCTCAACCCACACCACAAACACAGCAAGAGAATCTACTGTGTTTAGTTACTGGCCCATTTCCTGTACAATAAGAATTTTTAAGACTAGTTAATAATCAATTAAATGCTATTATAAAGCAGTCACTGGAACACCGGCTGCGAAACACTTGAGGAAATCGCTGTACTGGAGAACTTATTAAATGTAAATGTTCTGACTGAAACTAACTTGTTCTACTTTGATTTTAACATACTCATTAAACTCTAGTTACACACAGAAGCACTGGCTGTTCATATAATGTTCATAGTGGGAAAAGCATATCACCTCTGTATCAATTAAATATAGATTAGTTCCAGGACCTACAATGCAGGGAGAGGGCACTGAGTGGGCTTCAAATCCCCTTGTTACAATTAATGATGTCATTAAACACATCTAAAAAGACAATAGTAAAGAACAAAGGAGGGTTTACCATGCAAGTGCATATTCCACTAGATTTTGAGATCTAAAACCACCAGTTTCAGTCAAGTTTTCATCAAGTGTAATTCTCACTGAGGTCATGCAACACTTATGATTTCACCAATGAACATATTTACACAGAACTACAGTTTTTTATCAGCCGAGATATTGCACTCAAGCTTGGGATTTTATTCCAATTTATCAGCTATCCCACAATTAGAGTACCATACACAAGGATATATCATAGGACTTTCTGGTGTCAAGTTCAGAATGCTGACATTAGGGTTTACCTTTTCCAAACCCAGTATCTTGGTAAGAACCTGTTGGAGAGGGCCTTACTATCTATCATATTATGAAGGGGGAAAACTTGACTCCTAATAAAACAATGGCAACATTTTTCAGCAGCAGATCAACAAAACCAGAGTAAGTATTTATTTTTAGTTAATTTAATTCAGTGAGTGTCTTTTATGAAGATGTTAAAGGTCCAGTCCTAAGTCCTTATTGGACAGAATTCCCATTGACATTAATGCTAGTTTTACTTGACTAATGATTAAGGAATGCCCAGATCTAAGTAAACAGAGACATTATAAGTTGAGATGCCTAAATCAGACACATTGGCACTACACTGGAGTTGGAAAAGGAGTAGCACTTTGTACTATACTGTAGTTTTCAAAGTGCAGCACAACCAAACTAATCTTTGAAACATCTGCGTGAGCTACAAAAAATGCACTGTATCATTATCCCTATTTTACATCTCAGAAAACTGAGTTAGAAAACAGATGACTTGGCCAAAGCTTCGTAAAAAGCAATTAGAAATACTAAGTTTAGAACAGAGGAGTTTCTGGTTTTTGGTCTCTTGCTTAATTCAGAAGACCACATAACCGCTCATCTATTAACAAAACTACAACATCTATGCTATGCTCTTCTCAGGGGTGAAAGTAAGTTAAAGGACTTACCGGTATGCCGGAGTCCTGAGTGGGGGTGTGGCTTCAACTGGAAGAGGCGTGGCCTCAACCGGAAGAGGCAGGGCCTTAAATCCCCGGGCCCTTTAAATCTTGATTTAAAGGGCCCGGGGCTCCAGCTGTGGTACTGGTGGTTGGGAGCCCCAGGCCCTTTAAATCACCCCTGAGCTACCAGCTGCAGAGGCGGCTGGGAGCCCCGGAGTTCGGGGGTGATTTAAAGGGCCCAGGGCTCCAGCTGCCGCTACCGGAGCAGAGCCCCGGGCCCTTTAAATCACTGAGGAGCCCTGGGGACTCCTGGATGCCACTGCTACCCCGGGACTCTGGCAGAGCTTTAAAGGGCCTGGGGCTCCGCTGTGGTAGCAGCTGCTGGATTCCTGAGCCCTTTAAATCCCCGCCTGAGTCCTGCTGCCCGAGCCCTGGGGTAGCGGCGGCCGGGCTCCGTCGGGAATTTAAAGGGCCCCGGGGCTCCAGCCGCTGCTACCGCCCCGGCCCTTTAAATCCCCTCCGGAGCCCCACCGCCACTACCCTAGGGCTTTGGCACCAGGACTCCAGCGGGGATTTAAAGTGCTGGGGCCGTAGCAGCAGCTGGAGCTCTGGGGCCCTTTAAATCCCCGACAGAGCCCCGTCGCCGCTACCCCAGGGCTCGGGCAGCAGGGCTCAGGCGGGGATTTAAAGGGCCGGGGCAGTAGCAGCAGCTGGAGCTCCGGGGCCCTTTAAATCCCCGATGGAGCGCTGCCGCCGCTATCCCAGGGCTTTAAATTGCCATCTGGGAAAGCCGGTCCCGGAACGGTGCACCGGCTCTTGCCGGTATGCCGTACCAGGGCGTACCGGCTTACTTTCACCTCTGGCTCGTCTACATATAACCTCCACCGTGAAACACAAGTGCCAATATCCAACCCACAGATTTTGAGTTAGTAACAGTTTGCACTAGTCTGGTATGCTCTACTCCTTTTTGAATTTTGAAATTTGAAATTTTTGAATTTTGAAACTTTTTGAATTTTGACTGTTTGAATCTTTTACATTTTTAAATTAAAAAAACAATAAACATGGGGATAAAAATTCAGAAATACTTCTGTGATTTCCTCCTTCCTTTTTTCAACCATCTCAAGGGGAAAAAGCGGAAACAATTCTGGTCTTGACTTAATCTGTGTCCCTTCTACCTACCACCAAATGAAGAGAACTGCTAGCTTCCGACCAAGGTGTCTAAAAGAGGTTTTGAGAATAGGGCCCATTAGAGACTTAAGTGCTAATAAAACAAGAAGAGTGCACCACATAAATGTAAGTGAGCAAAGTGACGCACTGACTCATTTGTAAAAAATAATTATACCTTCGTCTTGTAAAACATTCCTGTTGGTTGGGTGATGCAAAGGAGATGTTTCAGAACTGTGACTGGATTTTGAAGGAGAGGAAAGTGGAGTGTCTCTCCGAGCATAATGGGAAAGCACACCTCCTTTGTGCTGCTGTCCTCCTTCTTGGTTTTCAGCTACGTTGTCAAATGAGAAGGCTGCACTGCTACCCACTGGGGAGAGGGAGGAAGCACCAGAATCTGATGCTGGTGAGGATGCTCTCACACATATGGGCAGAGGTGATTTTGAAATGTGCATGGGACTACTGTAACTGTCTGAAGGCTGTGGGTATAAGAGATTATAAAGCAAGTTATGCCATTTAGCAACCAATTAGAGCAACATTTATTTTGAACATGCAATCCTTTCATTTAACAACAGTTTGTAGAGCCGTCATATTTTTAAGCAATATTCTAGTAAGTCACACTGTTACCTTTTATATCACACATAGGTGTTTCATACTAATAATCTGCTTACAGGTTCAAGAGTCAGGGTCAGCAAAATCCAAGAGTAGATATTAAATTAACTGTCATTCACACAGAGAAACAAACAAATGCAGGATTCAAGTTCGCTTCTCCTCCCACATAAGTTAAATGACCCGCTATGCATAGTGCTCGTTGTTAGTTCAAAGGGGGAAAACAATGAAGTGACCTACATAACAATAGCATAATACATGAAAATAAGACAGAAATTCTGCTGTTCCTGTGAGAAAAATGGATGTGCTGCCTCCAAGGCAACAGGACTTGCACACTGTTCAGACTGTTATCCAGAATATGTTGGCCACAGATGAATACATTCTACCTACACTAAAATGAAAGGATGAAGATACAGGATGAAACAAATTACAAGGGTCATCTAGCACATCATCCTATGAATAAGAGAAAGCGAAGGCCTGCTCACCTTTCGTTCAAGGCTGTCCTCTCCATCGGTCGAACTGATACTGTCATAGAGCCTTGTTCTAGTAGGTCTCTGCCGTTTATTCCTTACTGAAAGCTGGGCTCGAGTTTTCAGTGCTTTGGAGTCTAGCCTCTCTGTTTCTGGGACTGCTTCGTTGAAATCTATGAAAACAGGATTCAAAGACATTTAATAACATTCTTTGGATAAAATTAGCAATTTAACTCTTGTCAGATTACACACAGGCCTGATCTGCAAATGTATGTTCAAATGTCATGCACTTTTGCATGCCTTATTTGCATGTGCAATCACTGAAACTGGCCCTACAAATTTATGATATGAATGTAGAAAAAGCCAGGTATTTGCATAAGCTATTAGCAAATCTACAAATGCAATTTCAGTAACTGTGCATGGATATTAGGCACAAAGTTGCACACATTGAAAAATCAGACCCCGTAAATCAGTGCAATATTTTGTAAAGTCGTAACAATCAGTCATAACATAATATAACAGTCATAATACAAAACAATACATCATCTCATGGTGTCAAATACATAAGTGATACGTAATGGGGTGTAAACTAGACCTACTTACACTAACTTAGACTCCCTCATATCCACTCTATCCACATGCAAGGAAGTCCACACCATTGTAATTTACATAACTAAGAACAGCAAGAAGGCGTATATTAAAGTAACCTTCACCCATCTTTAATGTACACCTTCTTCCAGCTCCTTGGCAAGTAAATTACACCAATTTAGACTCACAGGGCCAAATTACCTGCCCCTGGCCTGGTCCTTTTTGGCCACTTGAGCACTGCAAAGAGGTTGGAATCTGGCCACAGCTCGTCCATTAATAATTTCTCTGGCAAAGGGGAATTTTCAACTGGCATAAGAGCTCGATTTGCCAGTTGCTCAACCCAGCCACCTAAAGGTAGAAGAGCAGGATGATGGCAGGGCCTGTGCAGCTTAAGAATCAGAAAGCCGTAACAGATGCTGTCCTGTGCCAAGTTGATCTTGGCTCAGGAAAGAAGCTGCTCCCTCATGTGTGGGTGTAAACAGGCTAATGGTATCTGAGCATAAATGACGTCTGAGTGAGTGTAAATGAGTCTAACCTACATATAAAACTTATGAATTGGCCCTTATGTTTAAAAGAAACTCTAAGAAGACATTTCTCCATGTTGCAAACCTTTCTAGGGATTTGGCCAATTGTGTGTGTGTATACACAGTATATCTATGTGTCTGTTCTATAAAATGAGGAATCTGATTCATCAGACTGTTTTTAAATTCCTGCTGGTATGCAATACAATTCTGAGAGTTGCAATTTATTAGTCAACTCAATAAAAGAAAGGAGGTGGCATGACGGAGGAATCCTGGAAATTGAAGGAGTTTGGTTTCCAGGTTTATGTTATGACAATACAAGCATGGCAATTGCATTCCCAACCCCATCTGCTCTGTGAACAAAAGCATTTTCTTAATGATCATTACCAACCACAGCTGCTGCTTTATGCCTCCCTGCCCCCTTTTGAATTGCTCCTCTCATCACCACACTGGATCTTCCCGTCTTATTCAGAACTCTTCCAAACATCGGAAGCCTTCTAAAGCAAAAAAACCAAATAACCCCCAACCAACCAAAAAACTAAACCAAACCCACCAGCACCCTAAAACCAATAGTCCTAGCACAATGGGGATTTAGGGTTACTGTAATATAAAGACATCCTCATCCTCACGTAGCCATGTGTCATTTGCTTCTTACCTTTCTCTAGTAGGATTCTGGAGAAGCCAGTCTTCACTCTGATCATCCCTTTAGCACAACCTCCTTAGCCACTTACAGGAGTTGACTGTTTCTGACCTTTCCCCCAGTAAAATGACTTCATAAGGTCATCAAGCAAGCTAATGTGACAGCTTTATGGGAAAACCTCAAGAGGTTTGAAATACAATTTCCATGCAAGAAAATGTCAAAGGTATTTCCTGAGTTTTGTCATGACAACACAAATAGAATGAAATGAATCATCTCAGGAGGGCCTATGAAAGGCCCTCTGTACCTTGCAAGCATTGCTTTGGCCTCGTAGGATAGAGGCACAGATGAATTGATCTTACAGGTGTGCCCATATGTGAGATGGAGGGTCATTTTGTGCCCATGTTGAAAAGCTGACAAAGGAGTTGCTGAAGATGGGCCATGAGAAAGACTCCTGGATCTGTCATTATGCTGACCAAGTGGCCCAAAACCCCCATGCAGGGTAGTAGTAGTTGTCCGATCCCACAGAGAGGAACAGCTACCCTAGAGAGCTGAATGCAGGTTGGGGAGGTGAACTCCACCACCCAACCCCTGTCAACCTCTCTGTACAAAGCCTTACCACTTGGGATTTTTACAGGGAGGGGTGAATTTCACCAACAGTCCTTATGAAGAGATTACAGACACATAATTATTAACACAGATAAAAAGAACTGGGTACCAGTACCCTCCCATCTTCCCTCCTCTCTTACACACATGTGCGTGCCTGCCTACCATGAAACTCTGTCAACCTAATTGTCAAATGGAAATGGAAGGCTTGCTCTTTTAGACCTTCTCTCTTCCCTCGGCCATGGGCTGACCTACACCATATCTGGAGCACATGCTCAAAAATAACATTTCACAAAAAATGGAACAATGAAAGAACTACATTTTCACAAAAGACAAACCTGGGCTCAAAAGGTGATCCGCCCAAAAATGCCTTATGAACAAAGTGTATTAGTCAGCTTAAACTTAAATACATGACTCTCTCAACAAATTGTGTTAACAAAATTGCACTATTTCTAGAAAGCTTTTTATCTTTCACTTGAAAGAGGCCTGAATATTTTGGGAAAGAGTAATAAGATGCAATCAATCTTTTAAAATTTGTTCTCTTATTGCATGCCAAGAAAGAAAATAAATTCCTTACAGTTTCAATTTTCCCTCTCCCCACTAATCTCTCAAGCACAATCTGTATTAGAATCCATAAGCTTACTATACTCCTATATGTACAGTGCAAGAGTTGTGGTTTTGTCAATTACTGAGATTACTTTCTGGGACAAGTTCCAAGTCTGCATAGCCAAGTTGGTGAATTTCCCAATTTGATATGCTTATAAAGACAGATAACCACCACAGCATTCATAACACTGTATTTAAATGTATATTTTTCATACAACTAGATAGTAACCAGGTGGAAATCTTGGCTGGGATAAACTGGTTCCTGTTCCAACCACTGCCGATCAGAGATCAGCAGAGGCCAAACTGTGCAATTCTTGAATGAGACACAAATATTTTATATACACAGAACTCAGTATATTAGTCTTTATTGTGTGTGTGTGGGGGGGGATGAGCACCTGTATATCTTGCAACTATTAAAGTGGGGTGAGTGTGTGTGTATGGCTTTGGTCAACCCAGTATGGCCATTCTTATGGCAAATCCTAAGGTACTTAACTAATTTTTTCTACTCAGGCACTCTCCTACTGAGATTGATAACAGTTTCCAATCTGACTAAGGACCTCAGGATTTGAGCTACAGTGAATTGCCTCAAAGCTTTTCAATAGATTTTCAGACCTTCTATACTGGGTTACATTGCACTAACCTTCGGATATACCAAAGTTATCAAGTGATCTCAAGTAGATTATCACCTCCTCATTTTCCTATGCTCTATTTAATTGGGCAGGAGAGATGTTATCACTATCCCATAGGGAGGGGTAAAAAGCAATCCTTAGCACCATCAAGACACACTGAAACTGTAACATTAAGCAAGGTCAGCCGTGTAACTCTTTGTGCATTTCTCTGAAATAAACCACAAAGTGGCTTGGGGTCCTCCTCTTATTATAAGCAAACTTATGAAGCTAGTTGAAAATTTCACCTTCTACAAACACTGGAGTAATATGAAGCACTTACAGAGTCACACAGTCTTGGAAGTGATAATGGGAGCACTATTGATTTCAAGGGTATAAATGAAGGACATGACCCTGCAAACCCTGACTCATACGAGCAGACCCATTGGCCCTGCCTACACTAAAGAAATTTACTTTTCTATATGAACTTTTCTAACCCCCGGGAAAACTTGTAAAATACCTCATACAAAAGTGCTCCAACTGTCTTTAGTTTGCTCCAAAAACCATTTTCATTAGACTCGCTTTCAAGTCTAAGGACCATTTCAATATAAGGGGTTTCAACA
This sequence comes from Lepidochelys kempii, assembly GCF_965140285.1. NCBI lineage: Eukaryota > Metazoa > Chordata > Testudines > Cheloniidae > Lepidochelys > Lepidochelys kempii. The sequence continues at coordinate 222,573,404 of NC_136381.1, forward strand.
TGAACTGGTTTAGTGCTAGCATGGAGGGAAACAGCTCAACTAGTGCCTGCTGCAGTTCCTTAGCAGCTGGTTGTCTTTCAACTTCTCCCCAAATCCAGTGTTTCTGCAAGTTGTGTTAGGAAGGAGAGGTTACTTACCTGTACAGTAATGGGAGTTCTTCAAGTTGTTTTGTCCCTATGGATGCTCCACTTTAGGTGTGTGCATGCCCATGTCCTTCTGGTCTGAGACTTTTGTCAGCAATGTCCACAGGAGAGCAGGTGTGCTCTACATCTCCACGCGCTCCAGACTGAGGGCAGAAAGGGAGAACCAGACTGCTGCTACTCCAGTTCCCTCTCAACCCTGATGTTCAGCAGGCAGGGATTCCAAAGCAGAGGGGAAAGGAGAGAGGGTAGCAGAGCACTCAGACAAAACATCTCAAAGAACTCTAGTTACTGTATAGGTAAGTAACCTCTCCTTTTTCTTTGCATTATTGTCCCTACGGATCCTTCACTTCAAGTGAATCCCAAGCAAAGCCTCAATTATGGAGGATGGTGCTGAAGAGGTGGATTCAGTATAGTCCAGAGAACAGCCTTCCCCAAGGCTATGTCTGCTCTGGAAGCATGAACGCATAGTCCCGAAAGAAGGTGTGCACAGATGACCAGGTAGCAGCTTTCGGTATGTCTGTGATGGGTATGCTCTTAACTAGAGGTAGAGGCAGACGGTGCCTGGCAGAATGGGCCATCACCTTAGATGAAGGGTGCACCCAAGAAGCTTCATAACAGGCCAACATCCATCCCGATACTGATTTAGATAGTCTTTGCGTAGAAACAGAAGCTCCCTTCTGCAAAGGCAACAAAAAAATCTAGGGGAGGTTCTACATGGTTTAGGTAGGAAGTGAAGTTAGGGACAAGGAATCACTTTGTCCTGGCAGAATACTATGTATGGAGGATCAGCTGTAAGCATTCCCCATTCCTCTATCCTGCTGGCTGAAGTGATGGCTATAAGAAACGATGTTTTGAAGAATAAATGGAGAAAGGAACAACTCCCAGTGGGTACAAAGGGTGTTTCCCATTAGGTATCAAGAAGTAGAATAAAGTCCCAAAGCAGGGTAGGCTCTCTAACATGAAGGAAAAGATTGTTCAAGCTCTTGATGAGTGTCTCAGTGGTAGGATGAGCAATACTGAAAATCCTCAGAGTGGTAGATGAAAAGCTATAATGGCAACTAGGCTGACTTTAAGAGAGCTCATTGACAAGCCCAGCATTTACAAATTTAGCAGGTAATTGAGTGAGTGAGGTGAGACTCAGATACAGATAATGACCATGGGGTGCACCAGGACTGGAAACATTTCCACTTCTGCAGGTAAGTCTTGTGGCAGGTTTCCTGTTGTTCACCAGCACAGTCTGTAGCTCAAGAGAACAGACTCTCTCTAAGCCCCAGAGTATTGAGGAGCCAGACTTTGAGATGAAGTGAGGAGAGTCTGGAATGGGTTATGGTGCCCAATTCCTATGTCTGCTGTCAGAGGGAGGTGAAAAGGTGACCGGAGAGACAGGTAAATCAGGTCCCAAAACCATACTTGCCTCGGCCAGGCCAGTGATATGAGAACGATTACTGTCTTTTCTTGTCTTAATTTGATGAGGACCCTAAGAAGCAATGGTGTTGGGGGGCAGGCATATATCAGAGTTCAAGAACAGGAACGAGGACAGCATCTCCCAAGGACTTGTGACCATGTCCTCCTCTTGAACAGACACACCAGCATTTCATGGTAGGTAGCATCACAAAGAGTTCTCTCCCTGGAATGCCCCAGAAGAGACACATCTTTTGAACTACCAAAGCGCTCAGCTGCCCTGTGTGGTCCAGGCAGAAATGCCTGCTCAGAGTGTCTGCAATGATGTTTTGCAGACCTGGTAGATAAGCCAATGAGATGTTGACTTGGTGCAATATCAACCAATTCCTAAGTTTTATGGCTTCTGGATTTAAAGGATTGGAATCTTCCTCTTCCTTGGCAGTTTATACAGAACCTAGCTGCTCTGTTGTCCTACCCTACCTTGGGTAGGAAATGATGCCAAGTATTCTGAACTGCCCTGAGATCAAGCAGATTGATGTAAAGTGATGACTCCGGGGGAATCCATTTGCCTTGCACTTTTAAGTCCTGGAAGTCAGCTCTCCAACCTAGCAGGTAGGCATCAGTAGCAACGATCTTTGTAGGGAGTTGACACAAGAATGGAGCTCCCACACAAACCTTGTGAGGGTCCTTCCACCAACTCAGAGAGTCAAGAATTTATCCTCCCTCAGAACACTAAGTTATCCTTAAAGCATGAGTATAGGCAGAAGAGAGACACGGATATGAAAAGAAATATGGAAGCCCACAAACTCTTTTTATATATTTATTTAATTTACAACTGAATTCTTTGTTTTTTCATTGTCAAAACTGCAAACTCAGCCTGAAATCTGAAAGTCATGCTGGGTTCTTTCTGTTTTTTTGCATTAGCACAAATAATATGCTGCAGTCAAAATATAACTGTTTTTCAATAAAAGTTGTACTTAGACTATAATGTTCAAATCTGGGCACCTAAATCCACATTTATACACCCAATAAGTTGTCTAACTATTCAGAAGTGGTGAGCACTACAGCTGATCGTGAATTTTCTAATGGAATGTTCTTCCACTGTAAAATGCTTTTTTGCTTAATATGAAACATTTTGCAGATGTGTCAATTTCAATGAAATGTCATCTGAAACAAAAAACCCCAAAGCATTTTAAAATAATGTTGAAAAGTTCCATTTCAGCATTTTCAGAATGGAACATTTCAATTTGTTGTTTCAAAATTATGTTTTTGCTTAGAAATTCCTTAAATTTAAATTATAAAAAGTTAATTTTCTTAATGCTGTAGTTGGAATTGTGATCAGTCCAAAACAAAACAAAAAAGTTAAGTTTGTTTTGCAGGAAATTTAAAATTCTCTGTTTTCGTTTTGTACCAAATTCCCCTCCCCCTCCTCAAAATGCAAGTGTGGCATTTCCCATGAAAGGGAAAATCAGATTTCTGCTTAGCTCTACTGAACAGCCCTAGCTCCTATTCTTACCTGCACACTTATTAAGCCCATAGATCTGTGACTGTTTAGCCCTTCTGAAAAGCAAGCACAGTAATTTGGTGCCTGAATATGGAATCAGATGTCTAACTTTCTGTAACCAGTTTTGTTTGCAGTGCTGTAGCCATGTACCTTCCAAAGAGTTTTGGGTAGCTCAAAAGCTTGCCTCTTTTACCAACAGAATTTGGTCCAACCTCAGCAACCAATTTGTAAAACTTTAGCCTTAGTGACTGGTGCTTAGTTACAATGATGGCAAGTGCCTTAGAACAGATTTCAGCTCTGCATCTATGGCTATATTGCTTCTGTAGTAATAACAATTGTAGAGATTCATTTTTTGTCAGCAACATATGCAGCTGTGATGCAGACACACAGAGAGCAAGTATGCTGAATACTTTTCAGAAGAGGATCTTTTTTACACAGCCAGTTTTCTGACCCAAACCACTTTTTAGCCATTTTTGTCAACAGTTGCACTAAAAACATTACTGTAAATATCTGATGCAACATATAAACGTTCTTGTAATGATAAGTGCATCTGTAAATTTCAGAGATTTCAGTATTATAAATGCTTACTAGAAAGGAACATTCACAAATTCTGATTTATGGGAATGAATTCTGCAATATGGCAGAACAGTTTTAGCAGGACAATCTTTTTTTTCTTATGTTAAATATAATAATTCAGCTTGATTTGCTTGCAGAGAAATATTTAGTTTGTGTTCACACCTGAAGCAATTGTTAAAATATCAATAAAGCGTTCATAAGTCTGCCAAAAATCAACACATCAGGAAATCTAATGCATTCTTCTATGCCAAAGAGGATTTTTGTTTTAACTAGTCTTTATTATTATTTAATATTCATACAGCAGCAGCGCCCTTCATTACACAAAGGTTTCGGGTGCCTCTGTGACCTTTGTAAAATCAAGATTTATCTGTATAATTAATCCCCAGTGGCTCTTAAATGATTATTTGATAAGGAACTTGCATTTCATTCACACATCGCTCAATCCTGAAAAAAAATGAGCACCTTCTGTAAGGATCCTGTGGGCATCAAAAAAGGTTGAGGGTACTCAGAACTTTGCAGGAACTGGTCCAGAACGCACTGCAACTGTTAGGCTACTGTATGGTCTTGGGAAGCCAAGAATAAGGGTTTTCACAAGATTATTTTTGTTTGGGTTGGAAATGACCTTTAGTGGGTCTTTTCCCCTTCTCACCTTCCTATCTGTCATTGCAGGATAGATTTAACTTCTTAAAGTCTTCATGATAGCATCATTAACAAAGAGGACTCGTCAACCTTCCCCGACAGCTTTCTTGACCACTTTACTATGCTTATGGTTAAAGTATTTTATATACTTAAATTTAACACACATTTCCCTTAATGCTGGTTAAGTCCCATTAATTTCTTGCTCTGTCCTTTGTTCATTGATAAGAATTATTATTCCTTGTATTCTTACAACAGTTCTATGTGAGTTTGTAGAGAGTTATCAAGTCTCCATCTCCTCCAGACTGAATATGACCCATGTTTCTATATTTTCTCAGAGGTGTTAGCTGCAAGATCATCTATCATTGCTGAACTGCCTTCACTTTTGTCTACTTTATAAAAAATAAAATGCTGCTCAAACATCAATGGAGAACTCAAACTGACTTAAATGGGAACTGAAGTCCCAAATAAGGCCTAGCCAATATTTAATAGAAAGGAGCAACTGCTTCACTGATTTCATTCTGGAGACTCTTGTTAATACAAGAGTATGACACAGTATTGGGCTTTCTGCTACTAATCTGTATTGTTTACTCAAACAATTTATCATCTATTATAATTCTCATGCCATCCTTCTTTGTAGTACTAGTGCCTGGCCAGTCTCCTCCTATTCAATGTGCATTTGATTATTCCTTATTTATTGGGAAATGGGGATAACTAACGTTATACTTTCCAGACCCCCTGTGTCTTAATCTTGTTGGATTATAAAGGAGAAACCTGATAAGTTGCAGTGAAGCTGTAACATTAGAGCCATGAAATGAGATTTTTTTTAAGTGTGAAGAAAAGCGTTGGACTATGACATATTAATCAATATGGAAATGATCATCAACCAACTATATGATGCTGGACTAAGTTACTTCCAGTGCCACCTACCCAGCACCCCAGAAATGAGCTGTCCATAGCTATCTTAAAACAACTGTAAATTATAACAAATATTTTGTTCATTAGAGAAACAACATGGAGAAAAGCAAAGCTTGCATTTTGTGTATGACTTTAATAAAAACACATTTTTCTTATTAAAATCTTATGATGTTTTTGAATATATAAAACACAAAACAGGAAATCCGTTACTAAGGTCATATAAACACATTTTGGGGCTGATGACATCACAAACCATTTGAACTTCACTTTCATGGTTAAGATGATGTCCTGATATGTCAATGCAACTTTATAATTCAGATGCCTGTGTACTATCTTCCATTTGTGTACACACAGGTGAGTATACATACACACTTATGTACATACCTATCTATTGCGACAAAGTTCCTCCTCTGCCTTGGTGAGTTCTGCACTTTCTGGCAGATTTGCTCACCTCAGAGGTTCACGGCAGTCCTCAGTTTGGCTCCTTTTGTTAGTGGCACAAACCTGCCGTTTGCTCAACTAACCTCATCACTGGCCAGCATGGTGAAAAGGAGAACAATCCCTGCAGTCTCTGCTGATCCACCTAATGGGTCGGGGGACAGGTCAGAGACCGTCCCCTCTGGTGGGACCTACAATCCATGTCAACTCCTCTTATATCAAATAGAGAGTTGGGGGATGGGGGGAACCCAGGCCTGCCCTCTACTCCAGATTCCAGCCCAGGGCCCTGTGGATTGCAGCTGTCTCCAGCAACAGTTACGTGACAGTTACAACTCCCTGGGCTACTTCCCCATGGCATCCTCCCAATACCTTTTTTAGCCTCACCACAGGACCTTCCTCCTGATGTCAAAAATGCTTATACTTCTCAGTCCTCCAACAGTACACCTACTCACTCTCAGCTTCTTGCATGCCTCTTGCTCCCAGCTCCTTGCATGGCCTCAATAACTGAAGTGAGGTCCTTTTTAAAACTAGGTGCCTTGATTAACCTGCCTGTCCTAATTGATTCTGGTAGCTTCTTAATTGGCTCCAGGTGTCCTAATTAGCCTGCCTTAATTGTTTCCAGCAACTTCCTGATTGTTCTGGAACAGACTATGATCATACTCAGGGGAAAGGGACCTGCTTAATCTGGGGCTAATGTATCTACCTTCTATCACTCTCCTGTAGCCATCTGGTCTGACCCTGTCACACTATTTATAATATAGATATATTTAGTACCCGTATTCATACACTGTATATACACACAGCTTATTTGTTTATTTTTTGTACAATCAAGAGATTCATTTATAAGACATTTTATTATATTTTTCTCATTTTGGCAATTTTGTTCCTGTTTGATCTTTAGTAAATTTGGTAATTATAGACAGACCTAGAACACAGGAAAAAACACAATCTTGCCTTACTTTATTGAAACAACACAAACATGGATGAAACTTAAATGTTGTAGGCAATTCCACTGATAATTCATTGATGGTTTAATGAATATATAATGACCTCTGCTTTATTAACAGGCCTCCGTCACTTACACTTACTGATGAATATTCATTTTACAGCTGTTCTGTAGTGCTGCGCTGCCACTAAATAGTATAACACAAAGTGTTTGCTACCAGATACTGCATTTTGGTGAAAATGACAGGATTATGATGATATTCATTTATTCTTTACTATAAATTCTTAAAGTCACAACTATGATATTCATACACAGCAAATTAGATTAACAGGAGTTTAGGGTTGGTTCAAACAAACCTTGACTTAAGCCATCCAGGCAAGACACTTGCTGTACATCTAGGCTCTCCACTGGATCTCCTCTGGAAACGTCTCCAAAAGATGTTTGCCTTTCAAAAATGTTGTTGTTATTGTTAACCTGGCTCCCATTTTGCTTCAACAGCCTGAAAACTTCCGCTTCCAAGTCTCTAATCTAAGAGAAATACATCCAATTATTAGCCAAAATGAACAACTAGCATTTTTTCCAGGCTATCAGACAGCATTGCCTTATTGTTCACACACTTGAGTGAACATTACTCACACGAGCTTGTAAGCCTTGAACCTCTACAAGGTGCGCTTTCTCCAGTTCTTCTATTTTTTTTCGCTCAGCTTCCTGGCGTTTGATGAAGTCAAGTTCTCTTAAGGGAAAAAAAAACATTTGCTGGTATCAAAGCAATCACAGGTTCAAACAGGAAATTAACAAATGTAATGGCACATTAATATACCCGTTTGTTTAAAAAATAATCCTTAGTTAACAGGCGATTTGGTACTAATCCGATAATACTAAACATGCAGCTGCAAGTAGGAGAAAATAACTGAGCAGTTATCAACCCAAATGAATAAACTGTAAACATATTGTAGAAAACTAATTAAGGTAAAAATCCCACCTATTCAAACTGTCGACAACAACTGTGTTGAAACTGTGATAAACTAAATTAACCTTTTCATAATTTGTACTTATAAAGCATCATTACTTCAAATTATGTTGAATTTTGCAGTAACAGTTGGGATGGAATCGCTCTGTTAGATATGAAAATGACTGGGCATCAACACTTAATTTACATCTCTAATGCATAAGGTACAAAACTAATTATCCAAAAATTAAAAGTAAATCAGTGAGGTAATTTAGGATTTTGAAGCAGTCAAAAATTATAGGCCACATCCTCCACTGCTGTAACTCTCGGTAGTACAACTAAAGCAGGTTCACACCAGCTGACGGTTTGGCCCTTCTTCAATTGTCTTGAAAAGCTGAGGCCATTATTGATCCAATGGCACCATTCACAAGAGATGCCAGTTAGTTCTTGTAGGCTGGCAAAATTCCACTGTGGTTAATGACATTTTGTCTATCTAAAATCCTCCTTGCAGTTTCAGTGGGATAGGGTATTCAATTCCTCTGCTAGGAACTGTCTATTGTTACTATATACTGTTAAAACAGCTGAGTTTCATTATAGAAATGGATGATTTCAGTAGCAGATGAAGCAATCCTAGTGTAAAATTTGTAAAATTATTTGGAGAATGAAAAGTGTTGTATAAATGTAAGAAATTATTTCTGAGATGTCAGGAATGGGGGGGATCAGGAGAAACTGACTCCTTGCCCCCCACCCCCCCGCCAACTGCTGAGGTACGCTCTAGTTGATTCAGCTCAATTCAAACATACTCAAGAGCCAGGAAGAAGAAAAACACAGCGTGAGAATGTCTCAATATGATCTGCTGCTTCATGTTGCATCAATACAAAACAATACTTAGTCAAACTGATGCAACATCATCATAACAAACTGCTGCAAATATGGCTCTCTAACACTCCAAAGACGAATACTGCAAATTAATTCATTTATAGTCATTTAAAAATATGCACAATGCCGATATTTTTCAGTAATAAAAATCCCAATGATTTTGATTGGGGTAGCCAACCTGCGCCTGAGAAGGAGTCAGAATTTACCAATGTACATTGTCAAAGAGCCACAGTAACACGTCAGCAGCTCCCCCCAATGCCTGCTGGCAGTCCCATTGATCAGCACCTCCCCCTCCATCCCCATGCCTCCCACAGTGTGCAGGAGGCTCGGAGGGGGAATGGGAGAAGCAAGGGCATGGCAGGCTCGGGGGAGGGGGTGGGAAGGGACAGGGCCTTGGAGGAAGGGGTGGAGTGGGGACAGGGCCTGTGGCAGAGCCAGGGGTTGAGCAGTGAGCACCCCCTGGCACACTGGAAAGTTGGCGCCTGTAGCTCCAGCCCCAGAGTCGGTGCCTGTACAAGGAGCCGCATATTAACTTCTGAAGACCTGCATGCAGCTCTAGAGCCACAGGTTGGCCACCCCTGGTTCTGATGGTAGTGAAGTGAAAAATGTTGTTTACCTTACAGGCCTTTAACACTGGGTTTCATATTTCAAGAGAGATGCAGGTATCTGACATAAACATTCCCTATCTGGCCACTATTTCAATTTTTGGCCTGTAGCAGCTGCTTACTTTTGCTGAAAGTCCTTGATCAATTTCTTTGCTTTGTTATATTTCTTCTCCAAAGCCTGATACTGGCTTTGAGTCTCTTTGAGGTGTTCATTCACAGTGTGACACAGGGTTTGGGCCTCAATCCAGTAGCTCTCTAGTTTCATCATCCTTTCCTTATTCTCCTCAATGTTCTGTTGCAGCTGGGTCTTCTCCAGTTCCCATCTCACTTTCTCATTCTCTGCAGCCTGTAGCTGGACACAGCAAATACAGTGGCTTGAGAGTAAATAGCTGCATTAAAAATCAGTAATTCAAGATGCTTTGAAATACTGAGAGGTGTGAATAGCAGTCTCTTAATGATTATAAAGGCTGTGCATTACTAATGCAAAGAGCATTCCTGTACAATGAGAAAAGGAGTACTTGTGGCACCTTAGAGACTAACCAATTTATTTGAGCATAAGCTTTCGTGAGCTACAGCTCACTTCATCGGATGCTTCCTCCGGATGCCGATGAAGTGAGCTGTAGCTCACGAAAGCTTATGCTCAAATAAATTGGTTAGTCTCTAAAGTGCCACAAGTACTCCTTTTCTTTTTGCGAATACAGACTAACACGGCTGCTACTCTGAAACCTGTACAATGAGAAATTCTAATACATGTTTGACACGGAAGAATAAATAAACTTAAATTAATTTGAGTCTTTTGCATCTGGCATCCATTGCAGCTTCTATGCTCCCATTGAATGTAGTAGCATTTTAAGACTTCCAGCTTTCTAATGTTGGTGCATTCTGGTGGTGTGCCTGGGACATAGTGGGGCACTGGGAGTGTATTTTACCTCATGTATCTGAAGCAGGTATGTTAGAAAGCACTATGGACTAAGAAACTCAAGATTTTTTATTATTAGAATTACAAATTGTAACTTTCATATTTGATTTTACCACAAAGCTATTTAGAAAACAATGGAGGAAAAGCTAATTATGTCTTATCTAGCTAACTGCCTTCTTTTTGAAATCAGAAACTCTTTTGAATTTGAAATTTATTGCACCACTTTTCATGCAATGATAATTTCTTAGTCATAATCTGCGTAATTTAGAAAGTTAAAAAGGCAGATTCGTATCTTAATACATTGAGAGAAGTATTAGTAGAGCTAATATTAAATTTTAATTTGGAAGGTTTTTTTAATTAAACAAGTTTTAAACCCAATATTTCAACTAATTTTTAAAGCAGTTATAAGAATAGGAAAAATCTGGTTCTAGTTTATAAATCTTAAACTTGGTTTATTTTTTAAATTATCAAAGAGATGATACTGATAGAGAAAGTCCATTATATTTATTGGGGTCTGTCTTGCAAGGGGCTGAACACTCTGTCCATGATCCAACCAAGCACTTAAGCACCTGATTAACTTTAAGGCTAAGCACAGTGGTGATCCCACTGAGTGAAATCTTAGACCCATTGAAGTGAATGGGCGTCTTTCCATTGGTCCCACAGACAGGATTTTACCCAATAAATTCAGAGTAGTTAATCCTTTTGTATCAATGGAAGAAAAGTGCTAGGTAAAATCTAGATATTATTTATTATTATTAAAACTAACTGCAGGCTTAAGTGCTTGGCTGGATCAGGGCCAGATTTCTCAGCACCTTGCAGATTAAAGTCCATACAATTTACAAAAAGCAAATAATGTTTTATGCACTGCCTATTTACTTATCAACAGCAGTTAACTTGTACTGGCAAATCTGTGAAGATATCATAAACAATGCACACAACAAACAGAGTAACCTGTAGACTGAACCTATTGTTTTACTGGCAGTTTAACAAAAACCAGCCCTGGCTCTACTAAAAAGTAAGGGACAAATGTATGGCAAAGAAAAAGACAATGACTCCAATCCTGCCACTGGTTCTGCAGAGATGAATGCCTACGTCCAGGATGTATTACAGGGAAGTCAATGGGGCTGTGCATGGGCACAAAGGTGTATCCATGTAGGTGCAATTGCTGGATCAGAGTCTAAACTGGAAGGACAGAAAGAAATGTCTGGCTTCCTAAAATGAAAGAACAATGAGAGTTCACATAAAATAAAATTACAATTGCCTTTTAACAGTAATCTTAGCTGATCTATTTGATAAACACTAAGCTAATTATATGATGGGTGTGGATGTTTGTAAGAAAAAAATCAGCTGAATCCTTTTTCAATTTTAAAAATTGCTCTTTTGTCTTCCTTTTATTTTCTTCTGTAAGGTATATAAAATGTTATTGTAAAACCTATTACTCAACCACTGAATCATTATCAAAAACTGAACTCCTCGTAAAGGTTACATTGGTATTAAAAGGCCAAACATAAGAAAATACATTTTCTGTATATTAATAAATTAAATCTAATTTCTAAGAGCCAAGAGTGAGATAATTTCCTCCATCAAATCAATCAGCTTTTGCCTTTTATAACACATTTTAAACCGTATGCAGTAATTTCTCTTGTATGCAAAAAGCAAATATTGTATCCAAATAAATTAATAGTTAAAGGAAAGGAAAATGCCAAAAGTCATAGGGGGAGAATAAAATAGTTAGTCTTCAGATCTCTACTGATCAGAAAACTATTAAGAAGGCTACAATTATTGAATATAAATATGATTTATGGAATTGTTAAAGAAAATGAATTAGTACAGTATAAAGCTAAAAATCTGTCTTTTAGTCATTATGTTATCCTTCAAAATGCACATTTAATGAAAACTAGATATTTTAGCAATTTCTCAATAGCTATGCTTTAGATTTTACTGAAACGTCTACTGGAAGACTTACACCCAAATAAGCTTAATTTGAGTTTCATTTTAATTAGTCTTTCTTAGTAAGAACTTTGGTTTACATACAGATATGTCTTCCATCAGATAAAAGGGAAAAAAATCAGCATGAATTAACTATGTATTGATCCTTACCTTTGTCTTCAGCTTTTGGATCTCAGCCTCTGTAACTGCATGCTTGATTTGCAACTAAAATTTAAAGCACAAAATAAACACGTGAACTAAGAGACTGAGTGCTCCAATATTTTTAAAGCTTGTGCTGCCAGTTGAATACCTTATTACACAGCAGAAGGCCTAGAGAAGTGCTGCAGTGCAGTACATTGTAAATTAAAATGTCTAGCCTGCAAAATGACTCAGTCTGTGCAACCTAATTAAAGACAGCGTTCTGCCTAACCACTCATAATTTCAGATTAGGACACCCAATCTGTCTGGCAAAAAGAAACATCTTGCACTTAAAAAAAAAAAGAAAGAAAAAGAAAGAGAGATGAAGATAGCTTTTATCTTGCTTGGTTTTGCTCTCCTCTGATTTGAATGTGAAAATATCCCAGTGCACGCTGGAGTTCATAGAAAGTCCCATTGATTGGATTAAGCAGGCATGTCACAGAAAGCAAATACAGAAACAGATGATTTAATAGCTCCAAATGATAGAGAAGCTTGCAGGGAGGATTCCACACATACAGGTATCACATGCAAGGGAGAGGAAAAAGTGGCGATCTTCTCATAGGTCTTGTCTCCATTGCAACAGTTAGCTTGAGTTACTCCACTTGACCTAGACTAATTTGAGTGAGGGCAGCCACACTGCAATACAACACTCGAGCTACACAAAGTGATTGGATTAGCATCTGATGAGCAGTGCTAATCTGAGCTATAGCCTGTAGCTGAGTTCACACTGCATTACTAGCTGGAGCATCAGCAGCACTCGAGCATCAACCTATACTTGATGGAGCATCTAGCTTTAGTTTAAAATGCCACTTAACTCAAACTAGAGATTTCTGTGTTTGGAGTCAGGTTAGGGTCAAAACTTGAGTTATAGTTCAAGAGAACAGTGCAATGAAGACAAGCGCTCAGTCTATAGTTTATGCACATTGCAGTTTCACTGGATCATCTGTGACTGTGGGAGTCCCGTGGAGAGGGATTATTTATTTTAATATATATATTTACATTTTCAAAAGACTGCCTATATTTATCCAAATGCAACTTTACCCTAAGGTATCTTAACCTTTATTATTAGGGTCCTAGCAAATTCACAGCAATGAAAAACGTATCATGGACAGTGAAATCTGTTTTCCCCCCATGACATCTGGTCTTTTGTGTGCTTTTACCCTATACTATATGGATTTCATGGGGAGACAAGTGTTTCTCAAACTGGGGGTCCAGACCCAAAAGGGAGTTGTGGGGGGGGGGAGGTCACAAGGTTGTTGCAGGGGGTCACAAGGTTATTTATTGCCACCCTTACCTCTGCACTGCCTTCAGAGCTGGGAGGCCAGAGAGCAGCAGCTGTTGGCCAGGTGCCCAGCTCTGAAGGCAGCGCTCTGCCAGCAGCAGCGCAGAAATAAGGGTGGCAATGCCATACCCTGCCATTCTTTGATTTGCGTTGCTGCTGGCAGCAGCGCTGCCTTCAGAGTTGAGCTCCCGGCCAGCAGCTGCTGCTCTCCAGCTGCCCAGCTCTGAAGGCAGCGCCGCCGCCAGCAGCAGCACAGAAGTACGGGTAGCAGCATTACAACACCCCCCAACCCCCAAAGTCCTTTTTGGGTCAGGACCTCAACAATTACAACACGGCAAAATGTCAGATTTAAATGCCTGACATCATGAAATTTACAATTTTTAAAATCCTATGACCATGAAATTGACTAAAATGGACCATGAATGTGTTAGGGCCTATTTATTATAGATTATGAAGGCTGAATGGCAGTTACTTCATAGTTAAGGTTGGGGTATAGTTTGTACTTAAAGCAGCCAGCCTCTTTCTTTTGTATGAAAAACAGAGTGTCTCTGCTCCAAATGTGCAATGCATAATCTCTGCATAATGCTTAAATTTGCTGAGGATTTTCAAGTAAATTTTGTTAATTAATTTCCAAATCTAATCAAATCAAAACAAGGTTCAAAAGTTTGTATATAATGAGAGTTTGTACATATATCTAGGGTTATGTAATTATGTTATTAACAAAAAATTATGTTATTCAACACAACTGAAACCTTATGTTATTCAACACAACTGAAACCATGCTTAGCCATTGGACAACATGATTTACATTAGCCACTTCCATTTTCTAACAGGGTATGCAGGAGCCTTTTGGACCCATTCAGGAGAGGCGCAAAACCTTTGTCACATGCAGTAATGCTCCCTGCAGCTGAAAATGGGGATTAACACAGAGTATGGGCACTGGGTTTTCCTAGCCCCAGGCCATTTGTGCTATGCTGGAGAAGATTAACTCTGGCAAAAGGAATGACTGCTCTCTTGGAGACCAGGATGTCTATAAAACAGGTCAGTCAGTTCAGGGCCAGAGCTCTTGAGCTGGCTGAATACATTTCAAAGTTAGGATCTGTGGCAAAAGCAACAGCTACGATGATCAATACCAGCATCTTTGCGAAAGTGCCCAGCTGGCTCAGGGGTTCCACTTTCACAAGGCACTGGCATGAAGATACTTTGCTTCATAAAAATAATAGCTACTACTTTGTTACAAGTATAACTCTATAAATGCTGCCAGACTATAAATCCCCACTCCCATCCCCCGCATTAGGCTCTAGCTTTGGCACATTACTAGGGACAAGTGACAATAGTGTTGGTGTGACTGTCCAGAACTGAGCAGAAAGAATAGTAGAAAGCAAATATGGTCTGTATGTGGGGGTGATGACGGTGGTGGTGAGCTTGGTGAAGCAGATGCTGGAAGGAAGACCTCTCTACTGGGGCAGAGATGAAGTTGTGGTATATATGGATGTTGTGCTATTGGTCAGGTGTGTGTGTCTCTGATGCAAGAGTAAAAGTATGTACAGTTAGGTGCCTTATTTTTCATTTCCTTATTTTGTGCTAAGTATGTTATTTATAGATCAACTTTAACTGACACACAATGTACTGTTTTTGCATATTACTATCGATACTTCCTCCAACAAGAATTCCTCCTTTTTCAAGGCTAGGAGAGGAAAGTTTATGGGCCAGATCCTTGGATGGTATAAATCAGGATACCAGCTATGCAGATTTACACCAGCTGAGGATCTGGATCTATAGTTTAAAAAGAGTTTCCCATTATTTGGTGACTCAAAACTTTTCCACACAATTAGATGACTCAACTGTATTTTATAATTAAAAAGAAAGAAAAAATATCTAAGGGAAGCTCTCCTGAGGGCTAAATGCTTATCCAATTGAGTTACAAAAAGCCAATAAAGATGACTCTAAATTATATGCTGTCATCTGCCATTCCTGACCAGGTAAGACTAGCAGAGAGATAAGGATTTCTCTGCATGCACATTGGCCCCAGTTCTGCAATCAATGGAAGTTTCATGCACAGAAGATTGCAGGATTGGGCCTAGAATGTAGAAGGAGGAAGCTGAGCTCTTGCCAATAGTACAGCTCTTTAATGTTCTTGCATATTCCGTTTCCAATCTATGGCTTTGGGGCACTGAGGAAGACAACATCCTGAGAAAGAGAGGATGAGTGCAGGTGGCAAAGAGAATGCTTTTGTGCGTATAGATATTTTTAATATATCTTTTCTTTCATACAATTACAAAGATTGGGAATGAGTCAGATAAAACAGAAACAAGTGCCTTCCTAGCTCCAATAGGAACATATAACTTAGGTTAGTGGTTCACTTAATTCACTTCACCTGCGTAAAAGCCAAGTAGTAAAACGTTATATGGGTGAGATGTGGGGAGATGGGCCAGGGAGACAAACTCTGTTAACTCTAGAGTGGGGTGCACAACTGTCGTGCAGCTTTCAATGGCTGGACCAGCAGTCACAGCTGCTCCTTCACACTGGCACCAGTCCCCACATGGTGCTTAACCAGTGATCCTCACTGCCACAGTACCTCCAAAGAGCTTAAGTGGGCCTTCCACCCTTCGATCACTAGATGTTGGAACTATATCAGGAAAGGAGGAATTTTTGGACTCTTCCTTCTCTGTCCAGATAGGAGTGGAGGATTTGCAAGGAAGATGTTATGTTTAGTATCTACAAGATGCATCCATAATGTGTCAGACTTCTGAACTCCTTCACACCTGGGTCCCTGCACTGCAAGGCCTGGATCAGGCTGGTAACTGTGAGTGGCTAGAAGAACTATTTCTCCTGCGGGTGGAAGAAGAACAGGAAAAATTAGAAGAGAGCCACCTCAAAAATATGGTGTTTGTGCAAACACCAAACCTTTACTTAAATCTGCTATCTCACTGCCTTGCAGTAAGATGAGATGAAGGGGAGGATGGCTGTATTAGACTACGTCCTTTCCAGAGGTAATGATGCAATGGAAAGTTCATGATTTGATGCCGTGGGCCATCTGCTTGCAGCCCCTCTCCATCCCTCCTATAAAAGGTCACAAGCAAACAAACTATATTTAGACTATTATTAAAGAGACTTATATCAAACAAACAAACCCAAAGCTGATGCATAAATTACAATCTGCTCAGGTACAGATGGTTTTATCTGTTATTTTTATGCTTTCTCTTATTAAGTAAAAAATGAATACTGATCATTCAGTCAGATCATTGAATCAGCACATGGTACAGCAGATCCCACTGAGGTAGAAACAGAAGCAGAGACTTTTCTCACAAACATACCAGCGTGTAGACTGGACATTTGGAATGTTTTTGTTTGGACAAAAGGAATTATGTTTTGCAATACAGAGAGCAAATATATGTTTCTCTTTGACTGAAGGTAGAGGTGTAATGGACCTTTTAGTATATTTGTGTTTTAGCACTAAATTAGGTGCTAGGTAAATGGTTTGGCAAGCAAATCTGGATCTTAGATATATCATATGCATGTTCCTTGGGGGGAACAGGTCGTGTATGTTTCTTTCTATGTTTTACACAATGCCATGTACATTCTTGGCGCACAAACATTATTTCAGATTTTTATATATAGCACCATAAGTTTTTCTAGTGCTATACAGGATAATTGTTAACAACGATACTTTACTTTATGTGAAGTATTTCATCCTCAAAAGTGCTTTACAAATATTAACTAATTTATCCTCTTGACAATGTAAATAGTACTGCCAATATTTTATCAAGAGAAAAAAGGGTTTAAAGTGGTTTGTCTAAGACCACAAAGAATCTGTTTGCAGATCCAGTGTTACATTTTTGTATTGCAATAGGAAAGAAACTACCTAAAAAAGTCTCTTTTCAAGTTCATTCAAAGTTCAAAGCGTGCTTGGCTGTGTAATTATGTTTTATTTTTGCCTACAAATATGCGTAGGTTACATTAAAAAAATCCAAGAAAATATATGTATGTATTCCAATTTCCTTACTAAAAGAAAATTGTGTGACAAAAGTATAAGGTTTCTAAATAAGAGACATGGCAAACTTATTGGAGCATATTTTTCATCTGCAACAGTTGAATTCAATTCAACTTACTAGGTCACACTGTTATGTTTGAAGATGATGTCCAATCCACTATTATTCAATACTGTCATATAGCTCCATGATAAGAAGAAGAAAGAATAGCTCCTCTCTAACTACAACCCCAGCAAACATCAGCGTGGGTATGAATAGCACCAGTAGCACATCTAATGTTGAACGAATTCAGGGCAAATGCCATTAAAAACACAACTAACTCTAAGTCAACAAAACTTAGCTATATCCTGTTAAACGCAGACAGTGAACAAACAACAAGGCTGTGTTCATATTTTGCTTATAACTATGTTGGTTAGCAATCAAAGATTCAGCTGTAATATAAGTAGTACTTATGTGGTTACAATTTCCTTCTCAAGCTCTCTTAGAGCCACCTGGATTTGCAGCTTCCCAACTCCCTGATTCTGATATCATCTACGCTGGGACTTTGAGTTAAGTAAACCAGTTCCATAAACAGTTTAAAGCCAGCTTGGGCATATTCAAACACAGTGTAGCCCAGTCCACACTGGCTGGCCTAACCGTTTAACAGACTTAATGGGAACTATGTTCAAGCACAGATTTCAGGGTAATTCAATTAAAGGCCCACAGCTTGCCCACCACTGCTTTGCACTTTGGATAGCCTTTTATACAGAGAGAACAAAATGGATGTAAACATTACCAGATCAGAATGGAAGCATTTTATTAAGCACTGTGCACTCATTTCAAACAGTTATCAATGACTACACAAGATGCAAGGTAGTGGAGAATCAGGCCACCAGTGTGGACAGAATTCAACACAGCAGCTCACCATTGTCTATAGTCTGGGATTTTAAAAACCAGCCATCACGATGAGGAGAGTCAATGTCAAAATGTGCTGAAAAACTCCTTCCAAAGAGAAACACTTATGAACAATAAACACCTTAAGGCTGAAGAAGATA
The DNA here is from genome assembly GCF_965140285.1 of Lepidochelys kempii. NCBI lineage: Eukaryota > Metazoa > Chordata > Testudines > Cheloniidae > Lepidochelys > Lepidochelys kempii. Next base: position 222,591,753 of record NC_136381.1, read on the forward strand.
CCAGCTGAGTGAGGAATGACACAGTGACTGGTTACCCTCTATGTCTAACTCCCAGTGCCAATCATATGTATTTATAGAAAATAAGAGAACTGGCTTTGGGAGGGCAGGGAAAACTGTTTCTTTTACATCTCCCCGCTGGCCCCAGGAGGGTGCTGCCGCTCACCTCCCCCATGAGGCTCCGGCTGCTCTCACCCCTTCCATCTTCACCCTATTTAAAAAAGAAAAATGGACTTTATTGTCACGGTTCTTGGCCCAATCGCTCCAGCCACGTGGGGAGCACTAATTGCAACCGCACATGTCTCACGTCCCCATTGACATCACACTTTGTGGAAGATGAGGCACAAACCATATCAAGAGCTCAGAACCTAAAGTACAGTGGCACTAGAGCTGCTATGTCTGTCATGCTTTGTGAGTGATTCACTGACTGCAGCTAACATCGCTGACCCAAGCCAGACTTAGTACTAGCAGGCGCTGTGCGAGCCTCCTCCCCACCCAGCACCATCAAAGCACCTCAACCCCAACCTGCAATGTGCCTGCTTCTCCAAAAAAGGAGCCTTTCTTAAACCAACTGCCAGACGTGTCGCACTGCAGTACTCTTAAGAGTGATTCTGTGATGTGGGTAGAAGGAACTAAGAGAGTCCACTACATTCATTTTCACTGAAGTGTAGCCCATTTGTCTCTCAATGAACTCCAGATTCAAATCTTAAAGTAAACATTTGTTTAGAAAGACAATCGATCCGCCAGCAATGAATTAACTTGCAGCTTCTTCTCCTAGCTGAAAAATTGCAAATAAAGTGCTGAGACATAAAAGGATTTTTTGTTGAAAATTTATTAAACTGTAAATCGTTCTAATAAGGAGCAATATTACCGATTCATGCTTTGGAGAGCCTTTGTCAACACAACAGATATCTGGCAACAAATTTTAAAAACAACTGAGAAAACGGGTCTCACTTATTTCAAGCATGACTGCTTGAGCCATTTACAACTATTGACTATACAAATAAGATGGAAATCAATTCTGTTATTCAAAGAGAAATCCAAATAATTGAAGAATGAGATTACTAGAACCAGTTCTGTCTCAGAAATCTCGCCCAGTTGTCCATCTTACCTCTTTGAATTTGTGAGCAAGCTTGGTGGTGTCCAGTTCGGTTGGGGAAAACATGTCATCATTCTCAGGAAGATCAAACACTTCAATGGCCATGTCACCTCCTGGAAGGACAGGTCCCATGTCTTCATCTTCTTCATCTGTAGCATATTCCCCTGTCTTAATATTATGGAGTTAAAATATTTCAGTTATCCTCTTATTAGACATGGCTTGTTTGCATTGTAATTAAAAAGTTAAATCTGTAACACCTGAACACTTCCATATGCTCACTGAGGTTAGTAAGCATGCACATACAGGATTCTGCATGCAACAAAGGTTATATTCTCTCAGATCTGGCACAAGCAGTTAGGAATCTCAGTAGTAAAAATACAGCTCAATCATAATGTTTTAGTGCACTGGGTTACAGGAAAACAAAAACATAGGTACTGCAGCATTTTCAGAAAAAATCAGTCTGTCTTTATAAAGCTGTAGTTTAGTGGCTCTCCATCTTTTTAATAGCAAGACCCCTGCCCTCTTCCATTTAACAAAGGTTTAGCTGGGAACTGTTCTCATTTAGCAATATGGAAAGGACAGGGCTGTGCTGACCCCTGGCACTTGTTTATAAGACCACTGGAGATTGTGACCCTTAGGCTGAAAAGCCACAGTGCATTTGAATATTGGGTGGTTTATTCATTATGTCTGAATTCATATAAGCAGCATAAGATCTGCATGAAAAGATACTTTTCTGAAAAAAAAATCAATGGGGGTGAAAAGCTGGCCCACTGTAGTCAACGGCCAAATTCCCATTGGCTTCAATGGGGACAGGATTTCACCCTGTATGAGCAACCTGATTTCACTGGTTTTGAACAAGAGTGGTGGGTGTTTCTTGGGTTGGTGAAATGTGGTTTGTGGAATGAGCACTCTCTTACAAGATGGAGAGAATGCTGAAAAACTATAAACAATCTTCAAACCATTTCTCAAAAATGGGAAATACAATCTAATGTTAATGAAGAAGAAAATGGCATATCATTATTGCAGAACACTCCCAGGAGTTCTAAACTAACATGTAATAAGGACAACTCCCTTTAAATTAGAGTCTTAATCTCAATCTTAATTGACATCATGTAAATGTTAATAATATCTGTGATGTGCTGTACTTACAGTTATGCTGTTATGACAGCTGGGATTGGCTGGTCAGAGAGCTAATCTAAAACTTCCTATACTCCAGTGGATAACAAGGAGAGTGGTGTGGGAGATGTTATGCTGACACTAGGGCATCCAGGTTTCCCCCACTCTGAAGGACTCTTCAGGCAGCCAATTAAAAAGGCATTCCAGCTGCTCTGCATTGCTAGACTGGAGGCCAGAATCAGGCCCTAAGAGTCAAGGTTCCCGAGTTCAATTACCATTTCTGTCACTGACTTGCTATGTAAACTTGGAAAAGTCATTTAACCTCTCACTGCACCACAGCTTCCCCAGTAAAAAAGGGAATAATAATACTTACCCACAGAAGTGTTATGAGGTTTAATTAACATCTGTAAAGTGCTCTCAGACCCTCAGATGAAAGTGCACAGCATTTCAATCACAAATCTATTCTCATCAAGCTCGAAGTAATTGCTAGTGCCATTTTTTATTAATACATTTTAAATATTGGGGGGAGATTTTCAAAGGCACAAACAGCATTTAAGCACCTAACTCTTATTGCCTTTCAATGGGACTCAGATACCTAACTGCCATTTGCACCTTTGCCAAGCAACCCCATTATTTAAACAGTGGTATACAGCATGTTAGGTGTTTTACACACAAGTATGAACAATATTATTGGCAATGAATATATAATAAATATCACCACTTTTCACCTATATAGCAAATCTCACAGGAAATTTTAAGATTTATAGAAAAAGAAACCTTATTTTCAATTTAAGATTACTATAGAGAAGAGTAAAAAAAATGAAAGTTGTAAAATAAAGAACTTGCTAGAATCCTTTCAGTAAAAAGAGGTATTAAAAGAACTTATGTCATCCCTCTGGTATGACCAATCCTCACATATTAGTGTGGATTAGTGAAATGTGAACATTATTCCTATGAGGTCTAATTCAATATACCTGTCTGTGCATCTGTAATAATGTTATACATAGTGTGTGTGTATATACACACACACACACAGGTATACACACACACATACAATATATATATATTTTACATACTTAGTATATTCTATACATATACATATTTTATACGTATTCAGTGCTGAAACGGGATCTTCAGAACAGTTACATATTCCTTCAAATTATTTTATTTATTTATCCTTCTTTTACTGCTTTTAGTTTTGTATCCTTCACTAGAATATATTCTTAGAGCTCACGTGAGTACCATTGAATTTAAGGAGACTACTCACATAAGCAAAATTATTCATATTCATGTTTGCAGAATCAGGCAGATAGATAGAACAGAAACTTTATTTTCCACCAAATACTGGCCTTTTCCATGTAACAACACATTTATTGTTTTCCTGTTTCTAATGATGCTGGAAATTAGCATAGATTTATTGATTTACTTTCTTGTTAGTGCACCAGTGTTATCAGTGGAAACACCTGGCACAGGAAACACATGGCACTTGCTCCAACTCCCAAGTCTCTGGGCAGGGCTCCAACAGAACTCTGGGACCAGTATTTGTTAGTGAAATTCTGTGGCAGATGGCAGTAAAGTGAGTTTAAACATTGTTTTGGTTAGGTCTTAATTTCAAACTTGCAATTTAAAAAATAGTATTTTTCATCTGTTGACTATAGGATGCTGAATTTAATTTTGTTTTTACATATACAAACAGATTGTGAAGGATAGTCTCAAATCAGATCATCAAATTTTAAAGGAGGTAAATTTTTGGGAGCCTAAAATACCAAAGTCTCTTAAACCTAAGAAAATGACTATCCTTAGAACTAAATATCAAAGGCACGGATTTTTTCTTCACTAGGTAGCCAGGTTGTCAATGTAGTCTGATGTGAACTTGGTTTTCATCGGGTGGGAAAATTTGTTTTGCTCTGGAGTCTTCAAATACGCAGGCACTGCATTGTATGTTAAGACACTATTTGAAAGGAAACTTTCTGTGTCTATTCATAATAAGCTAGATCACAAACAAATTCAATTCGTGCAATGTCAATTCTGCAGCTGTCGTTCTTGGCAGGTGCCACAACTGACAGCTCCCTCACCTGATGAACCTTCTAAGTTCACCAACTGGAAGTCTTCTCGTTGCCCCACAACTCCTCCCTTTAGGGATGCCCCTCCCAGTATCCCACACCTTCCAAAATGCTCCCCTCTACTAGCCATGATCCCCACAAACATTAGCTGGTGTTAACTGGAAACATCCCTCTCCCCTCCACAGACAGCACTGGCTGAGCCTATAATCTCTCCCTTCTGCCATATACCACATATTCCAAACCTTCCAGACATGGAGGTGTTAGGAGAAGAATAGAGAGCTGACAGGTAACAAGCCATGAGGAACACAGCACAACTGCCATTTTCACCGAGAGGGACCATGTCTGGGGGGCATATTTCTGAAGACCTGTGATGGGCATGGCTAAATGGAGGCAGAGATGGGACCCTCAGCCAGTGAACCGAAGCCTTATCTATGCAGCAGCTCACACAGGTTTAGATAAAGGGGCTTTTAAAAACTGATTTGCTAAACTGGCAAAAAGCCAAGTGCAGACAGTCTTCATTTGGTTTAAGAGCGGCTTATACTAATTTAGCTTAAGTTGACTTACAGACCATTATTAAATAGAAAGAAGAGTGTTTTTAAACTCATTTAAGTTAAGTTGGGGCAACAGTTTATTGTAGACAGGCTGCAGAGTTTCGCCAGATGAGGGTGCTGTCAAAACTGACTTTCACCCCCTCTGAACAGATAGGTGTAAGGCAGCACTTATGTAGACACAAAGGAAAAATTTACATCAACTGAGGGTGGTTTGTGTGCACCCACACAATCATTTCTGCTTCAGCTGATGGAAAACAATTGTTTGAAGCAAAAACACCTCTGTCCTCTAGTACAGACAAGGCCATAGGCTGGTATTTGAACAAAGTATAGAACATGACAACGGCAGTGTAATATCATTCGTGACAATGGGCCTGTTCATGCCCTCTCTGAAATAAGTGGGAGTTTTGCTAACGACTTCAAAAGAGGCAGAATTATAATTAAGTAACTAAAGAATGCAAAAAATGTGTTTAAAAAAGTACAACATGGCAATTTAAGGGAACACCTGATGTATATGTCATGAACATACACTGACTGATTAATTAAGTCTGCTGCCTGTTATGTCACATAAAACTATTATTAGGTTGTTCAGACCCTGTGTGAAGTTAATAAGCCATACATGAAAATTTAATTAGTGTAAAAGTAGCAGCAAAGCACAGACAAAAGTTATTTGCTTCAAAATAACAAACCTTTTTAAGGTAACAATTGTTATTGTTATTGTAGTTGCCTGAGGCTCCTTGAAATTCTCTCTCAGTTTTCTAAAATAGTTGACAACAAAAAATAAAAAAAGAATTCTTCTGTACGGTACCCAAATGAGAAATTATATTATGCACTCTGACGGCAAAAGTTCAGTTCATACTGTCTTCATGATGGCTGAAATTCTCCCCTATACGATTAGGTCAGCGAAAGGCCTATTCAACACTTAAGGTTTAGGGTAAACCAGGCACTTAAGTGGTATATCGGCCTTTTGTTAGCTCTCTATATCAGGGTGGATTTCATTTGATATTATTCAATCAATTTTGCTGTACACTGCAGCAGATAATACCATAAAATGATCTTTAAAAATGTGAATAGTAACTATTGTATTTTTCCATCTTAAATGGAAAACATATTAATTCATATAGCTTAATAGTAATAATAAATAGAGTAGGAGTACTTGTGGCACCTTAGAGACTAACCAATTTATTAGAGCATAAGCTTTCATGGGCTACAGCTCACTTGAGCTGTAGCCCATGAAAGCTTATGCTCTAATAAATTGGTTAGTCTCTAAGGTGCCACAAGTACTCCTTTTCTTTTTGCGAATACAGACTAACACGGCTGTTACTCTGAAACCAATAAATAGAGTGGCCCTGACTCTCTTCTCATGTATACTGGGGGAAATCGGGACTAATTGTCCAATGAGCATAATTAAGATCACACTCGGGCTTAATCTTTTGTTTATCTACAAGTCTCAAATAGTGATGAAATGATACTTAATGGACTATGGACATAGTTTAATGCTACCTCTTCAACAATTTTTTCTGACAGCTTGCACTCAGCTCACCACGTGAAAGACACTTGAAGTATACTGGAGTGGTGTCAACTACCACTTTCACAACAACATTTCTAGTTACTACAATTGGAAACACTGGATTTGCTTAACAATTTGCCCCCATTTAAAAACAATCTTTCGGTATTTGGATATTAATGCAAATAACACAATATTTTGCTTCTTCATGTAACTCATGTCATTTTCTAAACTGGTTCTCACGTTACTTTGAACACTGATAAAATAAGGATAAAAACTGAAAACCTATTCAGACCATTGATGTAATTAAAAAAACTAATGATATTTTACTCAGCTGTCAGCAACCCCTCTCCTGGGACCTTACCATCCCCTTCTTCGAATGAGGGGGAACATAGGCTGTAAAGGAGGGGGGGTTGGGCCCCTGCCGTGCCAGTCATAGGAGCCCAAACCCCCTTTCCTCTCCTTTAAAAACACCTCCTTTAAATCCTTTACCAAACTATTTATCTGATCACAGTTCCATTCCCCCCAGAGCACTGCACCGGATATCCATCCTACACTTACATAATGAGTTGCAGCATCATAGCCTAACTACCATTCCATGCTCGCCCCAACTAAGCTCCCTGCCCCGCTTTCCCCCGAATCCACTGTAGAGAAAACAAAAAAAACCTCACTCTGCCTTGGCCAATCTGGCAATGAGGGAAAAATTCCTCCCTAGTCCCCCCGATCCAGGAAGGAGTGGCTAGCGCAATGCCCACAGCAGATCCTGATATTTCACCACTTTCAAGGGTAAGAGGGTCTGCTGCCCCGCTTGGTCATGGTGAAAGAAGGCTTTTCCCCTATATAATCTCCCCACTCTTCCAGTTACCTGGGAGATGAGTTAGTGTCCCCTTGACGACCGACTCTGAATTTGCAGCAACGTCCGTGCCTCTCCATCCTTAAAGAGGTGTATCCCTTTGCCTGGTGAGCCAGACAAACCCCCCCCAACACACACACACCCCGCTTAAGGTGCAGTGCGGTGATTGTCTTCAATGGTTTATGACAAAATGCAACAGGTGGAATGACTAAAACAGGTTTGGAAGGATTAGATTATTATCAGTAAATATCAGTAAACGGCGATTTCACCGCACACACGTAAACCGATGACGAAATATTTCCATTGATAGTAACAGAAATCTACAGACAGGCAAAGTAAGAAAACTGTTGCTTGAAAGCTTATTAGAACTTGATTTCAGCGTATCTATTTTGTATACCTTGACTTGTGATGTTGACAATTTGTGTTTAAACGGTTATAAAGATTTAACGTTTTGAATCTTGTCTACAGTCATTAAATAATTATTGTCTGATCCCCTCAATTTCTCACAACGGTGAAAATTTAAATCTATAAAAATCTATAAAAAATAAAAAATGCTTAAAACCTATAATTTTGCATATGAAAATTTAAATAGATTAAATTTGAAAATTTAAATAGATTAAAAATAGAAAAAATGTTTAAAAATTTATAGATTAAATAGATTAAAATTTATAGATTAAATAAAAATAGATTAAATTTGAAAATTTAAATAGATTAAAAATAGAAAAAATGTTTAAAAATAAACATAAATATTATCCATTGAAATTATAAAATAATAAAAACCAAATTCTGCCAAGCCTAAATAAAACAAAAGAGAGGAGGGAAAGGACAATGACAAAATAACAGTGAGATGAGGCAATTTTGCAGTAGGTCCCACCTGAAAGAAGGCACCTCCAACAACACAGTACTTTCTAACACCATTCTTGGGGCATTAGGTCAGAATTGACTCAAAGGAAACAGTGTCACCAGCTGAATCACCAACAGCAACTGTGACCCAGGGATCTCTTGGTGACAACTGGTAGAGGGCACTGAGGTATTTAGGGTTACAATGGATCCCCCGCGTCTGGTATCTATGTACTAGCTGGTATCTAGTTCACCAAACAGTCGTATAAGATCTCTACTGAAAGCCTGTGTCACACTGGTCCTCATAATCACTGTTAAATGTATGCACAGGTAATATAAGGAGTTATGTATATACACTGAAAATGATGTTCTTAAGGTCTGTGACTTGGGGCTGGTCACCAAAAGGTGAGAAACAGATTTTTATCATAGAATCATAGACTGGAAGGGACCTCAGTAGGTCATTTAGTTCAGTCCCCTGCACTCAAGGCAGGACTACATAATAACTAGACCATTCCTGACAGGTGTTTGTCTAACCTGTTCTTAAAAAAATCCAATGATGGAGATTCCACGACCTCCCTGGGCAATTTGTTCCAGTGCTTAATCACACTGACAGTTAGGATGTTTTTCCTAAGATCCAATCTAAGCCTCCCTTGCTGCAATTTAAGCCCATTGCTTTTTGTCTTACCATCAGAGGCAGGGAGAGAGGCATTTTAAAGGGTTAGGGAGAAATTAAGGGGATTGTGTGGCTAAAGCCTGTTGGTGTCAGAATGAGTATATGTGTACGTTGTGGGTGTTGGGAGATGTAAATATGAGGATGCTGAACATGCACTTCAGTAAAGGCTGTACATGATGTGGGTTAATCTGCATTCTAACTCGTGGGGGTCCATCAGATACCCAAAAAGAAAAAAATAGATTAGATGGAAGTTTCAAAACAACACTTCTTACTAGTTCATTTAATGGAGGCTGAGGATGATAAAGGACAATTGCCCTCACGCATCTCTCTTCAGAAACTCCCAAAATTAATTACTGGAAGATAAAAAATAATCATTTTCCCAGAGAGAGAATAATGCTGCAGTGTATTAGCAAACCAACCTCCTTTCCTTAATATAGACACAGCAGACACCGCCACAAAAGAGCAATGCTTACAGAAGTGTCAATCAACTTGATGTTCACTCTCCTCGAACAAAAGGATTATTTTAAATACATGCTGAAAAACTTAGTGTGACTTTGTTCCTGAAAAAGGACACATGCTAAAATTAGTAAATAAACACTTAGAGTTGGTGGAGAGAGAGAGACAGCAGATCCAAGTGTCTCTTTGTATAGAAAATCTAGACCAGATCTGGCCCTGCACTACTAAGCTGTGCTAATGGGAGCAGAGGATTTAGGAATCTTGTCCTATGCAACAGCAGGACAAGATTCCTACCAGGCATTCATGAGATTCATAGTCATATACACCAGCTGGCTAGTGCATCACTGCCCCAAGTTGAAGCAGTCTTAAAGATCTATATTGATTAAAAAACATATGCACTTCAGTGGGGGCATTGTTACATTTTTGAGCACCATAGGAATATATGTATTAGTAAAAACAGGTGTATGTTTTTACAGGCATGGTACAATAGATTTAGCTTTCATATGAGATTGTTTCCACTCACCATTATCTCAGAGCATGTTAGAAAGAATGAACTGGAAATCAAAAAGGGAACATTACAAAGTAATGAATAGGAGGAATGCTAACAAGTATATTACCTCATCATCATCTGCATCATATTGTGCATAATGCTGTTCCAGGAGCTCTCTCTGGCGACGCTCTTGTTCTAGGGTCTGGCTAATCAGCTGAGCAACCTCACTTACTTGTCCTGGCTTTTCTCTTCCGATTACAAACCTGCATAAAACATTATTGAACAAGATTATTCTTCAGTCCTTTCTCAAGCTATGTTTGATTTTTGGTCAGAGCCAGGTGTACATTAACTGTGCAAAATATCTGATCTGGCTGTGACCATATGCAAACCCCACTATGTAGACTATCCTTGCCAGAGAAAAAACAATATACACCAGACATGGTGTGACCACGTCACGAAATGACTGTGTTAAAAAAACACCACCACCACTAACAATGCTCGTGAAGTCTGGCTCCAAATTCCCCTTCCACAGTGTGTGAACCCCATGGATTTAGACCCAGAGCAGAGCAAATTTGTTACATACATCATCTACTCCTGAGGGAATTCTGCGCCACTGCGCAATGCAGAATTTACACAGAAATTAATGTTCTGCACAGAATTTCCTTCCCCCCGGCCCCACAGAAATGGGCTGCAGAGCTGCTGGCCACCACTAAGGGCAACTGGACCCTGCAGAGCCTGGGTCCCCAGCTTGCAAATAGAAGACGCTGCTGGGGGAAAGGAGAAGGGAGCTGGAGGGCTCCCAGCAGCTACAGTTCCCAGCATATTCTAAAGGAAAGAGGCAGCATGCAGGAATCTCCACACAAGTCTGGGACCCAGCATCAGGCTGTTTCTCCCTCTGGATCCCTGGGCTCTGGGGAGTAGGGGATGTGAGAGAGTGGGCTGGGGGGCATCCAGCAGCTAAGCGTTGGGGAGGACAGAGGGTGCAAGTGTGTGTGCTGGGGTACGCCTCACAGCTGGGAAGCCCCTTAGCTGGGCTCTAGGGGATACAGGGTGCGAGTGTCTGGGCTGGGGAACACCCTACAGCTGGACTCGGTGGGGGAGACGAGTGTCTGGGCTGGGGGGACCCTGCAGCTGGGTTCTGGAGGGGAGAGGGTGCCCTGCAGCTGGGCTCTGGAGAGGAGGGGTTGCGAATGTCTGAGCTGGGGGGGGTCCTGCAGCTGGGCTCTGGGGGAAGAGAGGGTGTGAGTGTCTGGGCTGGGGGGGGGCCCTGCAGCTGGGCTCTGGAGGGTAGGGGGTGCAGTGTTTGGGCTGGGGGACCCTGCAGCTGGGTTCTGGGAGGAGGTGGTGCAAGTGTTTGGGCTGGGGGGGGTGTGGCTAGCTCTGGAGGAGGAAGGGGTGTGAGTGTCTAGGCTGGAGGGCACAACACGGCTGGGCTCTGGGGGCGGAGAGGCAGAGAAACAGGAACTGGGTTGTTACAGGGGTTTCTTTAACTCTTTACTCCTGGGGGAATTTATTTTGTATCTGTATTGTTACAGACATACAGTAGAACCTCAGAGTTATGGACACCAGCGTTACGAACTGACCAGTCAGCCACACACCTCTTTTGGAACCGGAAGTATGCAATCAGGCAGCAGTAGAGACAAAAAAAAAAAAAAAGGAAATACAGTACAGTACTGTTAAACAAAAACTACTAAAAAAAGAAAAAGGAAAGCAGCACTTTTCTTCTCCATAGTAAAGTTTCAACGCTGTATTAAGTCAAAAAGAAAAGGAGTACTTGTGGCACCTTAGAGACTAACCAATTTATTTGAGCATGAGCTTTCGTGAGCTACAGCTCTCCTGCTGGTAATAGCTCATCCAAACCAGCAGGATAGTGAGTTTGTGTGTGTGGTTTTTGGGAGGGGGGTGAGGGGGTGAGAGAACCTGGATTTGTGCAGGAAATGGCCCAACTTGATTATCATGCACATTGTGTAAAGAGTTGTCACTTTGGATGGGCTATCACCAGCAGGAGAGTGAATTTGTGTGGGGGGGTGGAGGGTGAGAAAACCTGGATTTGTGCTGGAAATGGCCCAACCTGATGATCACTTTAGATAAGCTATTACCAGCAGGACAGTGGGGTGGGAGGAGGTATTGTTTCATATTCTCTGTGTATATATAAAGTCTGCTGCAGTTTCCACGGTATGCATCCGATGAAGTGAGCTGTAGCTCACGAAAGCTCATGCTCAAATAAATTGGTTAGTCTCTAAGGTGCCACAAGTACTCCTTTTCTTTTTGCGAATACAGACTAACACGGCTGTTACTCTGAAACCTGTATTAAGTCAATGTTCAGTTGTAAGCTTTTGAAATAACAATCATAACTTTTTGTTCAGATGAACATTTCAGAGTTATGAACAACCTCCATTCCCAAAGTGTTCTTAACTCTGAGGTTCTACTGTATGTCTGTAACAATACAGATACAAAATAAATCAGGTATTTTGAAATAAAATTACCAAAACCAAAAAATTGAAGCTGGCATTATTATATAGTGTTATTTTGACAAATAAAATATGAAGAATTTTAAAATATTGTGCACAGAATTTTTAATTATTGGCGCAGAATTCCTGAAGGAGTAATCATCACTTCCAATCCAATAACTCTAGCACATTTCCTCCCACAAGCCTGAAAAAAAACAATCACACGGTAGCAGCAGAGAGAGATTTCTGTGGGTTTATGGGGAGAGGAGTGTACTATAGATTCACTGTTCTATCCTCCCCGGCCTGCATTGCATTTCCTGCTTGTTATACACACGTTTGTGGCCCCTATCCCACCCCCACTAAATGTCTCTATGTTTTTGTCCAATCAGTTTGGCTTCTGATTTTAATCTTTTCCCATGGATGCATCTATAGATGATACTAATGCTGTTTTCCTAATTCAAACTGCATTTAAGTTTTCCTGTTATTTCATGAAATTCTATCACTACACTATTCTCCCAAAATTTGTTATTGCTGCAGGTTCGAAACTTATTCTCTTGTTCAGGTTTCCCTTGCTTTGGTTGAAACCCACTGCTTTCAGGTCTAGTTTTTCAGCAATTACGTTTTAGGATCAGCTTTGGTTGTAACACAGATTTTTTCCAGTACATTGGATGTCCTATAATTAGATGCTCGGTGTATTACAGTAGTAAAGACAAATAATCACACTATAATACCAATGTTATAAACAAGTGAGAGACACTTAGGAGTTTAAATTAATCAAAGTTAGAAGAGTACTTTCTCAACATGCTAGAAAGAGGATTAGCTGCTTACAGCTGAAAAACATTATGCAGATCTGTAAAGCAAAATCAGTCCACTGAGACATTCCAAATGATGATTTAGTTGTTTTCTAAACATTTGGGGCAAAAGATGAACATATATAAGACCCTGGAAAGTGCATTATATTCTATGTAAAAGGAAAAATTTGATCTGTATTAGATAGCACTGTGCATTCTTAAAAGTCATTTGGAATTTGGCATCTGTGTAACACAAGGTCCCATGAGCGGATAAACCCATTCCCTCTGCCAAGTAATCTGTCAGTCCAGGGTGGATAAAAAAAAATCAGTGATTTTAAAAAAACAACAGATTTTTTAATTTAAATTGGATTTTTGTATTTAAATTAAATATAGCATTATTTTTTAAAAAATAAACCTATTTAAAATTACTCTGAAATTGACAATCTATGTTAAGATCTAAACTTATTATAATCTATTAAATATATAAAATAATATTAAGCAGTATATATTTGATGCCCAATTTTAAAGGACGTTAACCCACTGAACTGGTGGAAGTCACGGGCTAAGCACCTGGATTCAGGGTTTGTTGAAATGCTAAACCAGCTTTTGACAGCTGTGGCCTTTTCTGCAGGTGCAGAAAGAATATTTTCTTCATTTCAGTTTATTCAGCTAGCTCAGTTCAATGACTAGTCCAGCCAAAGTTCAGAGACCAATTGGGAGTTGAAAAAGCAGGAAAACTTGTTTTCCTCTTCCAATTTATGAATGCAAACTAAGTATGAGAGGGCAAGATCTGCAAGCTCTAAAATCTGGAAGGACATGATGATCAGAAACAATCAGTTCAATTCATTAACTACAAGTCATATTTCCTTTGTGGAAGTGCAAAACATGTTTTGAAAAAACTTGTCTTCTGGTATATCCAGTGTTTTTAATGTACTTTTATTTAATAACATTTTTACAAAATGTAAAATATGTTTTGTGCATTTTAATCAAATTTGAATTTTCATCCAAATAGACTTTGACAAAAATCACAAGTAAAAAATTAATCATCATCAAGTAAACGATGCATCAGTCACCCTTTTCTAATGTGTTAAAATGTAACTATTAAGAATCTGAACAAATATAAGTTAAGCTATATAACTGCTTAAATAAATAAGTACAGCACAGTGTATCCTCTGGGTTAGCTAAAAAAAGCACCAAATCTAATGAAAGGCTATATCAAGTTGCAAATCAATATGTTTCAGTTGTTACCAACTAATGAAAATCAACCTTTGTTTAGAAAATAATTAAAAAGTACAAATGCAATACACAATTAAAATTCACGATTTAAATCAAGGTTTCTTGCTTGTTGATTTAAATCATGCTTAAAATTGGTGATTTAAATCACTTTGATTTAAACCAATCTACCCATGAAGTCATAGATTAGCAGAAAGGAATACAATCTGGAGATATGCTGCACACCACAGAAGCAAAGTAGCCAAGGATGACTTCCAAAGGGGAAAGAAAGGTGACTAAAATGACCCTGTGTGAATGATAAGGCCAGGAGTCCAAGCTGGAGAACAAAACAAACCATTCACAAAGAACATAGTTAGCTTTCTAATGTCAACAGGAAACATAGGGAGAACCAGAATACAAATCAACATTTTAACCCTCATCAAACCAGTTCTCAAACTGGCACTCTGATCCTGCTGTCACTAAATCTGGCACTGTGACCCGACCATGACAGAGGGATAAAGCATCTCCTTGTGGCCTCTCTGGCCTATCCCTTCCACATAGTGACATAGTACCAAGCACAGCCTGGTCCTGTCTCTTCTGATCTATAGTTTTAGGGCCTACTCTTCCTCCAAACGAATAAAATGGCCAAACTCTTCAGCGGAAGCAGCACTGGGTCCTTAACATGGTTGTTGTAAGTAAAGATGGAGACCATCCACATTTGTCATGCACTGGACTGTCCTATGAAGCAACAAGTAAAGGGAGAATACAGCAAAAATTAATTCTGGTTTAAACTACCTTAAACAGGTTTTTATTAGATGGATATCACCAAGACATCTGAGATAGATATACATGTGATGGTAATACCCATATGATAAATTGTGGACCCATGTAATACACGGAATTTGTCAGGCACCTCACTGCCCTCTGCTCTGTAATTCCCTTCCTTTGGGATGTAAAACTCCATAACAACTTCACACAGCCATTATGTACATTGTCCAAAGGCCTGAGATGTGCAATATGCAGTCTTGCACCAGCAATAGGTTTAAAATATGATATCTCATGACTTCTTGGGACTAAAAATGGGAGATTTTTTACCACTGAAAAGGGGAGAATTTTATGTTTCCAACCAGAAAGCTCTTGCTTCTAGACCAGGAAGGGTCCTGAAAAGGGTTGCCAACTTTCTAATCGCACAAAACCAAACACCGATGCCCTGCCCGCCCCTGCCCCTTCTCTAAGGTCCCACCCCGGCTCACTCCATCCCCCCCTTCCTCTTCCCCTCCCTCACTCACTTGCTCATTTTTACCGGGGTGGGACAGGGGGTTGTGGTACAGGAGGGGGTGAGGGCTCTGGCTGGGGGTACAGGCTCCGGGGTGGGGCCAGAAATGAGGAGTTCATGTGGGAGGGGGCTCCACGCTGGGGCAGGAGGTTGGGGTGCAGACTCTGGGGTGGTACCGGGGATGAGGGATTTGGGGTGCAGGAAGGGGCTCCGGGCTGGGGTGTGGAGCTGAGGGGTTAGTAATGTGAGCAGGGGCTCCGAGCTGAGGCGGGGTGTGGGAGGGGGTATGGACTCTGGGCTGGGGGTGCAGGTTCTCGGGTGGGGCCAGAAATGAGGGGTTCAGGGTGCAGAAGGGGGCTCCAGGATGGGACATGGGTGCAGTAAGAAGTGCGGGGTGTGGGCTCTGGAAGGGAGTTTGGGCATGGGAGGGGACTCCAGGATGGGGCAGGGGATTGGGGTGTGGGAGGGGGTTCGGGCTTTAGGCAGCGCTTATCTCAGGTGGCTCCCCGGAAGTGGCAACATGTCCCTCAGCTCCTAGGTGTCAGGGCGTCCAGGCAGGTCTGCGCAGTGTGCTCTGTCTCCACACACAAGTGCTGCCCCTGTAGCTCCCATCGGTGGGGACAACGCATGGAGCCTCCCTGGCCACCTCTGCACCTCGGAGCCAGAGGGAGATGTCACCACTTCCAGGAGCTGCATGGAGCCAGGTAGGGAGCTAGACAGCGCCACCAACCTGACTTTTAATGGCCCAGTCAGCCATTCTGACCGGAGCTGCCATGGTCCCTTTTTGACCGGGCGTTCTGGTTGAAAACCAGACACCTGGCAATCCTGGTCCTGAAATACTGGAGTTAAATGTCCTGACATTTTTATGGAAGTAGGCTATTTTAAGTTACTGTTAGAGGTTTTAAGATATAATATATTTTTCCTCTCCTTCCGAAGGCACTCATGGTTTATTGTTATATTATTTTCAGGCCTTGAAACAGACACCAAAATTAAGTCTGCTCAATGAAACATAAAGGTCTTAGAGTGTATACATAAATAAAACCCTCAAGCAATGACATCAAAGCATCTACCAGGTGTTTTCCAAAACAGAAATAGAGCAAGTACTCTACATTCCTACAATTTAAACAGGGGTTTAAGTGAGTTATCTACTGCCATACACACACTGAGGATATGACAGAAAATAAATATTTAGCAGTGTTAAATGTTTTTTTTTCTTGAAATGATATTGTAAATTTCCAAAATACATGTTCAGTTTTTAGTGACTACAGTTTTCAGAACACAAACTAAACTAAATAAGGATATTTTAGACCAGTTGCCTTATTACATTCCCAGTTTTAAAATATCTGCTTAAATGCAATAAAATAAAGACATTTCTATAACTGGCAAAGCAAACAAGGTCACAAAAAGAGAATAAATAACCACACTCTCTAATATACATGAAATAATGGTTTTGATGTATACAGCTTTAATTATCAATAAATGGGTCTATGGGAGAGAGAGTTTTTAAAACGTTTAATGAGATATTCAAACCTAGTCCAGTTCCAAATATGAAGATAGAAAATTTCATAACCAGAAATGTTTAAATATGAAAAGAGAGGCAGAAGGTTGTGAATCACTGCCCAGAAAATTAGTCATTGAAGCATAATGTACATACCTAAATAAAAGTGACTAATTATATTTTTTCCATCACTGGTTCACTAGAATTAGGCAAATGTAGCTTAGACCTGGCAAGTCAGTCGTAAGAGTCAAAGATGTTATTAAATAGAAGAGAAATGTAAAATCTGTGTGCCACAATATCTTTAAGAAGCTGTTTATACAGTAGCCCTGTTTCTGATAAATCAAATTTTAACCTTTTAAACTTCTTTGAGACTTCATGATCTTTACAATTCTCTCAATTATAAAAACAGCAATTATACATTATATTACTATAAAATATATCATAAAACACAGCAGCAACATTACTACAGACCATTGCTATATACTAAACATCTGGGCCATTTTCAAATGTCGGTACTTTTGTTGTTGTAAATTGTTTCTGATATTCACAAAGAGCCATTGCAGCTGCCAAATGCATGGCATAAACGGACTTTGATATTAACAGTGACACATCATACTCAATGACTAGATGTGAAACTCTCTCCTAAAAGGCGTTGTTAAAATAAACAGGTCTGGAGCTAGAAATATAATTAATATTTGACTCTACCCTTGGACATGGGGAGACAGAAAATATAGGGGAAATAAAAATCCTTGAGGGCAAATCTTGAGGGTGAGATGAAAGATATATATAGGAGACGGCCAAAAATTCTACCCTAACTCCCATAGGGAAGACTCACAGTGTGTAAAGTTAAGCATGGGCACAAGTCATTTCAGAATCAGGATTTCTGTTTGTAAAACAGGGTGAAATAAAGAGTCAATTTTATTTAAAATTACTCAGTAAGCTACATGTAATTTATGAGCAGCACATTAGTATTTTCAGATTCATTTTGAGTTATTTTAGTATAAAAAAACCCCAAAAACAAACAAACAAAAACAAAAAAAACAACAACAAAAACCCTCCTGGAGGATTAAGAAAGGATTCCACTGAATCTGGCAACAATTCCCAGATTTCCTTCAGCCCAATGATACTTTTGAGTATACTTAATACCTTACTTTCCTGAACTTTTTCAACTTAAAGTACAGGGGTTCTGCAGTGCTTTGTACATTGAAATAACATGGAGAAAAACAGCTGATTTCAGCGAAGTGGCATGGTTAGCAGAGAGCAGAATTTAGCCCTCTGTTACAGTCTGCCTCTGTGCAAACCTAGGAAGACAGCATTGCCTTACAACAAATTTAAAACAATTTTTGAACAAGCATGGCATATTTTACACCTAATACCTCTATGTGGCGTGAACCTTGTATGAAGAGATATTTTTATTTAGTGGCAACAACATAACCCAGATCTAGTGACAGTTTTCCATGAATAAGTTCAAGCTCTTTTAGAAAAGTCAACCTCAAACTACAGAGATCATGAAGTTTTAGATTCTCTATGCGAATGAGCAAATTACCACATCCTAGTCCATGTACTTTCACATAAGAAACTATCTGAAAATGAAAGAGTCTCAAAGACCTAAAACAACTATATTATGAAACAACAACACTGAACTGATTTTTAAATAAGACTACGAGAACGTCAAGTAAAAGTAGGATATGTTAATTCTCTTGGATTGGTTATCCTCATTTAAGAGCGTCCACTAGTGTGGGACCTGAGTGGTGTGTCAGCTATGCGTAAAAATGCTACAGAAGCAGCTGTTAGGTTAGGCCTGGGAAATACAATAGCCCGCGATAAACAATTTCTTCAGCTTAAACACTGGTTTATCCCGTGGGGGGATAGGCCTTCCCTTCCCACCATACCTATCAGTATTCTGACATAATGCAGACACTGGTGTTCCCTGAATACACAGTATGCAGCTGACCAATATTCTCTGCAGTATTCCTCAACTCTAAGCCCTGGTCTACACTAGGACTTTAGGTCAAATTTAGCAGCGTTAAATCGATGTAAACCTGCACCCGTCCACATGATGAAGCCCTTTATTTCGACTTAAAGGGCTCTTAAAATCGATTTCCGTACTCCACCCCTGACAAGTGGATTAGCGCTTAAATCGGCCTTGCCGGCTCGAATTTGGGGTACTGTGGACACAATTCGACGGTATTGGCCTCCGGGAGCTATCCCAGAGTGCTCCATTGTGACCGCTCTGGACATCACACTCTCAACTCAGATGCACTGGCCAGGTAGACAGGAAAAGAACTGCGAACTTTTGAATCTCATTTCCTGTTTGGCCAGTGTGGCAAGCTGCAGGTGACCATGCAGAGCTCATCAGCAGAGGTGACCATGATGGAGTCCCAGAATCGCAAAAGAGCTCCAGCATGGACCGAACGGGAGGTACGGGATCTGATCGCTGTATGGGGAGAGGAATCCGTGCTATCAGAACTCCATTCCAGTTTTCAAAATGCCAAAACCTTTGTCAAAATCTCCCAGGGCATGAAGGACAGAGGCCATAACAGGGATCTGAAGCATTGCCGCGTGAAACTTAAGGAGCTGAGGCAAGCCTACCAGAAAACCAGAGGGGTGAACGGCCGCTCCGGGTCAGAGCCCCAAACATGCCGCTTCTATGATGAGCTGCATGCCATTTTAGGGGGTTCAGCCACCACTACCCCAGCCATGTTGTTTGACTCCTTCAATGGAGATGGAGGCAATACGGAAGCAGGTTTTGGGGACGAAGAAGATGATGATGATGAGGTTGTAGATAGCTCACAGCAAACAAGCGGAGAAACCGGTTTTCCCGACAGCCAGGAACTGTTTCTCACCCTGGACCTGGAGCCAGTACCCCCCGAACCCACCCAAGGCTGCCTCCTGGACCCGGCAGGCAGAGAAGGGACCTCTGGTGAATGTACCTTTTAAAATACTATACATGGTTTAAAAGCAAGCATGTGAAAGGATTACTTTGCCCTGGCATTCGCGGCTCTCCTGGATGTACTCCCAAAGCCTTTGCAAAAGGTTTCTGGGGAGGGCAGCCTTATTGCGTCCTTCATGGTAGGACACTTTACCACTCCAGGCCAGTAACACGTACTCGGGAATCATTGTAGAACAAAGCATTGCAGTGTATGTTTGCTGGCATTCAAACAACATCCGTTCTTTATCTCTCTGTGTTATCCTCAGGAGAGTGAGATATCATTCACGGTCTCCTGGTTGAAATAGGGTGCTTTTCTTCAGGGGACATTCAGAGGAGCCCGTTCCTGCTGGGCTGTTTGCCTGTGGCTGAACAGAAATGTTCCCCGCTGTTAGCCACGGGGAGGGGGTAGGGTTGAGGGGGTAGCCACGCGGTGGGGAGAGGCAAAATGCCACCTTGGAACAAAAGCACATGTGCTATGTATGTAATGTTAACAGCAAGGTTTACCCTGAGAGTGTAGCCACTGTTTTATAAAATGTGCCTTTTTAAATACCGCTGTCCCTTTTTTTTTCTCCACCAGCTGCATGTGTTTCAATGATCACAGGATTTTCTCCTTCCCAGAGGCGAGTGAAGATTAGAAAGAAAAAAAAACGCACTCATGATTAAATGTTCTCTAAGCTCATGCAGTCCTCCCACACTGACAGAGCACAGATGAATGCGTGGAGGCAAATAATGTCAGAGTGCAGGAAAGCACAAAATGACCAGGAGGAGAGGTGGCGGGCTGAAGACAGGGCTGAAGCTCAAATGTGGTGGCAGCGTGATGAGAGGAGGCAGGATTCAATGCTGAGGCTGCTGGAGGGTCAAACTAATATGCTCCAGCATATGGTTGAGCTGCAGGAAAGGCAGCTGGAGCACAGACTGCCACTACAGCCCCTGTGTAACCAACCGCCCTCCTCCCCAAGTTCCATAGCCTCCACACCCAGACGCCCAAGAACGCAGTGAGGGATCCACCGGCCAACCAGCCACTCCACCCCAGAGGATTGCCCAAGGAACAGAAGGCTGGCATTCAATAAGTTTTAAAGTTGTAAACTTTTAAAGTGCTATGTGGCATTTTCCTTCCCTCCTCCACCACCCCTCCTGGGCTACCTTGGTAGTCGTCCCCTATTTGTGTGATGAATGAATAAAGAATGCATGAATGTGAAGCAACAATGACTTTATTGCCTCTGCAAGCAATGATTAAAGGGAGGAGGGGAGGGTGGTTAGCTTGCAGGGAAGTAGAGTGAACCAAGGGGCGGGGGGTTTCATCAAGGAGAAACAAACAGAACTTTCACACCGTAGCCTGGCCAGTCATGAAACTGGTTTTCAAAGCTTCTCTGATGCGTACCGCGCCCTCTTGTGCTCTTCTAACCGCCCTGGTGTCCGGCTGCGCGTAACCAGCAGCCAGGCGATTTGCCTCAACCTCCCACCCCACCATAAATGTCTCCCCCTTACTCTCACAGATATTGTGGAGCACACAGCAAGCAGTAATAACAGTGGGAATATTGGTTTCGCTGAGGTCTAAGCGAGTCAGTAAACTGCGCCAGCGCGCCTTTAAACGTCCAAATGCACATTCTACCACCATTCTGCACTTGCTCAGCCTGTAGTTGAACAGCTCCTGACTACTGTCCAGGCTGCCTGTGTACGGCTTCATGAGCCATGGCATTAAGGGGTAGGCTGGGTCCCCAAGGATAACTATAGGCATTTCAACGTCCCCAAAGGTTATTTTCTGGTCTGGGAATAAAGTCCCTTCCTGCAGCTTTTGAAACAGACCAGAGTTCCTGAAGATGCGAGCGTCACGTACCTTTCCCGGCCATCCCATGCTGATGTTGGTGAAACGTCCCTTGTGATCCACCAGAGCTTGCAGCACTATTGAAAAGTACCCCTTGCGGTTTATGTCCTCGCCGGCTTGGTGCTCCAGTGCCAAGATAGGGATATGGGTTCCGTCTATGGCCCCACCACAGTTAGGGAATCCCATTGCAGCAAAGCCATCCACTATGACCTGCACATTTCCCAGGGTCACTACCCTTGATATCAGCTGATCTTTGATTGCGTGGGCTACTTGCATCACAGCAGCCCCAACAGTAGATTTGCCCACTCCAAATTGATTCCCAACTGACCGGTAGCTGTCTGGCGTTGCAAGCTTCCACAGGGCTATCGCAACTCGCTTCTCAACTGTGAGGGCTGCTCTCATCTTGGTATTCATGCACCTCAGGGCAGGGGACAGCAAGTCACAAAGTTCCATGAAAGTGCCCTTACGCATGCGAAAGTTTCGCAGCCACTGGGAATCGTCCCAGACCTGCAACACTATGCGGTCCCACCAGTCTGTGCTTGTTTCCCGAGCCCAGAATCGGCGTTCCACAGCATGAACCTGCCCTGTTAGCACCATGATGCATGCATTGGCAGGGCCCATGCTTTCAGAGAAATCTGTGTCCATGTCCTGATCACTCACGTGACCACGCTGATGTCGCCTCCTCACCCGGTATCAATCTGCCAGGTTCTGGTGCTGCATATACTGCTGGATAATGCGTGTGGTGTTTAATGTGCTCCTAATTGCCAAAGTGAGCTGAGCGGCCTCCATGCTTGCCTTGGTATGGTATGGCAGAAAAAAGGTGCGGAACGATTGTCTGCCATTGCTCTGACGGAGGGAGGGGCGACTGACGACATGGCTTACAGGGTTGGCTTCAGGGAACTAAAATCAACAAAGGGGGTGGCTTTACATCAAGGAGTATTTCAGGCAGGACTTCACGGAGGGTTCCAATAAGAAATGGTGCACCTAAGTTATTGTTCTTATTGGAACATGGAGGTTAGTCTGGCCTCTGATTAATACATCGCTAGATTTACCTCACTGCACCTTCTCTGTGAGTGACTGCAGTGTGACCTACAGGGATGAGTCCCCTAGACAGGGGAGGGGGGGGAAGAAAATGAGTACAAAACAAATCTGGTCTATTTCTTGTTTTGATCCACTCCATCTATCTTTTACATCTTTGGCTGGCAGCAGACGGTGCAGAAGGACTGCATGCCATCCACATCTCATGGCTGCCCAGCAGAAGATGATGCAATAGGACTGCTAGCAATCCGTATTGCCTGCCTGCTCACCATAAGACGTTTCAATAGGACTGACTGCAGGACTAAAGAGAATGACCTGGTCAAGTCACTCCAAATTTAGTCCCTGCGCCCATGTCTGCCCAGGCGCTCCTGGACGACGTGGCCAGGAGCACCTCGGACATGACAAGGACGGCTACCAGTCATACTGTACTGTCTGCTGCCACAAGGCAAGGGGTTGATGCTGCTGTGTAGCAAAGCCGTACTGCGTCTGCCAGCACCCAGGAGACATAGGGTGACAGTGAGCTGAGCGGGCTCCAGGCTTGCCGTGGTATGGCGTCTGCACATGTAACTCAGGAAAAAAGGCGCGAAACAATTGTCTGCCCTTGCTTTCACGGAGGGAGGGAGGGAAGGGGGGCCTGACGATATGTACCCAGAATCACCCGCGACACTGTTTTAGCCCCATCAGGCATTGGGATCTCAACCCAGAATTCCAATGGGCAGCGGAGCCTGTGGAAACTGTGGGATAGCTACCCACAGTGCAACACTCCAGAAGTCGACGCTTGCCTCGGTACTGTGGAAGCACTCCGCCGAGTTAATGCACTTAATGAACTTAGAGCATTTTCTGTGGGGACACACACACTCGAATATATAAAACCGATTTCTAAAAAATCGACTTCTATAAATTCGACCTAATTCCATAGTGTAGACATACCCTAAGGGCGGTAGCCATCCATGGAAGACATGGCCATATGCGCACCCCCCATATGCATCTGAATGTAAACACCCTATGGAGATGAATACATTGCAAAACTATAGCTGTGAGATAAGGTGAACTGCTCCATTCATGTCTGTGAGTGTTCCCATCCCCCCTCACCAGTGTTGGAGAACCTGTGATATGCATCAAACATGCCTATTCTCAATGCCCCACCTCAGTCTCAGCAGTGTGTTCTTGTAGCATGCTCCCAGTATACTTACTCTAAGCTCCGCACCCAGAGAGGGAGGGGTTTCAAACCCCTGTAGAGGGACAAGACCTGCCCTCATCAGATCACTTGGGGAGGGCAAGAAAAGGGGCAAAGATGCCCCTAGAAGGGGAAGTCCTCAAATCCCAGCTCACATGAGGGAGTCAAAGGGGTGTCAGACCCCCTGTAGATGGGTGGGGGTCCCCCAGATCCTGGCACACACACACAGGAGGCAGGTTGAGGGGTTCAGATGCCCCAGAAGAGCCATATCCTGGGTCACATGAAGGGGACACAGATGGGGGGTGTGATGCTGGCAGACCAGGTGCCAGCTCACGCCAAGGCTCCTAGGCCTCACTGAACACTGACAAATAAGTAGCTGGAAACCAGTTTGGCTCACCTGTGTGTTAGCATTGTTAAAATACATGTTAAGTTTATAAGAATGTGTTTAGTGTTTGGACTTTATGAAATAATTGTGAGTTGCTGCATGCATTAATTTCACTTATAATATCTGTATTCCATGTCATAAGGTAATAGTTAAGTAAGTGTTTGCTATGCAACTGGAAACCCCCAGAGTCAGGAGAGAAGCATTACCAAGTGTGAAATACTAGTTTACCACCAGAGGTGTCATTTCCTGTCCACCAAAAGAAGGCCTACAGACACCAGATGAACCATTGTGGAACATCAGTGGACAAAAAGACTTTGTTGATTTCTTCCCCCACACCCATGCAGAGGGGATGTGCACAAACCCTCATCCCACCACAGTTTGAACTTTTTGGGAAAGGAATAAAAATCCCTGACCAGAAAGAACTGTATCACTATGTTGCTTGGAGTTCAGAGAGGGCAATATTTCTAAGCGTAAGCATGGGATCCCCAAGATGCTTAGCTTGGGTTAGCCCTAAAGGACATATACCCTTTGCATATTACAGCAGCTTATATTACTTTTTGAAACTTGAAACTATAATTCATTTGTGTGTATGTGTTTACCTGCTTTAACCTTATAAATAACTATCATTTCTTTTTCCTAGTTAATAAATCTTTAATTAGTTTATTACAGGACTGGCTATAAGCTTTGTCTTTGGTGAGAGACTTAAGGTACAAATGACATGGGGTAAGTGACTGGTTCTTTGGGACTGGGAGTAACCTGAATATTGTTGTGATTTTTGGTGTAAGGGACCATCTGTCAAAAAGGCAGGCTTGCCTGCGTGGCATGATAGACTGGAGTGCCTAAGAGGATTGTCTGTGACTCCATGTTAAGGCTGTTATAGTGCTTGAGGAGTTCACACTTGATACTAGGTTGATGAAATCTAATTACAGAACACAGAGCCAGTTTGGGGTTTATGTGCTGGTTTGTAACAATCTGTCCTAAGGTTGGTGCCCAACTTCATGAACCAGTCCAGACAGTGTGACGGAGGGGTTAGAGGCCCCTGGAGGGGGGGTCCCCCAGAAACTGACACAAATAAAGGTAGGGAAAGAGGCTCAGACCCCCTAAGACAGGCAGCCCCCCAATCCAGGCAGACAAAGGGAAGGGATATGTAGGGCTGACAGGTGTCTCTGCCCCTATTTTCTCTCAGTCCCCCTATGATTCACTCCCCAAACCTGCTTCCCAGTTGTCTCTATCCTCCCATTCTTCTAAACCCCCACTGTCTCCTACCTATACTCCCCCATTTCATCTCCTCCCCGTGATCATCCCTCCCCTCACTGCAGCTCCAAACCCCTTTCCCCTATTTCCACCTACTCTTCCACCCCAATCACCCTCCCGTTCCAGCAAGCATTTGCATGTGTAATTTACTGTCATTTCAAACATAGTTCAAGCACCTTCTAAATACAGTATGAGCACCTTCTGAATATTCTGCTGTAGTCAGACTACATCCCTTCATAATAAAGAAAATCCTTTGACAGAGGATATCTGCCCAGGGCTAGATGTGAACTCACAGTGCCTGGGTAGTGCTCACGTTTGATGCCTATAACATTCCCCTGAAGCAATTAAGTCCTGTGAGCTACAGCTGGCTTTCAACTCCCTTAGCCTCTCTCTCTGCACATGCGGTGTAATCAGCATGGTGCAGGAGCCTTAGAACTGATAGGCACGTGCCTACCTAGAGAACCAAACTTCTTCAAATAACGCTGTATCGTGATTTCCCTCAAAGGGCTAGTGGGTGCTATGGACTCTGTCAGGTAACCCTTGAATGTCTGAGATCCTGATGCAAGGATCTCAGCCCCGGTTTGAGTCCTATATGTGCACAAAAAAGAAGTTGGAAATGCATCCACCTTCAGAAAAGCTCGGGTTTTTCCCATGGGGTTTGCACAGTTTGTGGGGTTGTAACTCAGGAAGCCTTCAGTCAAATGGCCCCAAATCTGGATCGTTATCCGAACCCTGTGCCCCCATGAGGCATACCAAATTCCAAATCGAACTGAGTAACTGTGCACATTTTAGAGTACTTAGAAGAGTCAGTCTTTTAAACAGGAAGGACTTCCAAACCTTAACTATAGCAGAAATGGCCCTCCACTATACCGAATGGTATTGGTCTGACAGTGTCCTTTATCCCATCCCCAGAAAGATGACAGAAGGATGACACTCAGTGAAACTAAAAGACCATACGCATTTCAAAAAAGAATCCCTCCAGTGTAAAATCAGACTGTGGAATTCACTAATGCAGGATATTAGTGAGCTAAATAGTTCCACAAGACTAAAGAGGACTTCACATTTACATGAGTTGAAATAACATTTGTAGTTAGACTTGTCACATTGAAGCTGAATGAATGAAGGATAGCTAATGTGACGCCAATTTTTTAAAAAGGCTCCAGGGGTGATCCTGGCAATTATAGGCCGGTAAACCTAACTTCAGTACCAGACAAACTGGTTGAAACTATAGTAAAAACAGAATTGTCAGATACACAGATGAACATGATTTGCTGGGGAAGAGTCAACATGGTTGTTGTAAAGGGAAATCATGCCTCACCAATCTACTAGAATTCTTTGAGGGGGTCAACAAGCAGATGGAAAAGGGGGATCCAGCGGACATAGTGTACTTAGATTTTCAGAACGCCTTTGACAAGGTACCTCACCAAAGACTCTTAAGCAAAGTAACCAGTCATG
The DNA here is from genome assembly GCF_965140285.1 of Lepidochelys kempii. Classification (NCBI taxonomy): domain Eukaryota; kingdom Metazoa; phylum Chordata; order Testudines; family Cheloniidae; genus Lepidochelys; species Lepidochelys kempii. The sequence continues at coordinate 222,618,688 of NC_136381.1, forward strand.
GGATAAGAGGGAAGGTCCTCTCATGGTTAAAACTGGTTAAAAGATAGGAAACAAAGAGTAGGAATAAATGGTCAGTTTTCAGAATGGAGAAAGGTAAATAGTGGTGTTCCCCAGGGGTCTGTACTGGGACCAGCACTATTCAACATATTCATAAATGATCTGGAAAAAGGCATAAACAATGAGGTGGCAAAATTTGCAGATGATACAAAACTACTCAAGATACTTAAGTCCAAAGCAGACTGCAAAGAGTTACAAAGGGATCTCACAAAACTGGATGACTGGACAACAAAATGGCAAATGAAATTCAACATTGATAAATGCAAAGTAATGCAAATTGGAAAACATAATCCCAACTACACTTATAAAATGATGGAATCTAAATTAGCTGTTACTACTCAAGAAAGAGTTCTTGGAGTCATTGTGGATAGTTCTCTGAAAACATCCACTCAATGTGCAGCAGCAGTCAAAAAAGCTAACACAGAATATTGGGAATCATTAGGAAAGGGACAGATAATAAGGCAGAAAATAGCATATTGTCTCTATATAAATCCATGGTATGCCCACATCTTGAATACTGAGTGTAGATATGGTCGCCGCATTTCTAAAAAGATATATTGGAATTGGAAAAGGTTAAGAAAAGGGAAACAAAAATTATTAGGGGTATGGAACAGCTTCCGTATGAAGAGAGATTAATAAGACTGGGACTTTTTCAGCTCGGAAAAGACGACGACTAAGGGGGGTTATGACAGAGGTCTATAAAATCATGACTGATGTGGAGAAAGTAAATAAGGAAGTGCTATTTTCTCCTTCTCATAACACAAGAACTAGGAGTCACCAAATAAAATTAATAGGCAGCAGGTTTAAAACAAACAAAAGGAAGTATTTCTTCACACAATGCACAGTCAACCTGTGGATCTTTTTGCTACAGGATGTTGTGAAGGCCAAGACTATAACAGGGTTCAAAAAAGAACTAGATATGTTCATGGAGGATAGATTAATCAATGCCTATTAGCCAGAATGGGCTGGGATGGTGTCCATAGCCTGTGTACGCCAGAAGCTGGGAATGGGCGACAGGGGATGGATCACTTGATGATTATTGGTTCTATTCATTCCCTCTGAAGCACTTGGCATTGGCAACTGTTGGAAGACAAGACTCTCGGCTAGATGGACCTGTGTTCTGACCCAGTATGGCCATTCTTATGTTTTTACTAGGACTACCAATTCTCATTCTTTAGGTCAGAAATCATTTGCCAGCTGGGATTAGGAAATAATTCCCCCTCATCCCTTTCCCTCAGAGTGTAGGTGCTGGAACTAGGAGTGCTGCCACATCTCCTGGCTTGAAGTGGTTTCCAATATATACAGGTGTACAGTTTGGTTCAATGGCTCTCAGTACGCTCACTATACAAATTGTCCCAGCGTCCCTGTACAGAGTACAGTTGGTGAATGTCTTCCTGTAAAGCATACAGGCTGCTGCCAGATACAGAATGCCAAACTGGTTGGATTAATGGTCTTCTATTCTGATATGGCAATTCTTCTGAATAGCATAACATTTCAAATAATAGAAACCCCTCAGCTCCTTCAAGTTTTTATGTGATTAATTTGCTAGATGTGGGGGGTTATCTTGAACTGGAACAGTTTAAAAGATAGACATCATGGCTTTGTTCTCACTGTCTCTTTACTATGTCAGTTACAGAAGGTTGGTTACGTTTTTCTGGAAGCAATATTGAAGAATCTATTCTAGGTCACTAACCTCCATTGTCATGACTATTCAAAAATGTTTCTAAAACTCAAAGGGGGGAATCACTAAATATCAGCATTATACTAGCTTTCTGAAGCAGCAGTGACCAAATTATTGGTGAGAATTAAGGAAGTAGTTTCAATATCACTCCTTTCATAAATGTATTTCCGCATGATCGATCAAGTATAAACCCCAATGCAAAGGCTAAAATGTATTTTGCTAGACTACTTGAAAAATGGCAGTGTATAATGCTTTGGGCTGTAAGAGGAAGGAACGTTGGAGACACACAGAACTGTGTGCATGCAGCATTCCAGAGAGAACATGTGTATATGCAGTATGTGCTGTATTCATGACGTGAAAAAAAAAGCTGTGCTCATTAAAGGTTAGGTTGGTCAGTTCACATGCTGTTGCTTGGACAGCGTAGAGGCCACGAAGTGTTCATTAAAGCAATTATGTAAAATTAATTAAGCCAGCACTGTAACATATATAGTAATTAAAGCAGAACTTTAATTCCATTAAACAGTACGTGTGTGATCTCTCCCATCAGAGGTGGATTTGCTACAGAGACATCTTTAATAGATAGCATGGGAGTTCTACCTCCACATTTTCTCACCAGTGTGTCTCCATTTGCAGTTTTGTGTGCCTCCCATCTCATTTCCTCCTGAATAGGAGGAGGTAGTAGATCACTTGCACTGTGCATGGGGCACTAGTGATCCCTGGCAACATGAGAGGCAGAAGGTAGGAATCAGCAATGGTATCGACTCTCTTTACCTGCATGGGAGTCTCAGCACCCAACTTTTCCCTCTTCCCCCCAAGTGATGTGAATCATTATTGGCCACTGCTAAGGAAGTGATGATGCGCAAATGCCAGCATGAACCTTCCCTATACTTACAGCAGCCAGGCACAAATAGCTGTGGAGAGGAGAGGAATCCTGTCCCAAATGATTCTCGTAAGCTCTCCTAAGGCCAGGGAGGGTGTGTGGTCCAGAGTGAAAGTGTGTCCATGAAAGAGAGGGGGGATGAGAGATTGTTCTGTAAACCTACTACTGTGTCACGGCAGCTGAAACAGGAGACAGGTTCTGCCATGAAACAGATTTTTTTCCTTTACAACACAGCCAGCATTCATGGCTTCTGCATGCGTAAGAGGGAATAAAAATGACAGCAAAACACGCAATCCTCTTTTATGAATAATGTTTTTAAGAGACCAATATTTGATCCAATTTACTCTATAAGCAAATGTTTATGTTTATGGTAGAGCCACACTTTCAAGCTGGTAGTAACCTTTGCCACCCTGAGATTCACCTGCAAAAGGCATTAAATTAAGAGAGATGTTAGGGGACGATTTCAGGAATGTGTCTAGCTTTGAGTAATTAAAAGCAAACACAGTACACTGAAGTAAGCAGAACATAAAACAAGGTAACTTGTCAGGGCCTAACAGTACTTGTGTATGATGTCTATGTCACAGACTTCATGATGGAGCTTGGCAAATCTTCTCACTCTACTGATCCCAAGCAGTCTGGCTAATTACATTTCACACATTTCTGGGCTTCCCTGTGAGATGGACCACGGAACTTTGGGACACAATTAGAATTGAGGAAACTTGAGGGTCTTTATCGTACAGTTTTCTTAAATGAAGCAAAATCAGAAAGGGAGTTGTACCAAATTCTACCCCATCCCTTCTCCTCAGCAGATACCTGCATTAGTAGGAAGGGGTGCTAACAGCATAAACTTTGTGTAAGTGTGCATGTATATGCTTATAAAATATTTTCATTGAAATATGTATATTATTTATTAAAATCTTCTTTATCCAGTTGTGACACTGATGTGTTCAGTCACAACTTTCTGTGAATACTCAATATTTTAAGCTTACAAATAGCAACAATGTAAAAACTCAAACCTCTCCCTGATAAATGAGACCTGTAAGGAGCCAATGATCATAGAATGATAGAAGATTAGGGTTGGAAGAGACCTCAGGAGGTCATCTAGTCCAACCCCCTGCTCAAAGCAGGACCAACCCCAACTAAATCATCCCAGGCAGGGCTTTGTCAAGCCAGGCCTTAAAAACCTCTAAGGATGGAGATTCCACCACCTCCCTAGGTAACCCATTCCAGGGCTTCACCACCCTCCTAGTGAAACAGTATTTCCTAATATCCAACCTAGACCTCCCTCACTGCAATTTGGGACCATTGCTTCTTGTTCTGTCATCTGCCACCACTGAAAACAGCTGAGCTTCATCCTCCTTGAAACCCCCCTTAGGTAGTAGAAAGCTCCTATCAAATGCCCCCTCTCTCTTCTCTTCTGCAGACTAAATAAGCCCAGTTCCTTCAGCCTCTCCTCATAAGTCATGTGCCCCAGCCCCCAATCATTTTTGTTGCCCTCTGCGGGACTCTCTCCAATTTGTCCACATCCTTTCTGTAGCGGGGGGCCCAAAACTGAATGCAATACTCCAGATGTGGCCTCACCAGTACCAAATAGAGGGGAATAGTCACGTCCCTCAATCTACTGGCAATGCTCCTACTAATGCAGCCCAATATGCTGGTAGCCTTCTTGGCAACAAGGGCACACCGTTGACTCATATCCAGCTTCTTGTCCACTGTAATTCCTAGCTCCTTTTCTGCAGAACTGCTGCTTAGCCAGTCAGTCCCCAGCCTGTAGCGGTGCATGGGATTCTTTCGTCCTAAGTGCAGGACTCTGCACCTGTCCTTGTTGAACTGCATCTTTTTTTGCCCAATCCTCCAATTTGTCTAGGTCACTCTGGACCCTATCGCTATCCTCCAGCATATCCCCCCAGCTTAGTGTCATCTGTGAACCTGCTGAGGGTGCAATCCACCCCATCCTCCAGATCATTAATGAAGACGTTGAACAAAACTGGCCCCAGAACTGACCCCTGGGGCACTCTGCTTGATACCGGCTGCCATTAGACATCGAGTCATTGATGACTACCCGTTGAGCCCGACAATCTAGCCAGCTTTCTGTCCATCTAATAGTCCATTCATCCAGCCCATACTTCTTTAACTTGCTGGCAAGAATACTGTGGGAGACAGTGTCAAAAGCTTTGCTAAAGTCAAGGTATATCAAGTCCACCATCTTCCCCATATCCGCAGAACCAGTTATCTCATCACAGAAGGCAATCAGGTAGGTCAGGCATGCCTTTCCCTTGGTGAATCCATGTTGACTGTTCCTAATCACCTTCCTCTCCTCCAAGTGCTTCAAAATGGATTCTGAGGACCTGATCCTTGTGTATGGAATGTACACTATACTTCAAAATGTGCGCAGAACAGCAACAAAGAAATATCAGTACAATACGATATTTTATGACAAAAGGGTCTATATGGCAACTAGTCAGATTATAATTTAATCCATGATGAAGGACCTAGGGAAAGCTATGTGAAGATCCCCTTGTGTTTTCTCCTTCCTACCCAAACCTGTTATTTTCCATGGAAGTGGGCAATCTGCCCCACAGTACACTGAATAATAATTAAATACATGGAGGACTTTAACCTTACAAAAACTGCGGTGGATTTCAAAGCATAAGGATGTGTTTTGGCAGCAGTACTCTTTGGCATATTCTTCCCTCTGCTGCTTCGCCATGCTTTCTCATCTAGCACTAAGGATGTAAATCTCCTTACAAAATCAGATGGAAAACTCTTCAACATTACACATCTGTAATGTTTTAGGGTTCAATTCAGGCTACTGAGAGATGATGTCACCACTTGTCCTGTAATCCTGCGTGCCTCAAAATGCTCTGCTGCTGTAGCTCCCTGTCTGGATGCTCCCAGCCAGCATACAAGCATGCACTAAGTGTCTGTGTGTTGAGCAAAGACCTGCTTCAGCACCTCTGACTCTAGCAGCCTGCTTGTTACATCACAGCTCCACTCTGGTCCCCACCAGCCTTAGTTACTACTTGCATGGTGACCCCGACATACCCCCAGTCCCAAATTTTCCCCAAACCAGAGAGGGTTGAAGCATCCAGTCCCCTCCTGGAACACACAGAGAATTAATAAGGTTGGTTGTTCCTTTAAAAGCACAGCATATCACTTTAAGTGATACCAAGTAGAAGGGATAAAGACAAATGGTTACAAGCAAATAAAAGTAAAATATGCTTGCTAGTGTCTAGGGAAAAGTCTACACTACTGCTTAAGTCGATCTAATTTACATCACTCAGGGGTATGAAAAAGTCCCCCCAAGTGACAAAAGTTTCATGCTGTCCACATCGGCGCTATGTCATCAGGAGACGTTCTCCCAACAACATAGCTTACGCTTCTCTCTAAGGGCAATGGGAGAGTGCTCTCCCACTGGCATGGTGCATCTTCCCCAGATGCGCTATAGTGATGCAGCTGCACTGATGTAGCACTGTAGTGTAGACTTGCCCTAAGACTTAATTCAAACAAGCTACAGCCACAGTTCAAGGTAGATTTCTTAGCAATCATTTTCTTTCCATCCATAGCTGACTCCCTCTCTTAGTCAGGCCCTTCCAAAACAGTACAAAGGACCATCTTCCCTTGATCTTTGCCTAAGCAGGTTTCTCACCTATATTCAGTTCCCAGAGACTTTAACCTCCTTAGCTGAAGGACCCATCTTTGGCAGATTGCAAGAGTTCAGGTGTCTGTCCAGTGATGGAAACCAAGACGGCTTTTTCTCTCTCCTTTTATCGTCCCAAAGGCACTGTTTTGTCTGCACACTCAGGATGACCTCTTGCTGTTCTTCCCTTCCTGTGGGCTTCCCCTCCCCCTGATGATTCAAACATAAATGGGGCTTCCATTGTTTTTGGTCACACCTTGCTTAATTTACTACTGGGGGAATTCTGCGCCACTGCGCAATTCAGAATTTTGCAGAAATTAATGTTGTGCGTGCAGAATTTCCTTTCCACCACAGAAATGGGCTGCAGTGCTGCTAGCCACTACTAGGGGCCACTGAACCCAGCAGAACCCAGCTTGCATATAGAAGACACTGCTGGGTGGGAGGGAGAGGGAGCTACAGCGTTCCTGGCAGCTGCAGTTCCCAGCATGCCCTGAGGGAAGGAGAGGGTGGCGTGCAGGAAACTCTGTGCAAGCCTAGGACTGGCATCAGGTTGTTTCTCCCTCTGGATCCCTGGGCTCTGGGTGGGGAGTGGGTACAGGTATTTGGGCCGGGAAGGCCCCGCGGCTGTGCTCTGGGGGATGGGGGGAAGGGGTTCGGGTGTATTGGCTGGGGGGTGCAGGTATCTGGGGGGGGGCGTGGCTGAGCTCTGGTGGGGGAGGAGGTTCAGGTGTTTTTGCTGGGGGGTGCAGGTATCTGGGCTGGGGGGGGCGTGGCTGAGCTCTGGTGGGGGAGGAGGTTCAGGTGTTTTTGCTGGGGGGGCCCGCCGTTGGGCTCTGGAGGGGGGGAGGGGTTGTGGGTGTCTGGCCCCTGGCTGAGCTCTGGGGGAGAAAGAGGGCAGAGAAGTCACTTGGTTGTCATAGGGGTTTCTTTAACTCTCTACTCCTGGGGGAATTTTTGTGTGTGTCTGTATTGTTACAGACATACTTGCTGACTGGTATTTTGAAATAAATTACCAAAATAATGGAAACTGACATGATTATGTAGTGTTATTTTAACAAATACAATTTTTAGAATTTTAAATTTTTTGGTACAGAATGCACCCAGGAGCATGAATTTCACTGAAACAGGTAGATAGCTGCAGTCCCTCCCATCTGGGAGAAAACTAGTTTCTCCCTTTGTTTGGTCCCAGACTTTAAATTATAATATCAGTGAGCATTCATAATTCCTCATATAGTGTTACTACACACATTCCCCAATGATATTAATCACCAGTGTGTCATTAGCTTTCATAAAAGATCTCACTTGGTACTCTTTTATAGTACAGTAATATTGTATGAGGCTCAGACCCCTTGTCTTTATATTCTAGTAAACCACTGGAATATAAAGTTATATTCTCAGATAAACAGATAATAGATATTCTCTCTTTATCTATTCTCAAATAAAGTTCTTTTTGTCCATCTGAAGAGATGCCATGTGGTCTGGAGAAGATTTCATGCTGGCTCTTCTCCAGCTGGTGACAGTTGAGTAGTTATCTCTTCCCCTTGCTAGTTCAACGGCTTTGTTTACCTTTTGTATAAATGCACCTTTATTGTCTCTGCCTGATGACCAGACTGGTCAGCCAAGCAAATACACATTCCATTGTCTATAGCAGACTGGGATTATGCATTGCTTGCCAAACACATTTTAATAACATGATTCTAACACATATCCATAACTTTTTGTACATACCTTATAGATACACATGCAAGAACATTAAAGATCAGTGATTTATTAGTTTTCCTATGATATATTACATGCCACATTTTGGGTATATATCATGACAACAGTGTGTTAGGAGTAGTGAGTATGTCATGCCTGACACAAGTTGCTGAGACAGAGTAGTAAACCACCAGTGGGCCTCTGTGTCACAACATCTAAGAGCAAAAAGCAAACTCAAACACACGCTGATAAGAGAACTTCTATTCACCAATAATTCAATGCTCGTCGCACATAGTGAATAAGAGCTTCAGCAATTTTTCAATAGCTTTGTGCTAGCTTGTGTTGAATGTGGATTATCAGTCTAAAGAAAACAATAATAGCACAAAGTGTGTTGATTACACCAGGGTTTCAATCACTAACACCATGATAGAAGTTGTGCAGAAATTCTGCTATCTAGGATCAATTGTATCAGATAAACTCGTCATCTGGAGATAAGTTAATTCCCATATCAGAAAGGCAGCTACTACATTAGGCCACCCGACCAAGCATGTGTGGGATAACAGGAAACTAACATTGAACACCAAGATTTGGGTCTACTAGATGTGCATTTTGAGCACAGTGCTTTATTGTGGTGAGACCTGAAACACCTACAGCCGGCATGAAAGAAGGCTAAACACCTTTCACACCTGCTGTCCTCACCATATTCTAACTATCAAATAGGAAACCAAAGTTCCTGACACCAAAGTACTAGAGAAAGCAAAATTACCAAGTCTAATCACTATTCTCAAACACAAACATTTCCGTTGGCTTGGTCATCTGCACAGGGTGGATGCATTCTAAGGATTCCCTGTATAGAGAAAATGAGGATGCTCTAGGGCCACTGGGTCAATGTAAGCTCAAGCACTTTTGCAAGAGGGACTTGAAATCTTTCAACATCAACACTGCAAGCTGGGAAGATAGCTAGTGATAGACTACACTAGAGGGCTGCGCTTTGCCGGGAGTCAAAGAGGCTGAAGAGAGGTGGTTGAGAACAAGGAAAGCCAAGAGAGTGAAGAAGAAACTGCATTAGGCCTCAAGCATTAGTAGTGCACCGGATTCATTCTCTAGCCCCCAGCCTTACACCTGAACGATTTGTGGCAAGGACTGTTGCTAGAGAATTGAACGCTTGAGCCACTCGTGATGTTGCAGCATGACACATAATTTCAGAACTGCTTTGGCTCTTCACTTTTCAAGACGGATGATTGCCACCAATTCCCAGTTCCTAAAGTTAAATCTCTGTGGAAGTCTTTGCAGGATTGGGACCCAATTAACATAGCTACAATTGCATATGTACACAGAAGACTAATACTCTCTTGTAATTAAAATATAATTTTTACAAAATTTATTTTCCTAAATATAAACCATAACAAAAACCCAGCACTCTGCCCACCTGCACAGTCTACTACATTGCCAATGCCAAAGCTAACGTCTTCCTCAAATGTTACTTAAGGATCAGCTGGAAAAGTCTTACTGTCACATGACTACAGCATGTACCCAACACTGCAACTGGAGCGGGCTGACCTTGTTTCCATTGAAACCAATAGTTTTGTCATTGAGTTCAACAAGAATAGGAACCAGCTCCAAATCATATGAATCAGAGGTCAGGTCTATCCTCTGTGCAGCGAATTTTGGGAACTGCAATTAACTGAAGGCAGTTACAGCTTGGATATTAGTTTACAATATGCTACACATTTTCTTTGTTTATTAATTTGTCAAAGTTAAATATTTGTTTTTAAATATTCATTAATTCGTCAAAGTTAAATATTTGCAATTAGCAGGTAGTTTAACAGCGTACATGAGCGGATATATTCTATTTATAAAACTGGTAGAACAGTTTAATGGTTAGAAAATGTACATTATTGTATTATGGTTCTTACAAGTATTTTACATTTTTGCATTATGAATTTATATCTTGTATTAAGAAGTTTACTCAGTGAATTTTACAATATTTTCTAACCTGTTCACTATTTTACTGACACTTGCAACAATCCCTTTTAACTAACAGGTACTAATCAAATGAATAACACATTTTATAGCAAGGAAGTAGACAAACTACCTGATATGGGAATAAACCCAGAGCAAGTACTGGGGAGATGGTGGCTCAGTGAATTAATATTAGGATAGTATTGGTAATGATTCTCCTTGAGGTTTCCATTTGACTGACACCTATTTGGTGGCCTATGTGAACAATGGGTCAGAGCCTGGTTTAAATCCTTTGAAAGAAATCAACTTTGACCAAATTACAGCAACTGAGGATCTGACCCTACCTGTGGTTTCAGTCCAAGTCTTAATTATCACGTAGTCCCATCACAAAAAATTAATATCATTTATACCATTGCTGGGAGTCCCAGCAGAGATGTTACAGGTTAAAAGGACAGAGAGGTCTCTCCCTTTCCACTTTCTTGTATTGCCCCTACCCCAAGAAATTGATACTCCTAATGGAAGCAACTAGATAATTTGAAATGTTTAGTACCATCAGTATGTTCTTCTTCAAACATAGTTACTCACCTGACATTTCCTTTGGTGTTTCTGAGAACTGTTGCAGCAAAATTCTGTGTAACGCCAACCAGACTGATTCCATCCACTTCTACAATTTGGTCATTTACTTGGATCCTTTCAGAAAAACAAATAAAATCCCTAAATTACTCATCAAAACATAAAAGGAAGCAATAATTGTAGCTTTTAAAAAAGCATTTGGAGTTACACCAAAATTAAAAAAATTGAAGTAAATACCATCCGCACAACATTATGCAGTCTGTTTGTTATGTGATACAGACCCCAATTTAGGAAAGGGCTGACTTCATTGGCATATGAGCACATGCCTAAACGCATTCCTGAAGTGGGGCAAAGCATGCTTTGCTATTTGGTATTGCTAAATACAGAAGCAACAGCAAAGAAAAAAATACAAAATTATGTCACTGCCTGTGTACAGATACCTCATAATTACAGCTTTAGACAATCTTAGTATTATGAGTAATTACATTCCTCCATATCAGTGGTATTGTAGGTAATCACAGGTAAAACAAATTGCTGAGTCTGGAACATTACAAAATTAAACTCAGACCTGAGCTACACTTAAAAGTTAAAGTGATCTAGCTACATCACTCAGGACTGTGCGCTGTAGTTAGGCCAACCTATTCCATAGTTTAGACCCAGCTAAGTTGATGGAAGAATTTGTCTGTAGACCTGGTTACCAACTCTAGGAGAGGTGGATTAACTACACTGATGGAAAAGCCCCTTCCATTGACGTAGGAAGTGTCAGCTGCAGTACTACAGTGACCCAGCTGAAGCATCAGAGCTACGTTGCTACAGTGGCTGTAGTGTAGACATACCTTGAGATACCTGAATAACTTAAAAAGAACAGGAGGACTTGTGGCACCTTAGAGACTAACAAATTTAATTGAGCACAAGCTTTCGTGAGCTACAGCTCACTTCATCTGAAAGCTTATGCTCACGAAAGCTTATGCTCAAATAAATTTCTTAGTCTCTAAGGTGCCACAAGTCCTCCTTTTCTTTTTGCGGATACAGACTAACACGGCTGGTACTCTGAAACTTGAATAACTTACACATTGTCCTTTTCTTAACAATCCTGAAGAACAATGTAAACTGCAGTTCTAGTATTTCATGCTACTTGAAAACAGAGTATTCTTTAGAGCAAAAGCATATTTTAATAATCTATCATATACCTAAAGGGCCACTACTCAGTAGATTATGCCTAAACTTCAAATAAATTAGGGTAAATTAGTCTTTTAAATTATCTTTAAGAGGTCTGATCTTGCATCCCCTGCACACCAGGAATTCTCAGTGACTTGAAAGGGAGTCTTGGATGTACAAGGAATGAAGGATAAAGCCTTAACTTGTTTTACCAGGGGAAGAATCTCCTAGATTTTAAACATCTATTTATAACACAACCTACTGCTCCATGTGGCAAAGTTAAAAACAATGAATTGCTACTCTTTTCATTCCCCAATACACACAACTGTAACCTGTGAATGCATCCCTAGAGCAGAGATAGCATCATCATTTATTAAAGGTACATGGAGGGAAGAGAGACATATCAAATTCAGCTCTGCTAGAAACATACAAATTCCAACAGTTTTCCAAATGAAAAAGCATATAAAAATCGTAAAAGAAACACATTTTCAAACATCTGTATGTGAGCTACTATATCAGATAACACAGATTTAAAAGGAACCAACAGAAATAGAGCAGATGAAAGTTCCTTGTTTTAAGTCAAGATATTTAAAAACGGCACTTTTTCCTGAGCATAAATATCTACTAATGGAAGTTTTCCTCAGGACCTCAGAACCACATGCTCCGGGAATGCAAATTAGAAACTACATTTTGCGAAGGAGTACTAAAAATAATTTCACTCTCAGCTTTGGCATAACACCTCACATTTCTACAAGCATTTTGAATAACATCTCCCAACATTCTGAACTATACTGCTGAGCACAAATGGCTCCTTAGAGCTACTTTGGCAGCTTCAAAGTTCATGCTGTCACTGTGGACCAACTGTGGATCAATGGATTATTTCCCATCCAGACACAGCGAATTTTGAAAATACTGCTTTTGTGGAAGCCTACAAACTGCATCTCTGCAACCCCACCTACTCCCTTTTTAGAACTGTATATCATTTTTATACATGTAACTGTTGCCATTACATTGAACATACCTCAATAATATAAAAAGATTGACAGATTATGAGAGTCTTTTTGTCCATTAGCCCACTTTGGTTATTACTTCTCTCTATTTCTTTTCTTTGCGGCTTACTAATTTATTTCCATTTCTTATTTCAGTCTTCTTAGTTCTCCAAATACGTAATATTGCCATCGAAAAGGATATTTTCTATATGATGCCAAGTAAGTATTACTATATTTTCATACATGTAAGAGTAATCACATTTATTTTCCAATCATGTCTTATTCTATGTTTGGAAAGAATCCTTGACCCGGGAGACACTACCAAAATAAGCAATACTAATAAGATTTTCTACGTAATTGAGAACTGATTTGTCAGAAGGCCAATGCATAAAGAAATTAATGTGCATTTTTGCTTGCTAAAACTGCTTTTGCAATTAACATAATTCCAAATGCAAATCTGTTATTTGTGCACAAATGGCCAGTTTGTCAAATAGCTCGTCCTTTGCAAGTCAAAATTCACAATTTGCACATGGAATTGTAGTAACTATGCAGAAATTAGGCAAACGTGTTTACGTATATCAGCATCCATTTTGTATCTGACCTTTTGAAACTCAGGCCTTAATATGTAAAAGTGGAATAAAAGTGCTAATAAAAAATGTAGAGGTAACATACAATGTATGTTAAAATTATAGAATAAAATAAAATAATCAGAGTTCCTTTTCAGTAAATTGAATTCTTTCCTCTCTCTTTATCCATCTGGGATTTTGAAGATATAACTGTCAAGATGACTTTTTCGGGTTTGTATTGGATGGTGCACGTAGGCCACTGTCTTTACGAAATCAGCATTACATGACAAAGGAGCAGGAGGAAAAATTCCGTCCTAAAACCTTTTTTTAAACAGCGGAATCAACAGCATCCTTTTTTCTAAATATTAAAGGCATTTGTACAACATATATGAAGATGAAGGATGGTTATTCATTTATAATATATAATTACACCATATTATATAATATGTATTATTACACCAGTTACAATTAATTTCCAGACAGTTATTTTCAACCTTTACCCCCCCCCACATTTGATTCTTCCTCCATCCTGTTCCTGACAGTTTTACAGATGTGTTGAATGGCTTGACACCAATCTGAACAACAACATGCTATTTCTCACCAGCTCGTGTGTGTGTGTGTTTGTTTGTGTGTGTGTGAACAAATTAAGTACCAAATGGGAGAAGGGTTTTCGGGTGACAAAGACTTAAAAAGAAAAAGTTTAACAGTATTTTATTATTAATGAAATTCGTGGTTTCTCTATTATTTTCTAAGGGCCAGTTCCTCAAGCCTCACTTACAGGGAACAGCATATGAACTAATTTAAGTTGCTGGAACAACTTGCCTAATTGCTTCTCAATATCAGAAAGATTGCAGAATTAGGTCCTAAAAATGTGACTTCAAATTTTGAAGAGATATAATTTAGTATACGTTTCAAGTTGTGAATTGTTACACATTCCTCAGCAACTGTTCTCAGGTAAATTTATTATCAGAAAAATTTTTTCAAATGATGCATCATCCACTACACCTGTCCTGTACTTGAACTGGGAGATTATTTATACAAAGTAGCCATTTACCCTATCACATGTAATGAGAGTATTGGTATTTCATTTTCAGTTTGCCCACTGATTCCTTCGCTTTTTATTACCTCTAACTATCTATCATCCTATGCTTAATTTGGACTGGAGCTTACAGCAACCTCTCTGGTTCAATTGGCCAATGACATTTACCACAGAATGCCCTTTACATGGCAACTACCCAACATCTACTATGTCTGGAGCAGCATGAATAAGACAGTGGTGCTCAGTCACTCGGAATTCCCTCACTAGTTTCTCATCTTCCCCGAGGGCAAGTAATACCCGGAGTAATCTCCTGACTTTTGCAGAAAGACATGGAAAATTTACTGCAGCTACTGAAGTACAATTCTTATCTGAAAATTACAATATTAGGAATCCCACCCCAATCTTTATTCAATTATTCTAGGATATTTGAGACATCCTCAAATATATTCATATTTATTGCTAAAAGATGGTGTTTTGATTATTATGCTTACTGATTACCATATAAGGATGAGGTGGAAAGAACCTCCAGAGCTGATGCACAATAGATGTTCCATATTCAGGAATAGGGTGCTCCATATTCAGAGAGTTGTGTACACCTGTCTCGAATGAAGTATTTTGGAAAGAACATGAGAGTTCTTTCTCAGCTGCCTGATCATTGGTCAACTGGAGACAAATATTAAAGGGGCCAAAGCAAAAATGTAGTATGATCTCCCTGATGAGGGACCAACAATAACTTGTGCAGGCTGTGTTTGTTTGAAGTATAAACAGTCCTGAACCAGCCCTCAAAACACCAAAGGAGAAGCCTCATATGTGGTGTCTCAAAGGTGCAGGCTGCCAGATATCCAAGCAATTGAAGACAACTTATCTATGTCTTTGGGCTGATTTGAATCTTTGAGATGAGATCTGCTAACATCGAGAATCTGTTGGAGGGAAGATAAGCCCTGGCTGATATAGTGTCTAAGTAGGCTCCTATGAACTCCACTCTTTGTACCAGGCTCAAAGTGAATTTCTCAATGTTGAGTGTCAATTCTAGCTTGCAGAACTGAGATCTTATCACCTTTATGGTGGCAAAAACCTCATTATATGATTGTCCCTTGAGTAGCCATTCATTGAGGTATAGAAAATGATTATGCCCAGACATCGAAACTCGGTGGACATTTGAATACTTGGGACGCTTCGGACATTTCTGGGATTCCTCTCAAGTTCCCCTGCAGATGGAAGGGTGGCCACCAGAAGTCTACAGAGATCCACTCGAGACCTCCTGAAGACCTTGCATAAATATTAATCAGGGGTATATTTGAGGTGCTCTCCTAACCTGTTGCGGACGTGTGTAAGTGCTGGAGACTAAATAAAGTAAAAGCTTTCTGTAAAAGCACTTTTGTTTGTATCAACCATTTATCGGCCGGACGTACCACGTCCCCATTGATTTATTTCCTGACACCACCTTACAAAGAGTAAAGTTACCAAGAGCTGGAATGCATGTGTGTAATCACTCAAAGAAGAATTTATAATACTGAAGATCATTCTGCATTCGTGATTTTCAAAAAGTGCATGTTAAGTGAGAAATGAGGAACTCAAGGGCACACAACTACACAGGAAAAACTAGAAAAATGTTGCTGAGGAACCATTTTTCATAGATACTGACCATCCAAAATACTCTTTGAAACCAATGGGAGCTGCAGGCACCACCATTCAAAGACATTATAAATGCTTCAGCACTTCTGATTTTGGACAACCAACTTGATTTTGGACAACCAACCAAATGCAACAGGGGCTTGGTTTTCAGGAAGTTGTGAGCAACCACCATCTGCAAATCTGGCCTTTTTAAAGCATCACAAGTGAGATAATCAACACAATTATCTTCTGAAATTTCAGGTTGCTACTTTTATTTAGAAGCCCACCTTTAGGTATCCAGATTAGAACATTTGGGCCTTAACACTAACTCAAATTTCTAGCTATAAAATTACACACAATTTTTTGCCCTATGCAAACAACCAGAAATTATTTTCTACAAAAATCAATATCCATAACAACTACTGTTGAGGAAGATACCAAACACTGAATCTAGTTTACCTGCCATCTCTTTCAGCTGCCCCACCTTCTGTTACTGTTTTGACAAATATTCCCAGTTTTTCAAGGCCTGCATCTGCTCCAACGCCCATTCCAATAATACTGATGCCAAGTCCATCTTCATCTGTGGAGAAGACAAATAAAAGCAGCAATATATGTTTGATTTTAAAGTAATTTGGCATTTAAAGAAGTACATTTGCATCTGGCTTTTGTTTTCCTTTGATTTTTTTCATGTGATTAAACCCACTTTTAATTATTTCCTTGGTGAGACTCTTAATTTTCTGCAGTTTTAATAACACACCAAAGATAGATAATACTGCATTTGCCATTTGGAAAAGGTTACTAGATTTAGGCAAGATGGCTAATGTTCCAGAGGAGAATGAAAAGTTAATATGAAAAATCATGTCAATTAATGTGTAAGGTGAACTACAGGAAACAACATTCTTACAGAAATACAGAACTATTGTCCTTGAACTGGTTCCTTAAATAATATTATTTAATATTTTTCAGTCTGAAGGGCCAAGAGATTTGCAACGGTTCCTTGAGAATTAAAATTATTCCCTCTAAGCAAGTGCAGTAATCCCTTTAAAGATTTGCACATCAGTTTAGAGAAATTGTAAATAGTGCACCGAATGCATACCTTTTTCTAGTTCCACTGGAAAAAGCTCCAGTTTTTCCACACGCTTTTCAAGTTCATATTCAGCTGATGCAGCCACTGGGTCAACTTCATCATTTCTCCGGTCATAGTCTTCATTGGAGTATGTGTTGAAAACCTTTGAAAATATGCCCATATTGATCAACTATCCATTCCAGAAAAGATTGTTAACTTAAGAAAATAACTGCTATATGTATCCATTTTTATGGCTTTTTCTAATACATTGGTTGAAATGGGTTTTTAAGGCAATGTTCCCCTCCTCCCCTCAAAGTTCAGGTTTTTAAATTAGTGCTTTTTTATTCATCAAACAGTCTGCTAAGGACTGAAAACCAATTCTGAATATAACTAATTCATTTTTACCATATGTGGTTATAAATGCAGTACATGTTTTAGAAGGACTGAGTCATTCTACTCTTTCAATAATTAAACACACAAACATATGGTTCCAATCAAACAGTGCTCCATCTAGGTAGTAAAGATCTCCAAATACTTATAAAAGTAGAATACATAGGAACTACTGTGATTAACTGTAACTTGTATCTAATCTCAACTCTGATGTTTCTTTCTGAGGGTCCAATTTGCACACACAAAACCAAAGCTGAAGCTCACTACTGCTAATATGAAAAACCATTTACATATAAAATTAAAGATTATGCTGTACTTTTAAATTTTAAGATTACAGTATGGCATCATTACTGTACAATTAAGACAGATTTAACATTTCAACTCTATTATAGGACATGTTTAATATTTATGTGTATGTGTATACACACACAAACTTTTCAAATGCTACGGTAAGTGCAGTATGTTTGTTGAATTTGTTTACCCGTCAGTCAATATACATATTTATGGCTTTTAAATTAATTAGGGATCACTGAGGCCTTCTGTAGAGTTATAGAGTCAGAAAAATGGAGATAGTTGTTCAGATTATTGATCCTATGCTTTATTTAGATAATCCCTCTGTTCACTTAGTTGCCCCACCGTGGCAGTAGTGAAGAAATATACAGTGCTAGAGATAAATATTGTATCTAAATTCTTCTGTCCTGCATCTATTGTTGCATTTGTTACTTTAAACAAAGAAAACACCACACAACACCCCCACCACAACCACACCACACCCACAATTTCACTCTCTCCCCTTTTCTGTCTTTACAAGTCCTCAACAAGGGAAGGCAGAATTAGGTAGCAAAAGAATATTTACGAACAATTCAATGTGTGCACCAGATCAACACCAAAACAGAGAGGTCACAAGAAGCCTTCCCTGACTGCAACTCTGTTCAGTTGCTAATCAACCATTGCCTACATGAAAGGACTGCTCAAGGCTATCACCCCACAAGAGGCAGGGAAAGCCAACGGCAGGGCTGTGGCTAAACTCACCACGCTCTGACTCTGTAGCTGAGCTGTCCCTTAAGTGTCTAAAAATTCACATTCAACTTTTATGTTTGAATTCTTAATAAAAGTCAGAGAGATCAAATGTAAGAACAAAGGCTGCACCTCATCAGATCTGATGGTAAAGAGATCTTTTACACACTACAAAAAATGTTTGTGCAACAAATATTATTAAATATGCCCTAAATAAAAATGGTAGCAACTGCTTTAAAAATGTCACTGAGTGATATAACTTTTAAGTTTAGCTCCTGAAGATCACGTAAAAGAAAATGATTATAGCTTAAATGGTACTGTTAGTAGAATCTGTGTTGTTCCGACCTAGCAATTTGTCAGCTGAGAGAGCAACATAATTGCTCCACTTCTGTCTAAAACTAGATGCACTCCTGTCATAAATATAAAGGGAAGGGTAACCACCTTTCTGTATACAGTGCTATAAAATTCCCTCCTGGCCAGAGGCAACATCCTGTTACCTGTAATGGGGTAAGAAGCTCAGCTAACCTGGCTGGCACCTGACCCAAAGGACCAATAAGGGGACAAGATACTTTCAAACCTTGGGGGGGTAGGGGACGAAGAGGCTTTTTTTTCTGCTCTTTGTTTGTGTGTTGTTCTCTCTTGGGACTGAGAGAGGCCAGACAGAAATCCATCTCCTCCAACCCATCCTAATCCAAGTCTCCAATATTGCAACCAGTATAGGTAAGTCAGGCAAGGCGGATTAGTTTATCTTTTGTTTTATGTGAATTTTCCCTGTGTTAAGAGGGAGGTTTATTTCCGTTTTCTGTAACTTTAAGGTTTTGCCCAGAGGGGGATCCTCTGTGTTTTGAATCTGAATACCCTGTAAAGTATTTTCCATCTTGATTTTATAGAGATGATTTTTACCTTTTTTTTAAAAAAAAAATAATAAAATCCTTCTTTTAAGAACCTGACTGATTTTTTCATTGTTCCAAGATCCAGGGGTTTGGGTCTTTGATGATTTTGTAACCAATTGGTTACGATATTACTCTCAAGCCTCCCCAGGAAAGGGGGTGTGTAGGGCTTGGGGGGATATTTTGGGGGAAGACGTCTCCACGTGGTCTATTTCCCTGTTCTTTGTTTAAAACGCTTGGTGGTGGCAGCATACTGTTCAAGGACAAGGCAAAGTTTGTACCTTGGGGAAGTTTTTAACCTAAGCTGGTAAGAATAAGCTTAGGGGGTCCTTCATGCAGGTCCCCACATCTGTACCCTAGAGTTAAGAGTAGGGAAGGAACCCTGACAACCCCGTGCTTATTTTTTTTAATTACACAAACTGGAGGAAAAAAATCTCCCCAGCTCCCTCTCTCCCCCACATTTAATATATCTTTTTTATTTCTTTGGCCTACTTTCCTCAATTCAACTTTATAACATTTTTGAACTAAGAATAAGAACATAAAAACGGCCAATACTGGGTCAGTATCCCTCTAGCCCAGTATCCTGTCTTCTGACAGTGGCTAGTGCCAGATGCTTCAGAGGGTATGAACAGAACAGGTAATCATCAAGTGATCCATCCCGTCACCCATTCCCAGGTTCTGGCAAGCAGAGGCTATGGACACCATCCCTGCCCATCCTGGCTAATAGCCATTGATGAACCTATCCTCCATGAATTTATCTTGTTCTCTTTTGAACCCTGTTATAGTCTTGGCCCTCGAAACATCCTCTGGCAAGGAGTTTCACAGGTTGACTGTGTGTTGTGTGAAAAAATACTTCCTTTTGTTTTAAATCTGCTGCCTATTAATTTCATTGGGTGACCCCTAGTTCTTGTGTTATGAAAAGGAGTAAATAACACTTCCTTATTTACTTTCTCCACATCAGTCATGATTTTATAGACCTCAATCATATCCTCCCCTAGTCGTCTTTTTTCCAAGCTGAAAAGTCCCAGTCTTATTAATCTCTCCTCATATGGCAGACACGCCATACCCCTAATCACTTTAGTTGCCCTTTTCTGAACCTTTTCCAATTCCAGTATCTTTTTTGAGATGGGGCGACCACATCTGTACACAGTATTCAAGATGGGGACATACCATGAATTTATATAGAGGCAATATAATATTATCTGTCTTTGTAAAGAAGTAAAAATAATAAGATTGCAACAATTAAACCCATACTGCAGTCTAGAATGCCTTCTTTGCGTAACAAATCTCCGTAATCACATCAGAGATGGCTTTTTAGCTTGTAGGCACATTGAGTTTTAGATGGTCTCTTGGCACATTTTTGCTTTGGATTTAAGCCTAGAGTTCACATGCTTCCTCCAAGAAGCTAAACTCATCACGAGTTTTCTTGGCAGAACTCTTCATCACCTTCATATTAGTAGGACTGTCAAGGAAACCTTACAATACCACTGGGAACATGAAGAAAGCAGTCACCACTCAAAGTATTGGTGCTACTGTCCAAGGTAAAAAAATCTCTGCAGTGCTGTGGAAGCAACTTAGTCAGTCACATTAATTCCCCTAAAATAGTAGCCATATTAAGATTATTGTAAAGAAACCAGTAGTACAATACGATATTACTAGTAACAAAGAAATTGTGATAAGATTGTCATGCTCTTTGGAGCGGCTCACAACCGTGAGTACCTGCTTCAGGGCAGATAGTCAGAAAACAGGGTAGGACATAATGAGTATCTGGACTGGACACTCGTCAGAAGGAGGCATCCTCAATTATTTTAGCTGATAGACGGATTTTATGAAACTGTTTTGGGTATAAATACTCCCTCTCCCCAGTCACCTGGAAGAGCAATGCCTCCCACCTGGTCCAGCCACTTCCTGTTCCTCCTTACTCCATCCAGGTAAACTTTCCATTTCTTCCCTCTCTGCCGCCAACTGCAGAGGCAGCCCTCTACAGAGGCAAAAACTCCTTTTCTTCTGGCCCGCCAGATAAGGACACAGCACATAGTTTTCTTTCAAAAGGCCCTGAATGATCTATTAATTTCTAGATACAATAGAAAGTAAACAGTAGGTTTCTATCTTTACATGAAACCATTTCAAGCTATAACAGTTTGGCTTGCAAGTTCTGAAAAGATTAATTTTCTTGGGAAGAAATCATTTGCATAAGACATTGTGACAGGGTCAGGCCAGATGGCTACAGGAGAGTGACAGAAGGCAGATATATTAGCCCCAGGTTAAGTAGGTCCCTTTTCCCTGGGTAAGGTAACAGAGAAGGTTCCAGAACGATCAGGAACTTTCTGGAAACAATTAAGGCAGACAGGCTGATTAGAACACCTGCAGTCAATAAAGAAGCTGCTAGAATCAATTAAGACAGGCAGGCTAATCAGGGCACCTGGGTTTAAAAAGGAGCTCACTTCAGTTTGTGGTGTGCATACAAGGAGCTGAGAGCAAGAGGTGCAAGAAGCTGAGAGTGAGAAGGTGTACTGCTGGAAGACTGAGAAGTACAAGCATCATCAGACATCAGGAGGTCCTGTGGTGAGAATAAAGAAGGCGTTGGGAGGAGGCCATGGGGAAGTAGCCCAGGGAGTTGTAGCTGTCACGCTGCTGTTACAGGAGCCTCTGTAGACAGCTGCAATCCACAGGACCCTGGGCTGGAACCCGGAGTAGAGGGCGGGCCCAGGTTTCTCCCATCTCTCCACCCCCCTACTTGATACTGGAAGAGTTGACCTGGACTGTGGGTTCCACCAGAGGTGAAGGTCTCTGACCTGTTTCCTGATCCACTAAGTGAATCAGCAGAAACTGCAGGGATTGTTCTTCTTTCTTTTCCCCATGCTGGCCAGTGACGAGGTTGTCTGAGTGAACGGCAGATTTGAACCACAAAAGTGGCCAAACTGGGGGCTACTGGTGAACCTCTGAGGAGAGCAAATCTGCCAATAAGCGCAGGACCCACCAAGGCAGAGGAGGAACTTTGTCACAGCATCTTTAGTAACTGGTAGATTTGCAAAGGGTTTTTAAAGGTGAGAAATGACTCTTTGATATGGACAGGTCTTTAAAAAGGAGTTCTTTAACTTCAGTAAGAATCTCTCTGTCTTGTAAAGGCTGTCCAAAGAATGATTAGCTTTTCAAGTGGTCTATTGTAAGTTCTAATTAATGAAAGTTAAATAGTATTTTATGCATCAGTGAATAAATATCATCTTTTTTGAATATTTTATCTTATAAGCTCCTTTTGCTAGGAAGACATCATTTTTCAGACATTTTGTAAGTTTCTTACATAAATGTATAATTTTCATTGTTAAATAATATTAACAACATTATTAATAGAGCATGCTCAATATTGTTTCAAAGTTCACGTCTTCCCAGATGTGGATTCCAATGGCTGTTAAATTGAGAGTGTGTGGGAATTCACCTTAAAATAATCTTTGCAACCTCTGTTTCAGAAAATTATGTTGCATTTTCCTGTGTGGGTCACAAAATGGGCTTTAACAGATAAATAGGGAGAATCACATAGGCTCTTTTCCCGACAGTCAGCATTCAGCCAGAGGATGACCTACGGATCTAATGATTCCAATCTGTATGCAGTGAAAAGAAAGTAGGTACGGGTCAAAGACCTCCTGATTCAGCTCCATTTATCTTTGTGTCCTGGAATGTATGACTCACAGTCAGTATCTTGACTGTATCTCTGACACTAAGAAGAGTCACATGTCTGAGAACACTCCATCACACAACAGGCGAAGAGATCCTGCCATGGCAGAATGTGTGTGGATTTCACAGCACCAACCCTGATATAAAGTCCCCTACTATTAAATTAATGCATTTGTTGCGTTCTCTGGGAGGTACTGTGGACACTTTGCTGTTATTAGAAAGAAAGGTCTTGATTCTGATCTCAGTTAATAGATTCTGTGCTCAGAAGGGAACCGCTACTATCACCTACTTTGGTGTCCTGCATACACAGGCTGGAAAATTTCCCAGACACTGAAGTAATGCTTCTTGAAAGAGATCTAATCTAATTTTAAAGACTCCAAGTGATGGTGAGTCTACCACCTCCCCTGGTAAGTTGTTCCAATGTTTAATTACCCTCACTGGTAAGAAACTGCATCTCATTAAAAGGTTGAATTTAATAGAATCAAAGAACTGGAAGGTACCTCGAGACATCATCTAGTCCAATCCCCTGCACTCAATTTGTCTAACTTCAACTTCCAGACACTGGACCTTTTCATGCCTTCATCTGTAGACTGAAAAGCCCTCATTATCAGGTAGTTTTTCCATGTGTAAGTACTGTGACAAAGCTCTGTCCTTGCCTCCGTGGGTCCCGCATTTCCTGGCGGATTTTGCTAGCCTCAGAGGCTCACTGTGACCCTCCACGTAACCCTTCTCTCTCTAAAGACAAGGGTCACAGTCTACTGAGCCATTTTCATCATAAGCCAGCGAGCGAGATGAGGAGAAGCTACCCTTCCTTGCACAGTCTCTGTTGTCTCCCAGTCTCAGTGATTAATAAGGGGGCCAAGGGGAGGGGGGGGAGCCCGGGCCCACCCTCTACTCTGGGCTCCAGCCCAGGGACCCTAATAGTATCAGCTATGGTAGCTGACCTTTTAGAAACATGACATGTACAATTCCCTGGGCTACTTCCCCCACAGCAGCCCTCACTTCCTCAAGCTCCACTTCACCCTTACCTCAGAGCCTCCTTCCTTTTGCCTGATATGGTGTGTACTACACAGCCTCTCCAACAGCACAACTTCCTCCCACAGCTCCTGACATGCACCCCCACCTGACTAACTGGGAGGCTTTTAACTAGTTTCAGCAAGCCCTTGATTGGCTTCAGGTGTCCCAATCAACCTAGCGTTCTCCCTGCCTTCTGGAAAGTTCTTAATTGGCCCCAGGTGTCTTAATTGACCTGGAGCAGCTGCCATTTCACTTATCCTGGTAGCAGGGATTTGTTTAGCCTGGAGCTAATATATCTATCTCCCGCTACTTTTCTATAGCCATCTGGCCTTGCCCCGTCACAGTACCTATAGAAAGCAATCAAGTCACCTCTCAACCATCTCTTTGATCATTTGAATAGACTGATCTCCTTAAGCTTCATATTGTAAAACATTTTTTTCCAGCCCCTGGATCATTTTTTCAGCTGTCCTTTGAACCATCTCCAGTATTTCCACATCTTTCAAGTGTGGACACCAGAACTGGACATAGTATTCTAGTAGTGGTCTTAACCAGTGCTGTGCATAGAGGTAAGATCACTTCCCTACTTCTGTTTGAGATTCCCTATTCATACATTCAAGGCTTACACCTCATTTTTGAGGCCCCTGGTATTAAGGCTGCTGCCGAGATGACCCATTCAGCACAAAATGGTCCTAGTGAATTGACTATTGATGAAATCCATGGAGCTGAAAAGAAGCTTAAGGGAAATAACGTGGCAGGAGTCTGTGAAATTCCTGGAGAACTGTTAAAAAGCTCTGGACCAGCTATTCTTTTGTGTCTTTAGGTAAATATAATCTGGAGAACAAAGTCCCTTTAACTGGCAAAGAAGACCTTATTTCACCGCTTTGCAAGCATAAAGGCAGCAAACAAGACTGTTGTAACTACTGTGACATTACTCTTCTATCTGTCTTGGGAATTCAAGTACCCCATTCACATTGCATTTGTAGATGTCATGGCTGCATTTGACTCTGTCAACGGGGAATCCTTTTGGCTGATCTTAAAACTGAGAGGCCTCCCTGACCAGCCCTATTGAATGTTCTATCTTCTATATGATGACTACTCAAGATGCATCCTTGTAAATGGGAAATGAACCGGCTTCTTCCGAATTAAGTTGGGTGTTTGACAAAGATGCATTGCCATCCCAGAACCCTTCAATGCTGTTGTAGACTAAGTAAGTTTAGACAAAAGCCTTGGTGAAAAGAACCTCACCGATTGTTGATTTTCTTTTCATTCATGAACAAGCTCATCAAGAAGATAGTCAAAGGCCAACTACAGGCTCACCTAATTTAAGCTAACATCCTAGACCCAGAACAATTTGGATTCAGGAGAGGACATGGAACTAAAACCATTTCAGTAGCATTGATGGATGATCACCTGCTCTCAATGGCTAGAAGGCAGACCACCACTTTCATCCTCCTGCACCTCTCTGCAGCACTGAACGCTGGTAACCTTAAGATACTGCTGCGTCACCTCACCTGAGACAGGTAGCGGGGATCCAGGGTAAAACCCTAAAAAGGTTTGAGCCTTTGCTGGAAGAACACACCCAATGAGTAGTGATGGGACACTGCACCTCCACACTGTACCCCTCACTTAACGTGTCCAATAAGGATCAATTCTCTCTCCAATCCTGTTGAACATATACATGCATCCAATAGGAGAACTGGTCAGATGACATGGACTCCAAGTCTCAGCAAATACAGCTGACACACAGCTCTACCTATCTGTTGCCACATATGACCATGCCATGACCATCAAAATGGTGCAGTGCTTGATGAGATCAGCTCATGGATGAAGAACAAGTAGCTGAAGTTGAACCTAAGCAAAACAGAGGTTGTATGGCGGGTAGAGGAAAACACTTCATAGAATTTCCAGCCACTGTGCATTCTACTTTGGCTGAAGGTACATACCCACAATTAGTCAATTCAGTCCAGAGCCTCAGAGTGCTGCTGGATTCCTCACTGACACTAAACTTTCACATAGTGGCATGCAAGTAACATTTTCTACCATTTCTGGCTGGCTAGGAGACCCTGTCCCCTCCTGAACCACTGGCCTCAGTTATTCATGCCTTTGTCACCTCTCTGTCAGGCACTGCCTCTGATAATCTAGCCTAGTGGTTGGAGCATGGGTTACAGCTGCGTGTAGGGTGGCGCATGGGCCAGGGGTGGCCCTGGAATTGGGATCCAGATACAGGTCAGGGTCAAACAAAGATCAGAGGCCACAGACAAATCAGGGTCAGAACCGTAGCCAAAGTCCAGGTGCAGGCCAGAGGTCAAAGCCGGGTGGTCAGAGTTCAAAGACAAGCCAAGTTGGTACCGAAGTCAGAGTCCAGATACATGCCAAAAATCAAAACCAGGCAGTCAGAATCTGGGAGTTTAGCGGGGATCAGGAAGCAGAGACAGGGCTGGAGCAGTTTGGGTGATGAGGCTGTGAGGTTAGTGCAGGGCTCAGGCAAGGCTGGGGCAGGAGCAAGCTGAGGAGCCGGAGAAGGAACAGGCTGGGAGTCTGGTGCACTGCGAGGCAGGAGCAGGGTTCCTGGAGGGTAGCACTGTTGCTCAGAGTCAGACTGATCTGCAGCTCTACTGAGTATGTGAAACAAAGGAATGTGGTCCCGCCTGTTTGAATGTGTCTCCATGGTAAATTGAGAGGCATTGGAAAGTCATTTACATAAAAGGTAAATAAAAGCTATCAAGCTGACAAGGAGAGGAGATCACCACTCAGCTCTCAGCAGTGGGGAAGGAACCAGCATGAATTCTTCACCAGACCACATGGTAGCTCTTCCCAGCAGGATAAAAGGAACTTTATCTGAGAACAGAATTAAAAGATATACTGACCTATAAAGAAAGGGGGAGCGAACTCCTAAGTTATCCTTCACCTGAAGAGACAAAGAAACAGAGCACTTTAAGCTCTGTAAAGAGACCTGCCCAGAGAGTCTGGTCAGCCATGCTGGAAAAGACTTGTTGAGAAACACTTCTTCAAACAAAAAGAAAAGGAGTACTTGTGGCACCTTAGAGACGAACGAATACAGACTAACGGATACAGATTAACAGGGCTGCTACTCTGAAACCTGTCATTCTTCAAACAAGAAACTTAAATTAGGTTTTAATCTTAGATGTGTATTTTTGCTTGTAACCCTTTCTATTTTTATTCCTTACACTTGGTATCATTTCAGCTTATGACTTTTTGTTTAATAAACTTGTTTTACTATAAACCAATTCATGCTGTGATTGAAATAAGAGTGTTTATCAAAACCCCTGTTGAATTAATGAGCTGCTGTTTATTGTTTCTTTAAAGTAGCAGCAAATTTAATAACATCTGTGAGCATTCCAGGAGACGGCAAGACACCACAGGGCAGAGAGCTTTGGGGAAATTCGGAAATGGGGTCACTCTGCAAAAAGTAATTGGCCAGTGGAAGCCAAGATGTGACCTGCATGCTGGTGTCACGGCTGAGTGCCACAGCAGCATACCATTCAAGGCAACCGAAGTTGCAGGGCAGACGGTGACACAACCCCTTCCTGGTCTGGGTTGAACCCCGAAGTCTCCTCAGCAACACTGGTTTCTACAAACACATCATAGAAATGTAGGAGCGGAATGGACCTGAAGAGGTCCACTAGTCCATCCTCCCATGCTAAGGCAGAATTAAGTACACCCAGAATGAATCATCCCTGATGGGTGTTTGTCTAATTGGTTCTTAAAAACTTCCAATTAAACTTCTTCTCCGCTCCCTACACTGGCTTCCCACAGAATATCAAATCAAGTTGAATATCTTGGCCCTTATCTTCAAGGCACTCGATGGCCTGAGCCCAGAGTATCTAAAAGATCGCCTAAAGCTCTGGCACAGTGGTGCCCACAACTATACACACGTTACATACAGCGTGTACCACTGGAACTGGTGAGGAGCAGCGGCGCTGGCTGCCCCAGTGCCCACTCAGGTTTAGCCCCGCCAGCACTCCGTCATGGCTGGGGGACCATGAGGCCAAACCTGAATGGTGCTGTGACCCCCGTGCACCAGGTCATGGTGCTATTCACCAGATTTTGGTTTTGACCACCCAGCCATGATGCAGGGCCAACAGGGCCAGCACTGTTCTTCCTTGCCACTGCCTTTTGGGCTGGCTTCTAAACCAGGGGTCCTTTCCGGGGGCCTGCCCAGCCTCATTCTCCTACCAGAAGCCCATGTCCTTTTTCAGGGATGGGGAATAAGTAACCCTGCACCTGGGTAAGCCAGGCTGGCAGGCAGGGACTGAGCATAGTGCAGACTCAGTGGGTGAGGCATGGGGCCACTGGCTGCAGAGGGTTGGCTCCACAGAGATTGATGGTGTGTACTATGGGAAAAATTCCTGGAGGCTCCCCTGCTCTGGCACAATGGAACTCTCAATAATAGAGCTTGCCTGCACAAGGGAAAGCTTTCTTAGGGGCCAGCCCAAGACCATAGAGAATGAACTCCCCTAGGAATGAAGGACCATCACAAACCTCCTCACCTTCCCCTCTGAGTGCAATGCACATTTTTTTGATCTTGCCTTATCTAATAAACATATGGCAACATTTGTATAGATATGTCTAACAAAATTCCAGAACAAAAACATTACTTTGCACAAACTTCTACCCCCCAGAAAGAAGATGAGAAAACAAATATGTGACAGATACTAATCACATTACTTAATGCACTGCTGGAAGGCATACATATACCAGAGTGATGAGCACAGTATAAGAACATATGGAGGAGAGAAAGAAGGAGAAAAAAGAAAGGAGAAAGAAGGTATGGCATTCTCCTGCTTCCAATGATTATCAGGTCTGGTTCTGCCCCCAAGCTGCATCGGATTTCTGGACCTTAGCACAAATAATTCATTCCACGGATATTAATGAAACCATATCCATGAGAGTCTGTTTCTTTTTTTCCCTTAAGGTGTTTTACAAATTTTAAATTGTATATACATTAAAAGGTCATAATTGTCAAAAGAAGCCTTAGGTGAAATCCAAGATAAACCACCCATCTCTATTAAACACATGAATTAAACTCACTTTGTCACTATCCCTACAAAGACATTTATGCTCCACCTCAAAACAAATAGCAATCACTCCACAGACTTGCAGAACTGAAGTAAAGAGAAATGTGTTAACATTTACTATTCGGTAACATTAAAGTAATTTGCCACTTTCTTTAGAATTAATAAAATTACAGGATTTATTTGAATTAGGAGACATTTCAAGGGTCAGTTTGTAGTTATCACAGGACTGATTCTCTCTTTCTCCTCTGTCAACTTATTACCTAATTCACAAAGGCAAATTTCCAAAACTGCTTCCAGCAAATTCCTGTTCCTTTGACATGAATGTTCCCACTGCTCTCTTGCCAATTTCAGCAATTTATCCTGATCTCCAACATCAGTTAATGTGACAATAATGGTGCCAGCAATTTTCTCAGTCCCACATCCTTCCTTGACAAAATCCTGTAACATCTCTTGATGTAGATCGATATTTAGCAGAGATGACAGTTTGGGTCTTAAATGAAAATGTCTGCACCTTCCACTTCTGTAGAAAGACCAATCATCTATATTCTTCTATCTCAGTATTTTTCTTGGCAGTCTCAAATCTGCTGTCTATGTTCTAGACATTTTTAATCACATCTTTGGTGAAGCTTCATGTAACCTTGGAGTGTTTTTAAAAATGCTTATTTCTCTTAAGCACTTTTAGTAGAATCCATAAGGTTGGTTCCCCAACATTCAAGTGGAGGCCACTCAATCTGTACTATTCCTATTGCTACAGAAGCAGAATTTGTGTAATGATCTGTCCAAATAGCCTTCTCCTGTCAGAAGCATATATATATCACAGCTTTGTGGACAACTGCTGGAGACTTCAGTTAGCAGCTATTGATCATGAACAACAACATGAGGAGAGACACACTTTCATCATATTCTGTTGCCTTCCTCTGCTCCTAACGCTTGGCATGAGATATTTACTTGAAGTTACATCTGGGGACAGGGCATTATATCCACCAGATCTAGCTCTTGCCAGCTGCAGGTGTCATTTCTGGTGTGTACAGGCTACCCATAAGCTAAAAGCTTCATAAAGGGTAGCATGTATAGGTGCAGACCACAGCAATTTGCAGTACAGAATCATAGAATATCAGGGTTGGAAGGGACCTCAGGAGGTCATCTAGTCCAACCCCCTGCTCAAAAGCAGGACCAATCCCCAATTAAATCATCCCAGCCAGGGCTTTGTCAAGCCTGACCTTAAAAACGTCTAAGGAAGGAGATTCCACCACCTCCCTAGGCAACGCATTCCAGTGTTTCACCACCCTCCTAGTGAAAAAGTTTTTCCTAATATCCAACCTGAACCTCCCCCACTGCAACTTGAGACCATTACTCCTTGTCCTGTCCTCTTCTACCACTGAGAATAGTCTAGAACCATCCTCTCTGGAACCACCTCTCAGGTAGTTGAAAGCAGCTATCAAATCCCCCCTCATTCTTCTCTTCTGCAGACTAAACAATCCCAGTTCCCTCAGCCTCTCCTCATAAGTAGGAGAAGTGTTAATGACTTAGGGGTGTTTTTCTTCTCTCATGTAGGGAGGAAGACTGGTTTGGGGTGGGACTCATTCTGGGGTAAGCAGCATGTGCTGAAGGATACTGCCCTCTCTCATGCCCCTCTTTATACTTCAGAATACTCCTCCTGTTCCCATCTCTGTTACCTGTAGCCTGAGCCAGACAGGGGTGAAGATTATGGGCTTGTGGCAACACAAGCGATGAGAAAAGCATGGCTTCTCAATATTTATCCATAGCAGTGGGCTGCAGGAAAACTGTTGATGTTGGGACTTCTTTGGTGGGATTAGGAAGCAGGGTAACAGTATTCTGGGTGAACTGTACGGGATACTGAAGAAATGGACACATGCCTGCTATTCTCTGCTTAACTGTCTGGGGTGCTTTTGTTCCTTCAGTGGCCCCCCATCTTAAAGCGGCCAAGAGGGAGTGCAGGAATTCTCAGCACTTAGATGCTTTAAACAGATGGTTTTATGATTTACATATTCTATTTATGTAAGCCAGATTGTGTTTCCACCCGGCGTGCTCGCACAAAGGACTAAGGGGGTATACTCCCTTTTCATGGCTAGTCACGTCCTGGGCAGAGGGAGACGTCTCTGTAGAACCACTACTACCTCTCCCACATTGGTGGATGGAGTCAAGGCAATATTCCCTCCCACGCAAACTTGTCAGGGAACACACGCTCTGACAGGTATAGGAGTGGTGCAGGCTACATCCTCACTGGACCATAGGGAAGCCAAGAGTCAGATTGCTTCCCAGGCTGTTCTTGAGGCAGCACAACAACGTGCTGCCCTATACAAATGGGCTTACAATTTAGCCTTTACGTTGAAGGAAACAGAATTATTTACAGGCAACAGCGCTGAAAGTAAAGAGAGTGATACACAAAGATGTGGCCTCATATATTACTCCTGAGAACTTATTTTACTTGATCATAATTTTGCTGATTTTATAACATTAGAGACACATAAACCCCAACATTATTTTCTAACCTAATTATCTTCAGAAGTAATGGCCTAAAATTATTCTCTACAAACAGAGATTAAAATCTCTTGTAAGTACTGAATTTTAACATTAGCACTATATCCAACCTTGTCCCTTGAGGACTAGAAATAAAACTTTTAGAGTAATAGGAATCTTTGGAAAAGCACTGGAGGACATTTCTCTGTTGGAGGCATCCTATAATATTTTTATTACGCAATATAAGGGGGTTAATGAAATAATAAGGGATTCTGAGTTTTCTTCATCCATTTTATCTTGGACTCTTTTCCCATTTGTTCTGGAAATCTTCAAGGTTTTTTAAAAGCACATCCAATAATTCAGTGTCTTGCATAAAAGCAGATGGATTCAGAGTAACTGTCTTTCTCCAAAGTCAGTTCTTATTTGATTTGGTGAATCAGCCAGCACAGAATGTATGTGCATTATTGATGACTTCACTGGGAAGAAGACCAGATAACCTTTAATTTATATATAATGTAGTTTCCACTGGTTGAACCCTCTTCTATTTCCTTCATGACAGATAGACCATTGTCCCCAAAATAACAGTCTCCTTGAAATGGAAACTTTCCAGCTACAATCATACATAACCATCTGCTAGCTACACCCACAATTACTCCCATGCAATACTCCTCTTTCACAGAGTCAGAAACATAAGTTCTCTGTAAAGCAAAGAGCATCAGAGTAATATTTTTAATACAGAATTCCACAGACCAAAACCAACTGAGGTGGAGTTAGCAATTGCATTGTCAGTAACAGCCATTTAAAGAAACAGAGTCCTGTTGCTATAGCATGAATTATATTCACTCTCATATAAGGCAAACACTGATGAAAAAGGGTTTCTTGTATATTCTGTGTCTGCATTTTTTTAATGAAATGAAAAAGACTGCAGTGATTGGATGTAGAGCTTTCTCTACTACATCACCAATTCAAGGGCCTGATGCAAAGCTCACTGAAATAAATGGGAGTCTTTACATAGATTTCAATGGGCTTGGGATCAAGTCCTAAAATCTTGGCCAGGTCAGCAGAAACCAGATAAATGCTTATCGATAGATGGTTGATAGTGTATGTGAAGAGAGTTTGGTAGTCTCAGTGGAGTTCAAAGTGAAGCAGTGTCTACCATCACAAAACCCTCCATCACCTTTGTTAGCATTCTCAGTTTAGTTTGGGGACTGAATGAGCAATGAGGATTGAACAATCTTCTTTCTCCCCTGAAGTGGGCCCTCAAGTACACAGTTTGGCCATGTTTGTCAAGGGAAGCTTGCATAGATGCTGCCTATTCTGTGCATAGACGGCAGATTTCAGGTTCCAAGGATGCCACCCAGCACCTTTCATGAGCAGTGCAATTTACATAAAACACTGTTTTCTTTTCTGCATAGATCACAAACTAAGACATCTCAGAATGCTGATCATGACAAATCTGGCTCTAAGTCAATATAAGAGATATGTGAGGAAATTTTCCCGTGGCAATCTGAAAAAAACCAAAGAGCACTACACTCAAGATGGTAAATGTTTTGCTATTCAAGCACAGGAAATTCAATATAGTTTCTCTATTACATCTATCCATCATCCATACTTCTAGGGAACCCATTCCTACAGTTTCTGACCACTACATATATTCATGATGGAAGGTAAGCAAACCATTGCCTTAGCAAACTCTTCCAATAAAAACTGCTTAATCTGAGGAAGTGGCAAAATGAGAAACTTGATCCCTTCTTTGGAAGGTTCACCCTGGCTCAGAGTTAAAAATGCTCTTCTGATACTCAAGTGCTGCTCTCTTGGGAATCAGAGTAACAGCCGTGTTAGTCTGTATTCGCAAAAAGAAAAGGAGTACTTGTGGCACCTTAGAGACTAACCAATTTATTTGAGCATAAGCTTTCGTGAGCTACAGCTCACTTCATCGGATGCATGCTGTGGAAAGTGTAGAAGATCTTATTATATACAAACAAAAAGCATGAAAAAATACCTCCTCCCACCCCATTCTCCTGCTGGTAATAGCTTATCTAAAGTGATCACTCTCCTTACAATGTGTATGATAATCAAGTTGGGCCATTTCCAGCACAAATCCAGGTTTTCTCACACACACCCCCCACACAAACTCACTCTCCTGCTGGTAATAGCTTATCCAAAGTGACCACTTATCCATGCATCCGATGAAGTGAGCTGTAGCTCACGAAAGCTTATGCTCAAATAAATTGGTCAGTCTCTAAGGTGCCACAAGTACTCCTTTTCTTTTTGCGAATACAGACTAACACAGCTGCTACTCTGAAACCTGTTAGTACTGGTACTGAGACTTTCTGACAATCATATATACATGGTTAAACTTTCTTCTGAATCTACTGATTAATTACAATTGTGGGAAGGAGAAGGTCTTGCTCTTATTTTTTTATTTTTCCTCTTTCTTATTTTAAATGCATTATTACTGAAAAATACTAAAATGCTTCGACTGGATGTTTATGATAGAAATATATGTAGGAATATGTACATTTCATTGTATAAGCTGAAAATTCTGATAACACAGTACCAGTATCACTTAAAGTATTTCTTTTATATTAATGGTGCTACTGAATCAACTACATCATCAGTTTTGAAGAGGTGTTTTCAACTGTGTCTAATTCAAATGCAACTGTTCCTCTATCCTGCACTGACCACTTTTTAAGCCTATCTTTCATTAGTGTAAACTACTGACTAAATATTTGCTTTGCAATACTGATAAGACTTTTACTTCATATTCCAAACTTTGGGCCTTTGTTCAATATTTATTTAAGGAAGATTTCATGTATTTTGGTCATAGCA
Source organism: Lepidochelys kempii (assembly GCF_965140285.1). Classification (NCBI taxonomy): domain Eukaryota; kingdom Metazoa; phylum Chordata; order Testudines; family Cheloniidae; genus Lepidochelys; species Lepidochelys kempii. The sequence continues at coordinate 222,652,949 of NC_136381.1, forward strand.
TGTAGAGAGCTATGTGCAAAACATTCAGAGAAACAAACCACTATATGGGTATGTCTCCAGTGCAGTTGGAGGTGTAAACTAACTAGCATTGGTATGCCTATTTGACCTGCAATATCACTTCAGTTGCAGTGTTGACCATACTCAATATGTTACATTCCTAGCAGAATATAAAATAAAAAAACAATTAATTGTTCAAAACAACAGCCCCCAGAAAATGAAGGTATAAAGCATGCTATTCTTCAGCAAGCTTTTAGCAATGTCAAACACTTATGGCAGCCTTTTTTCTAAATCTAATACTTCCTTTAGGCTCCCAGAATTTGGAGACTAAGTAGATATGTGATACCACCTACTTCGTAAACTGCAAGCACAGGATAGATTTTCCCCCTATTACTGACATTATCTGATACTGAATCAGATTTAAAATTTTTATTAAATCTAATGTTTAAATTATATAAATCACAGATTGAGAAAACAGTCTGTACATCTAGGTATAGTGCTTAGATTATCCACAATACAAAGTCTGTTTTTAAAAGTCATATGGTACATATAGTACATAATCAGCAATAACCCAAATTTAGGGGAATAAATTTAAGAATACAGTTTAGATATTCGCAAAAAGAAAAGGAGTACTTGTGGCACCTTAGAGACGAACCAATTTATTTGAGCATAAGCTTTCGAAAGCTTATGCTCAAATAAATTGGTTCGTCTCTAAGGTGCCACAAGTACTCCTTTTCTTTTTGCGAACACAGACTAACACGGCTGTTACTCTGAAACCTGTCAGTTTAGATACTGGCATACAAGTATTCAGGTACATCACTTATGAAAAGCTGTACAGAGATTAGTTTGTGGAAAGCAAAATAAATCAATGAATGAAAATTGTCCCTCAGTAATTGAGAATATAAGGTAGGTTGTCCATTTAGAAAATACAATCTATCAGGGAAGTATTTCAGTTACTTTCCCCACTGCGCTTCTCAACTTCTAAGCTTAGTCTTAGCCAAAAGGCAATTATCAAAGAAATCCAGCCATAAAAAGTAAACACAACAAGCACTAGTAAATATTCATGTGATATAATTCTTTCAAAACCAACACTTGTTCATTTATAGACACATCAGAATTCTATATAATGATGGAACATTCCTTATAATTCACAAAATGACTGCAAATATCTTTCATTTTAGGTAGTTATTATTGTGTTTTAATACATGCTGCACTGGTATTTAATACATGGTAATACTCATAAAAGTCTCAGAATATATTTCCCGTTTATTTTTACAATAGTAGAATACACTACAGGCTCTTCTAATAGTTCAAATACTTCAGATGCTGAAGAAAGCCACTGCAAAATAATAGCTGCATTTCTTGCCAAAATTATAAAGATTCATATAATTCATATATATCTTTGAATATATTAAGTATTAAAGGCTCGCCTATATTAGATTTTATTGGCACTGTGTCTTCAAAATTCATGGCTGCTTCTGTGAATATATTTAATTTCTGGGGGGGGGGAAGCTTTGCTGTAGAAATATCAAAATTCATACCATACCTGAAGCTCTTATGTAACAGTTAAAATATTAACAAATGTATAGAAATATCAACATTAATATCGAGTGCAGCTATAAATGCCTTTATCACTGTTTCAGCAAACCTTGCTGTTGCCAAGGTAACAGACTAGTATGCTGGAGTGTTTATTTTTAAACTAAGAAACCACCAAAGTAACCCTGCAGAGGAAAAAAAAAACATTTTGTAATAAATTGATCTGACAAATTAATTAGAATAGAGAACAGTATTAACTAGATTGTCCTGGACCTAGCACTTTACTGTCTGAACAAGTCTGAACAGATGGGATGATGTAAGGCAAAATTTCTAATTTCTTTAATTAATCTCTTATTTCTGAAATTGCTACAATATTTTCCCCATGTCCTCACATCATTTACAATTGCCATCATAAGTCATGGTGCTATCTTTCTTCTGCCTAGAAGGGTGAGACGCATGGTTTATCCAAGACTGATATCAATGCCTCCCCATGCACCAATTAGTACAGAGCACTATCTTCCATTCTAACATTTCCCTGCTAGAAATCAACCCCCTCCCCACACTTATAGAAACCAAATGTGATATCGCAACGTATAGTTCAAAACAGAATTAAACCCCACAGACCATCTCAATACTTTGTTTCTATAGAAGCTGGAACAATACAAAAAAAATTTTAAATGAATTTTGTATTGTGCTTGTATCGCATTTAGCCTTTGCTTTCTTTGACAATTCTAGCAGATAACTTGGTTGTCAGCAAATGTCAAAGAAATAGTCAATTTAAAGCAAATATTTGAGAATACTCACAGAATGAATTGTGTATTTTTTAAATATGAGTTAATTCTAAATAATTACGCTCATCTAGTCAGGAAACAGAAATATATTATGTGACCTATTGTGATGCTGTATGATTGAAATATGACCATTTACAACAATGATATTGCCGTTGTTAGACAATTGCAACAAAACATGTACAAAGTATATCACATAAGGTGTCAATGAAAAAGTTATGATTTGCTAAGTATGATAATCACATTTAAATCCATCTATCATCACTGGATCTGAAGTTATGAACATTGACAGTGTATCTATATCTTAAATGTGTTGTTCCTGAGGTAATTTACATCCAGTTTGGCCAGCACACGGTGGCCAGCACAATGGACTATTCAAGTTTTATGGCTCATTAAAGGACACTTCACTCTAATAATGGGACATTGAAGAAGCTTCTCCCACCCAGTGAGCCTTCCTATGGATGCCCCAGAGAGTAATGGCTGCCCCTGTGAGTCAGTAACACATATAAGGGCATATGACCCTAGACTCCATCTTCTGCCAGTAATTTTCCACAAGCTGAGATGCGAGTTTTCGTTTGGGACAGTAAAATTCCAAGCACAAGGCAGAGGGTATAAAAGACCCTTGATTCATCTTCATGTTGCCTCTTTCCTGCTCTGATTCTCTGGGCTGTGGCCTTACAATTAACAGGAAAACATCTGAACTATGGACTGAGGACCTTCCAATCTTTTGGAAGTTACCAGAGACTTTACAAGCCAATAGTCTATAAAATCACTGCTACAAACCTGATATAAGAACATTGCAATTACTGTATGTATAGGATCTATTAACTATTTTAACTCTCTTCTTCTTTCCTCTCATAAACAAACCTTTCAAATTTAGTTTCTAAACAACTGGCAGCAGTGTGATTATTGGATAAGATCTGATTTATATATATTGACTTGGCTATGTGGCTGATCTCTTGAGATCAGAAAAACCCGTTGTTTGATGAAATTAGGGATGTAAAAGTTTAACCGGTTAACCTGTTAACGGATAAGCTTGAACCTTATCAGTTTCTGTTAACAATTAAACTCCGCCCAGGATCCCAGCTGCCAGCCCTGCGGCTGGGGCTCTGCTGCCACCCATGCCGGGCATCCAGGCACGCTCGGCATCCCGGCTGCCACCGCACGCCCAGGGCTCTGCTGCTACCATGCATAGAGCCCTGGCCATTGGACCAGCAGCCAAGACCCCAGGTGCAGGGCTGACAGCGGGGATCCCTGGGTATGGGGTGGCAACAGAGCCTTGCCTAAAACGTGGGGGTACTGCAGCACCCCCCGCACTCCTAGTTCCTTGGTTAAGCATTTAACCATGTAACCGATAGAATTTTAATCGGTTACACGGTTGTTTTTACACATTATTTACATCCCTAGATGAAAGTGGTTTTCAACAACCACTCATCATAAAGTCTAGTGTCTGGGTGGTGAGGTAAGGGCTGGGATGCCTAAGGAAACTGCATTTTTGACGTCTTGTTAACCAGTCTGGTGTGACAGAAGTTTACTTTTATTACTGGCTTGGTATAATCTAATGATAGAATTACCACCAGTTTGGGGTGAAACTGGTATTCTTGGCTGTGACCCACTGAGGCGCACACCTATGTGTTCAATCAAAAATAAATAAAAATAACTTGAATTTTATATACTGAATACAAAGAATTGCTTGTGAACTATTTACAAACCAAGAATTATTGAGCAAATAATTATGAACAAAACCATTCAACAAAACTTTATCATGGACAATTCACTAGAAAAAGGCAAATCAGTTGAACTATTAGAAGTTATCCATCCAGATCTCTTTTATAAATGTGCTTCTTAAAACACATTTACAATGTATTCTGTAAGTTGAAAGAACATTAACACTATTACATTATTGGGAATGCCAGCTAAGCCTTTACTAAAACTCTAAAGAAGATGATAGGCAGTATTTTAGTGAACTGGAAACAGTTTGATTTGGGAACTGAATAACTTAGGAGACTGAGCTTTTCAAATCTACATTACTGGTCCAAATCTTGTCCAGGTTGTTAGTGACAGAATGTCATTATCATTTTCTAAGCTGTTCTTAGACTTCTCTAATATTCAATGGTGTCAATCCTAGTGAATTTCACATTTGGCAATTATTAGCATCCGTGTTGGAAGTCTTTACCAACAGGGCAAAGATTTAACGAGCCAAAGAGAATGATCTATTGTTTGACTATTCCCCCAAAAAAGGACAGGAGACCCTGGATATTGTTTAATCAGATGGCAACTTTACTATTAGATATCTGAGACTACCCGGTAGGTAACAGTGTAGAGTGCCGGCAACTCTATGATCATTTCAATATCTACCTAGGGGTTTCCACCAGCCCCCCCACCGCACCACCACCTCCTTTTCCATCCTGGTCCTCAGCCAACCCGCTGCTGGGATTTTACCATCCCCACCCTTGAATGAGGGTTGAGATAGGCTATAAAGGAAGGGGGGGGGGTGACTCCCTGCCATGCCAGTCATAGTAGCCCTGAACCACCCCCATTCGGCTCCTTTAGCAAGCACCTCTTTTAAGTCCTTTACCAAGCCATTTATCCGGTCACTATCTCTTACCTGTGGAGTACCTGCACTAGACATCTGTTGCACACTTATGTAATGAGTTATGACATCATAGCCTAACTCCCGTCCCTAGGCACCATAATAAAGCCCCCCATAAACTCCCTGTGGGGAAGGTGAAAAAAATCCCACTCCACCTTTGCCAATCTGGAGGTGAGGGAAAAATTCTTTCCTAGCCCCCTGAGCAAGGAGTGGCTAGCGTGATGCTCACAGCGGGTTCCAACCAAACCTGGTATTTTGCTACTTCCAAGGGGTGAGAGGGTGCGTGCTGCTCCCCTGGTCCAGGGAAAAGTAACTTCTCCCTCCAGCTTGCCCATTTTCAACTCTCCAGCCCTTCCAGGCCATGAGGGATGGGTTTGCAGCAGCGTATGCGCCTTTCTCTCACCTCCCCCACCCCACCCTTAAAGCGATAAACCCCTTCCCTGGCAAACCAGACAATCTTCCCCCTTCCCCGACTTAAGGTGTGATCCGGTCACTCTCCCACCACAAGAAGTGTTGATCGCTTCATATCAGGATTGAGACACATCAAGTAAAGATGCCTGCACTGCCACTCCCTGTGACGTACATAACCTATGAATAAAAGGAGGATTTTTGATTCTTTAAAGTTGTCAGATTCACACTTTCTAGAACCACTGATTTCACTTTAAAATACTTTAAAGTAGGATAAATTGAACTACAAATTTTAAAAGAAAAAAGTTTTCTTTTTTTTTTTTTAACCACAGCTTCTTATTTATTGAGCTCTGTTGGTAATGAAGACTAGGTTAACATAAGAATAAATTTTAGTGATCCACAAAGACTATTCCTTTGAAATATGTGAAAATCGTCATATGTTATGTTTTATTATGAAAGTACTCGTATTGAGTGAAAATCTTTCTTGTGCAGAAGACCAGGATGTGGGCTATGTATCACTTAAGACAGGGATGGGCAAACTTTTTGGCCCAGGGGTCACATCAGGGTTGTGCAACTGTAATCAGAGCCAGGTAGGGAAGGCTGTGCCCTCCAAACAGCCTGGCCCCCGCCCCCATCCACCCGCTCCCACTTCCTGCCCCCCTCAGAACTCCCGACCCATCCAACGGTCCTTGTCCCCTGACCACCCCCTCCCGGGACCCCGGACCCCACCCCATATACAACCCCCCTGCCCCGCTCCCTGTCCCCTGACTGCCCTGTGGGACCCCCTGCCCCTTATCCAACCCCCCCGCTCCCCGCCTACTTACCATGCCGGAGCCAGCCACACCACCACGCTGCCCGACAGGAGCGGCAGGCCAGAGCACAGCCTGCGCAATACCGTGACTGCAGGGGAGGGGGGACAGCGGGGGAGGGGCCGGGGGCTAGCCTCCCCAGTGGGGAGCTCAGGGGCTGGGCAGGACGGGCCCATGGGCCGGATGTGGCCCGCTGGCCGTAGCTTGCCCACCTCTGACTTAAGACCTAATGAAACCATCAACATAGGGCTTAAATGGGACTTAAATGTGGGTCAGTCATTAAGCTAGCCTCCTGCATGGGGTGAATGTCACCCTCAAGCTATATTTAGCACATATTATAAAGGGTTTATCACCTGGTCTCACAAACAAATGCATACTTTTGTACCCTGACTAAAATGTTTATGGTTAAAAGGGAACGAAAATCTTTGAAACCCTAGAGCTATGTTCACATTAGCGTTAGCATGTATTGATGTAAAAAAGGCCAGTTAATTTAGTGAAACTATTGTGTTCCATTTTCAGCAACAACCAGCCATTTAGCATTTTAGTATCCCCATTTGTATATGAAAATTAACAGACAAATGCTAAGAGGATTAAAAGGAAAAGCTTTTGTAACACCATGAAAGATCTGTTGTATTTTGTAAACATCTTTCAAAATGTAATGCAGCATTCCCAGTGCCAGATCACTACTCACTTACTGCACAGTGTAGATTTAACTTTCCCTTAATTGCAGCTGCAGGCAGAATTCATTTTGGCTGACTGCACTTTTTCTAATTATGGTTTCCCATTCTCACTCTTTTCCTTTTAGCACAATGAATTGCATCCTAGTAAAATGTAAAGCTACCTAGAGTAAGCAAAAGAATGTTTATCTGTTAAGCTTCACACCAAGTGCATTACATTACAGTTAATCACGTCAATGCTTCAAAATTCAGACAGCTTTCTGTTTCCAGAGAAATTTAGCCTTCTGCTGCCTCCTAATATGGTATGCAGGGCAACAGAGATTGTGAAACAAGCCAAAAGCAGGGTTTTATCTGGGTGGGCTGCATAACTGGTTCTGAAACACCAGCTGTAAATATAATTCAAAAAATTGTTTTGACCACCTAGCTAAACAGAAGGTTTCAGATGTGTGTGTACATTGTAGCTGTATGAATAGACAAAGAAAAATATGAAATGGCTGAACCAGTATTTAAAAAAATAGTAATGACTGATGTAGTTTTAAGTGATAATGATAATGCAGCTGGGTGGGGATTCAGAAAAATAAATTTCATATGCCTAGAGTCAACAGTATCTTTCCATATTTTGCAACTTTGTTTTCTTTGAGAGCATACACACAAGGCCTGATACTAATCCCACTGAAACCAACAGCAAAATCCCTGCTGACTAAGAGTTGAAACAGGATTGGGCCCATCAACAGCTTATTTTATGACCTGCTACTGATCCCCTTATACAGTGATGTGAATGTAGAAGCTATATAAGTTTTTGATAGCATGCAGTCTCTACACAATTCCAATTCAATACACTTGTTCTTTTATCCACCTTTTGTTTAAAAGTTCTCTCCATCCATGGTCCAAAAAGAAAACTGTGTTCCCTACACATCAACACTTCTAGGCTGAAGGTGAAATTTTGGAGAGCCAGAGGTAAAGCATTCTCAGAGTTGGGTCCCCTAGACTCTGAAATACCCTGCCAGAAGAAATCAAAATGAGCCCTCATTTAGCTGTTTTCAGAGCCCAATGAAACATTTTCTCCGCAACCTACCCACTACAATGGAGGTGAGATAGAGCAGAAGAGAAAATATGAGGAAAGAAAGAAAACATAGCCGTTAAGTAAGCATCTGAACTTTAAAATGGCAAGAGCACAGCCTTCCATTTCAAATAATATTTGTGGGTTTTACAATGTATATTTGGCACTTTCCCCACATATAACAGAGATCGGTTCCCTACATCACTGTTTTACAAACCATGGGTCGCGACCCACTACTGGATCGTGGCATGTAGGGCACTGGGTTGCCTTACTCTGGTCAGCACCGCCAACCGGGATGTTTAAAGTCCCGTTGTAGGTGCTGCCCAGCTAACGCAGGCTAGTGCCTACTTTTTCCGACACCGTGCTACACCCTGGGAGTGGCCAGCAGTGGGTCCAGCACCTAGGCGGGGGGGGGGGAGGGGGGCACAGGGCTCCACGCACTGCCCCATCCTGAGCACTGGCTCTGCACTCCAATGGCCAATGGGAACTAGGGGAGGGTGCCTGCGGGCAAGAGTCACGCGGAGTTGCTGGCTACTTCCGAGGCACAGCATGGTTCGCAGTGCCAGGACAGGTGGGAAGCCTCCCTCTGCACCCCAACCTCCCACCCCAATTCCCTGCCCCAGCCCTGAGCCCCCACAAACATGGAACCCCTTCCTACACCCCAACCCCCTCATCCCTGGCCTCACCCCAGAGCCTGCACCCCCAGCCCTGACCCTCTCCCGCACTCCAACCCTCTGCCCCAGCCCAGAGCCCCCTCACACACCCTTAACCCCTCATTCCCAGCTCTACCCTGCAGCCCTCACCCCTGCACCCCAACCCTCTGCCCCAGCCCTGAGCCCCTCCCACACCCCAAACCCCTCATCCCCAGCTCCGTTGTGTCATAGGCATCAACAATTTTCTTCAAAGTGGGTCCCCAGAAAAAAGTTTGAAAACCACTGCCCTACACATATCTGAAAAGATGTATTAAAATCTCAGTGGTTCTCAGCCTATTTATCATTGTGGGCTGCAAATGCAGCTATGTGTTATGTGGGCCGCATTCATACACTCTATATACTACCTATAAATCTACAAAAGAATAAGGTTTCGGATTTGTTCTATGACAGCAATATGATTCAAATCAACATACTACTTTTCATCTCAGCACTGGCAAATGTCTACCAAGAGCATTTTAAATTAGCAAAATAAGAAAAACATTTAACTGTTAAAATTAATTTACTGTAAAGGTGGCATGGCATGGTGTACTGCCAGCCTCACTTCCATGGTGCTGCTGGTGGCACGGCTGGGCTGAGCACCTGGAGAGCACAGCTGTGGAGCCTGCCTGCAAAGATGGGGCACCCCGCCAGCCAGGAACTGCCCCGCATGCACCTAGTGACTGTCCCTGCAGCCAGGGAATGCCCTCTATCACCGCTCCCAGGACTGTCCCCCTAGCATCCAAACACACCCCACACCCCCAACACTGGGCTGGCACATGTGCCTGCCCTTCAGAGACAGGGTGCCCTGTCCAGGGCTGAATGCCCTTTCTAGGGACTGCCCCTTCCAGCATCCAGTCCCCACCCCCATTGACTGCCCCCCCTCCCCCAGTACCTCTCAGCAACTCTCCCCAGCAACAAGCCCTCCCCCAAGGACTGCCGCCCAGCACTCAACCCCCCATCCAGGGACTGTGACCCAGTATCCCCTCCCCCCACCTAGTCTCTCTCTCCCATTCACTGGCTTCATTCCCCTCCTCACGGCCATAGCCCCCTGCACCCGCACCCTACCCCCTGCACTCCTATCTCCATACCGGCTGGTCTCCTACCTTGGCTGCAGAGCAGCTCAGCCATGCAGCCCACCCTGCTCACCTGCTGCTGTGGTCCTAGTGCCAGGGGGCCTGATCCTGCCAGGGTCACTGGAACCATGATTCTGAGGAATGGGGGATGGGTGGGCACACTAAGCACCCTGGCACCTCCTGCCGATGCTGCTGGGCCCGATCCTGCTGGGGGAGAGGGGCTGACATCACTGGGCCTGATCCTGTCAGGAGTGATACTGGGCCGATCCTGCATAGCACCATTTTTTCCACCACCACCCCCCAGCTTTGCACCCAGAGAAAGTAGCCCTCCTGCCACGCCTTCGTTACAGCCCTGAGGATGTCACATGGGCCACAGCTGTGTGCTGACTGGGCCACAAACTGCTCACAGGCTATGGGTTGAGAACCACTTAGATAGAAGAGTCTTGGAAGTAAGGCGAGAGAGGAAGGGATGTATTTTAGGGATGTTCTGGAGGAAAGGTTTGAGAAGGGTACAGATGCAAGAGGAAGAGAGGTATAAAAATCATTTTCTCTAAGAATAGTAGAATTGCAGAAGTTCAGGTTTAGATAATTGGAAACAGGATGTGTGTTTAGGGGAGCTAATCATTTTTCTCATGGCATGTGAAGGAATTAGATGCAATTTTAACAAGAGGAATACCAATGATGTACAGAAATAAACTGCTAGCAGCCATAAAATTACATATGCTACAGTACAACAACAACAGCTTTAAAAAAAAAAAAAAAAAAAAAGAGGAACACTGTTATTCTGCTTCTTCCCTCTATTAGCTCAACTTTTCCTACCATGGCAATTTATAGTAATCCTTTTTCAGGCTGTCGCTTAACTGAAAATGCTGGGCTACATACAACTAAGTGTGTATTTCCCCTAAAATACATAAGGGTCCCATAATACCTGACTGCTTTGGAGCATGGCAGCATGTGCATCCCCTGACTCTGGTGTGCCTTAGCTCCCTTTTTAGGGGTCAACCATGAGCTTGAGACATGTGGGCCCACTGCTGTCAGTGTCAGTGCACCCAGGCTGCAACAGCAGCCATAGACACAGATGTGTGACCAAAGGACTCTTAGGCCCCTAACGCCTGTTTCTTTGAGCAGTCTGCCTGCTGGATATATGTCCTTCAGCTCCTTGAGGCAGAAACCACTGACATCTGAGAGGCAGCTACCCCCTTACATAAGGAGAAATAATGTCATCAACAGGCTTACTTTCTGTCGCCATTTGCGGATTGGTAGGAACTTCATCCCAGTTGTCTGGACCATAGGCGTGCGCAGCATATTTCATTAGCGTGTGCACCCAGGGACTTTCATTTATTTATTTATTTAAAGGTGAACATTTAGCACACAATTTTCCACACTGAAAAAACCCAGTAACCTAGGTAATAATAATAATAATAATTATTATTATTATTAATAATAATAAAATCAACTCATAGAATTAATGAAAAATGTGTGTATACTGTATATGAGATTATTATATGAGAAATGAAAATGAGCTTGCTTTGGGATTTTACAAGGCACTTATATCATTTAAACACATTTGGTACCCTGAGTAATGATAACACTTCTTGCAAATCACATAAATAGGGATCTCATGGTCCCCTTCCTTCACCCCATTGCAAAGGCGCAGGTGTTATTGCTGCCTGCCCTAGGGCTGCAGAAAACCCTATAGGCAAAATGTATGGAAAGAAGAAGATCAATTTATACAGAGGGCTGAAGGGGAACTCCCATAGTGCATTAATTAACACTTAATAAATACATCAAAATTAAATACATTACAGAGATAAGAACCTGTAATGACAACTTTACTTCATGAGAAGCTCCAGAGAAAGACAACCCAGAGGGAGTTATGGTAGAGAGAATCCCAGGGAGACCAAAGGGGCTGGTAGAGGGAGCAGACAGAGAACAAGGGTAGAGGTAGAGTGGCTGCAGGGTTGGCCCAGTCTTCTGCATCTCCCCTGTGGGTGGAGACACTGATCTCTATCACCATAAGAGGGAACAATAGAATGGAATGCCCAGATGAATGAATGACTTGAGGACAATTTCCTGAGGGACCCATCCCTTGCAGAGCTTTTCTAGCTCTGACATTTACATTTCTTCATGGTTTGGCCCACAGAAATAAAAATCTGCACATCTACCATGTGTTTTTGGATCAATGGAAAAAAACAGTTACAATTCAAGTGACTTTTAAAATTCCCTACAAAACTGAGTTAACAAAATAAATGAGCTTATGAACAACCAGAAAATATACTTCTCAAGTGTAAAACTATAACTGGACTTCTTTGCAAAGAAATTGTAAGTTTTCTTACAAGAAAAGCCACAAACTGTCTGGAAAGGAAGAGTAGATTAAATTACTTGCCTCAGTGAAGTTAAATATCCAGAGAATTGCTGTGCCTGTGGTGATGATGACTGGGGTTTGCTCACCTGTGGCTCTCCCTCCCTGTGCTGCGGAGGCACAGCCGGGCAGGTCTGCATCTGCAAGCATGCACCCTGCCTCAGGTGCAGCTCCCATTGGCCTTGGTGGCCAACAGTCTGGGAGCCTCCTGGCTAATAAGCTAGGGGTGGGAGGGGGAAGGCAAAGGGGGAGATTGTAGGGAGCTTGGGAGCAGGAAAGGCAGAGGGGAGGGGAGCTGTCTCTGGAGGCACAAAGGGTGGGCTCAGGGTTGTGTGGGTCTCTGTGGGGTGGAGGGAAGTGATAGACAGAGACAGCTGCAGCCCGGGTCTGGTCTGTGGGGGAAGGGAGTGTTGCTATACCCCCCCCCCCCACCCAGGAAGCCCCCTCTGTACTGTGTATTTTATGCCAGCTCCTGGGTGCCCATTGCTGCTCCTTTCTCCTGCCACCGGCTCCATCTGTTTGTCTGCCCCCACAATGCTCCCCCCGCCCCCGGTCTGTGTCTGACAGTGACAGACTCCTTTTGCTCTCTCTGCCTACAGCTCCCTCCTCCTCCCTGCTGGGGAGGCGTGGTAAGGCAACTCTGGCACAGCCCCCTCAGCTCCCATTGGCCAGATTCCTGGCCAATGGGCTGGGAGCCAAGTCAGCTCTGGGAGGGAGGATGGAGGCAGCGTGTGGAGCTGCCCTGCCTCTGCCAAGACTCTCCGCAGCATGCAGGGACACCGGGGAGGGGGGAGCTGCCCCCGAGGGGAGAGCGCCCCAAGCCCAGAGGTGAAAGTAAGCCGGTGCACCGTACCGGGACCGGCTTTCCTAGATGGCAATTTAAAGCCCTGGGGTAGCGGCAGCAGGGCTCCGTCGGGGATTTAAAGGGCTCAGGAATCCAGCAGCTGCTACCACAGCGGAGCCCCAGGCCCTTTAAAGCTCTGCCAGAGCCCCGGGGTAGCGGTGGCATCCAGGAGCCCCCAGGGCTCCTCAGTGATTTAAAGGGCCCGGGGCTCGGCTCCAGTAGTGGCAGCTGGAGCCCTGGGCCCTTTAAATCGCCCCCGAACCCCAGGGCTCCCAGCCATCTCTTCAGCTGGTAGCTCAGGGGTGATTTAAAGGGCTTGGGGCTCCCAGCCACCACTACCACAGCTGGAGCCCCGGGCCCTTTAAATCAAGATTTAAAAGGCCCAGGGATTTAAGGCCCTGCCTCTTCCGGTTGAAGCCATGCCCCCGCTCAGGACTCCAGCGTACCGATAAGTTCTTTAACTTACTTTCACCCACGTTGCTGAACCGTGGAGCATGGGCACCACGGCCCATCTCGCCTCCTATGTATCCAACCCCCCCTGCTCCCTGTCCCCTGACTGCTCCTACCCCTTATCCAACCCCCCAGTCTCCCTAACCATGAGGCTCCTAGCAGCATTTGGCTCAGCGCGGAGCCAGACACGCTGTCCCGTGGGAGTACACAGCCCCGCCCCCCAGAGCTCTGCCCCGCATTAGGGTGTGCCTGGGCATACCCGGCACACCCCATGCACATGACTATGGTCTGGACTAGTGTAGAAGACTGAGGTAAGAAAGCTTTATTTGACATTTGCAAAAACCTGCACTTGTAGGACTACAAAAAGACCTCTCTACACCAGGCTGGCTAGGGTGGAAATTCTGAACATTTAGCATGCTTTAGTTGTTTCACTAGCTGAAGCAGATTACTACGTAGCTCACGAAAGCTCATGCTCAAATAAATTGGTTCGTCTCTAAGGTGCCACAAGTCCTCCTTTTCTTTTTGCGAATACAGACTAACACGGCTGCTACTCTGAAACCTGTACAATGGAGTATATAATGCTGTTGCACACAGTTACAGAATTCTGTCTGCAAACAGGTGCACATTTCTATTAAAAGTAGAACAGAAATTGCTTAACATGAACTGGACAGATTCCATGCAACACATTAAAAGAGACATAATCTGTGTATGACATGTTATAAACCCAACATAGTGAGATTTTCAATGGGCTTGGTATTGTTTCAATAGTTACTCTAATCCAAAACGTTCAGTAACAAGAATAAACTTAAAGAGACTTCCCCCACCAATTTTATATTTGAATATTTATGATGTAAACTACTGTTTATTGTCATAGTAGTAATAGAAAAATAATTATAATTAACAAGAGAGCAAGAGGGAGAAAACAAACTGATTTAAAAAAAACCACCATCTTTCCCATGCCAATGTCTCTTCCATTCCATTTCTCTCTGTCATTTGCTGCTGCTTCCATTTGCTCTATGGTGTTGAGACAAACTATTCTGCTCTCCCCTGTGACTCTTGCTTAAAGTAAAATACAGTGGGTTAGCCACTGGTAGAATAACCACACAGAGGATGCCACCAATCAATTTTGACAAACTTTTGCTACTGCAAATATAATTTGTTTGCCTATCCCTACTATTTCTTAAAATTTCAGAGTCAGAAAACTGTGTCTTAAAAACAAACATGCTATAATAATTTTTCTTTAACAACAGATAACTGTTATGTTACTGTGTTTTGGTTTCAAGGCATCCTGTCAAGGCTGAAAGGCCGATATTTTTAAAGCTTACTAAAAGCAGAAAAAAAAACTTTGAAAAAAACTCAAGCCTTTTTTACACAACGTAAGATAGTAAAACTAAAGGCACACACCCATTTAAAATAATCCTTTGCAAGTCTCCTTTAACTTTACTAACCAAATTAATTATTAACTCAAGAGAAAATTAAAGCTACCAGCTACTGTCAGATTATATGTGAGAAAAATGATTGGTACACGGTATTTGTAACTAATGCTGCTATATGCAAATACTTAAACTAATTCTGAATTAATTAATCCATTGTTCTGGATGGAGGAGACGGGGGAAATTTACTGTGCAAAAAGGAAGATTTGTGGGTGAGGTCAAAAAAGTCTGCCAGCGTAGTAAAACTTTAACCTGCAAGTTATCTGTTAAAGACTCAGACTTTAAGAACACTAGAACAAAAGAGAGAAAGGATTTTTTATTTGTAAATAAAATATTTGTAAATCAGTACGAAACCTAGCTAAAACCAAAAGTCTGTCATATTCCAGTGATACACAAGGGGAATGTGCATGGGTAATTCTCATTAACGCTGATTGGAATTACATGCGTAAATTCCCTTAATTAAGAATAGATGTGGTATTTAAAAGGTTATTGGCAGCAACTTTAGCCCAATATTTACATACTAAAGAAAAGATGTACACAATTTATGAAGAGAAATGTTTTCAGGAATCTAAAAAGTAAATTTAAATGAAAAGTGTTTGTTTAAATGTAAACATTTCCTGCAGTGTGTATGATGCAAGATCATGGGGTTAGTCATATGTATAAAGTATTCATGTGCGTAAGTGTTTGCAGGGTCTTCAAGGGCAGTGTTTTTAAAACCATGGGTCGCAACCTACTACTGGGTCCCGGCATGTAAGGTGCTGGGTCACCTTGCTGTGGTCAGCACTGCCGACCGGGATGTTAAAAGCCCCATCGGCGGTGCTGCCCAGCTAAGGCAGGCTATTGTCTACCGTTTCCGACACCGCACTGAGCCTTGGAAGTGGCCAGCAGTGAGTCCGGCTTCTAGGCAGTGGGGCCAAGGGGCTCTGCGCGCTGCCACTCCCCCGAGCACCGACTCCACAATCCCATTGGCTGGCAACTGGAAAAAGGAACTGGGGGGGGGCAGTGGCTGTGGGCAAGAGTCACACAGAGCTGCTTCCACGCCTCCACCTAGGAGCAGGACCCACTGCTGGCTACTTCCGGGGCACAGTGTGGACCGTGGTGCACCCCAGCTACGCCGCTGACCAGGAGCCGCCAGAGGTAAGTCCACGCCCCAACCCCGCGGCCCAATACCCTGCCCCAGCCCTGAGCCCCCCCAAACCTGGAACCCCTTCCTTCACCCCAAACCCCTCATCCCCGCCCCACCCCAGAGCCTGCACCCCCAGCCAAGAGCTCCGACTCCTTCCCGCACCCCAACCCCCTGCCCCGCACACAAACCTAGAACCCCTTCCTGCACTCCAAATCCCCCAGCCCAGAGCCGGCACCCCCAGCCCAGAGCCCCTCCCACACCCCAACCCTCTACCCCAGCCCAGAGCCTCCTCACACACCCTGAACCCCTCATTCCCGGCTCCACCCCACAGTCCTCACCCCCCGCACCCCAACCCTCTGCCCCAGCCCTGAGCCTTCCCACACCCCAAACCCCTCATCCCCAGCTCCGTTGGGTCACAGGCATCAACAATTTTCTTCAACTGGGTCCCCAGAAAAACTGTTTGTAAACCACTGTTCAAAGGCATAAGGGTCTGCTGCCCACATGGATCTGACTGGAGAATAGGTTAGGATTCCTGGTTTTCACCCAGGCGGCCTGGGTTCGACTCCCGGTACAGGAAGTTTCACTTTGGGGGGAGGGATAGCTCAGTGGTTTGAGCTTTGGCCTGCTAAACCCAGGGTTGTGAGTTCAATCCTTGAGAGGGCCATTTAGGGATCTGGGGCAAAAATTGGGGATTGGTCCTGCTTTGAGCAGGGGGGGTTGGATTAGATGACCTTCTGAGGTCCCTTCTAACCATGATATTCTATGAATAAGGGCCTGTAGAAAGTTAGTTCATTTTACTGATCCAAGTTCTTACCTTTTATTGAATTCCTTGGCAAAAAGCGGGAAATGCAAAGAAGAATTTTACTGATCACTGTTGTATATCTATCATCAGCAAACAACATCTCTGGCACTTATTCCAAAACAATATTTAAGATCATAGAATATCAGGGTTGGAAGGAACCTCAGGAGGTCATCTAGTCCAACCCCCTGCTCAAAGCAGGACCAATCCCCAGCTAAATCTAGATGTGCACAGGCATTTGATGTTTAGCCTTGGTGAAGGCGGTGGGGGTTGCTAACCATTATTACTATACCTTTAGAAGCCTAATCCAGGTAGGGGTTCATTTGTAGCTATGCTGCTTTAAGGAGTACATCAGGGAAGAAACTGCGACTCAGAGTCATAATTCCTTCCTGGTACTCTACAGAGGAACTAATCTACTGATTAACCTGAGCAGCGGATTATGTCCCCAGCCCAATGCAGTTGTGCTGGCTAACATACTAGGGGGCGTGGTTGAGGATTCAGTCACTTCCTGGAAGAGGACACAGCAGCCCCAGAAAGGCTGCTCTGCCCCATTGTGCTGGGACCAGCTGGGAACATAGTGACTGCAGGGAAGAGTAAAGGGGGGAGGGGTCATCTTCTGCTCTCTTATTCTCAAGCACACAGGACAAGGGACAATCTTGCTCTTTTATTTCATTAGCACCCAAAGGCCCCAAACACGATTAGGGCCCCCACTGCTCTGAGCACTGTACAAACACAAGGTAAGGGACAGTCACCCAAGTGGCTTAGAATCTAAAACTTTTTGGCCCGAGGACCACATAGGGGTTGCAAAACTATATGGAGGGCCGGATAGGGAAGGCTGTGTCTTCCCAAACAGCCTGGTCCCCGTCCCCTATCTGCCCCCTCCCACTCCTCACCCCTGACTGCCCCCCTCAGAACCCCCAAACCATCCAACCCCGCCCCTTGTCCCCTGACCGCCCCCTCTGGGACCCCCCGTGCCTAACCACCCCCCGGGACCCAACCCCCTATCCAACACCCCCCGCTCCCTGTCCCCTGACTGCCCCGACACCTATCCACACCCCTGCCCCCTGACAGGCCCCCTCGGGACTCCCATGCCTATCCAACCCCCCTGTTCCCCATCCCCTGACTGCCCCCACCCAGAACCTCCGCCCCATCCAACTGCCCCCTGCTTTCTGTCTCCTGACTGCCCCCCGGGACCCCATGCCCCTTATCCAACACCCTCGATCCCCGCCCCCTTACCATGCCAGAGCCAGCCACACCATCGTGCTGCCCAGCAGGAGCGGCAGGCCAGAGCGCTGGCAGCTCAGCGAGCTGAGGCTGCAGGGGAGGGGGACAACAGGGGAGGGCTGGGGGCTAGCCTCCCCAGCCAGGAGCTCAAGGGCCAGGCAGGTCGGTCCAGTGGGCCGGATGTGGCCCTTGGGCCATAGTTTGCCCACCTCTGATCTAAAAAGACAAGCAGCATACGAAGGATTGGAGGAGACAGGAGCAGTTAAACATATGTAGGTATTTAAAATCAGAACCCTAATACCATACAAACTACAAACTCATTTTACCCAATTTTATCAAACGATATTTCTCCCACTACGGCATATATCAACAGTACAATTTTGTTTTGGGATATGATACATAAGAGTTTATAAGGATTTTGTAATTTTAGAACAATGACACTGCCAATATTTTGAAATGTTGTACATGTATTAAAATCAATTTGTACATGCCCTGTTGTTACCTATTTAACATGAAAGATATAAAACATTTTGCCAAATTAAGTCCTAAATGTTATTGCGCCTTATCTGATTGTGCAGGCCTCATAAAAACTGCCTTAATGGTAATTTTACTTTACCTCTAGTTAGCTTGCAAGCCTGTCCACCTTTCTTAAAGGGCAGCTGTCAAAATCTGTTTATATTCTAGTTTTCAAAATGGAGCATCTAATTTTTCATGGCTTAATTTTAATTTGATTACTGTCAAATCCCTTAACATAACTCATCATCAAAGGCACAATACAAATGTAGGCAGAATTTTTATGCTCTTATCCCCTAAACAAACTGATTTCACTTCAAGGACTACCTAACAGCAAAGAGATTTATGCAAAAGCCTGAATCTTCTCTCTCTTTATTTTGGAAAAGACTTTTGTTTCTTTCATCCACCCAACAGACTTTAAGAGCTACATTTTCAAAACCAGATGCCTGCAAGACGTGCACAGATGTAAAAAAACAGGTATTATTATCATGCTTGCACACCATGCACTTAAGAATACAAAAAGTAGTCCTTCATACTCAAGGTTAGTACTTATCCAAATGCATATTATTTTTGTTGTCATATTTTTCTGTCCAAGGGCTAGATTAATTCCTGATTTACGTTGGCTTCTGCCAATATAAACCATAACTCAGGACACCCAGTAGCATACAGACCTTCCACTGTAGAGCTCAAGCAACTGAAAGAATGGGTTAAGTTGACTATGGAGGGCGTGTAGCAAGAGCAGCCAGAGGATGCTTGATTTAGTACATCTTCAGTGCAACCTCTACCAACAGTGCTCCTATGGAGTCCACAGCTGGAATTATTATTAATATGCTCATGGTAGTTCCTACAGTACAGATCTAATGGTGGAATATATTTTGGGGGGCTACAGTTTGCGGTCTTCAAGAGAGAAGGGGCCCCCTCCAACAGCTAGACAATGGAAAAGCTCCAATCTCACCCGTTTCGCCCATATGCTCAGAGTGCCCCGCAACATTATTCTCTTATTGCCATACATTATAACCAAGCACAAGCCTGTACCTCTGCCAAAGGAGCATTTGGGTGACTGAGTAATGGTGAAACTGGAAGCACCCCTTCATATCTACATAACTGCAAAAGCCAATTTTGGCCAGAGAGTCTGTAGCAGCAACATTTACTATAGAACTAAGTAAAGTTTCTTCCTCTAAAAGCAAAAACACAATTTCAAAAGCCCTTCACTGCCCTTAATTCAAGCAAACC
The DNA here is from genome assembly GCF_965140285.1 of Lepidochelys kempii. Classification (NCBI taxonomy): domain Eukaryota; kingdom Metazoa; phylum Chordata; order Testudines; family Cheloniidae; genus Lepidochelys; species Lepidochelys kempii. The sequence continues at coordinate 222,672,566 of NC_136381.1, forward strand.
AACTTAAAATGTGTCTCAAGAGATACTAGAAAGGTGAAAAATAACAAGAAAGTGCAGCTAAATTAGTTGGGTATGCAGAAAAGCCAATGTAAACTAAGATTAGAATTTAGCCTGACAGATATTGCACAATACTTTCCATGCTATGCCACATTTATACACAAAATGACTGGTTTTGTACAGGTAACATATTTAAATGTTATTTCCAAAATAAATTAAATAGTAAACACTGTGTGATCAATTATCCTAGACTGTCTTTACGCTCTTATAAATGACTTGATTCTACTCCCAGGTGCACAGCAGGGAGGAAGGGTGTAAGGAATCTTCCCAACAACATTACATAGCTTACCTAAAGGCCAGATACAGTTGCAGTCCATATGCTCAAGGAAGCCCAAGGACTTCTCGCTCTACTCATACAGGGAAACATGACTTCCCACAGGGGCTTGTGTGCATAGAGTGAAGTAGGATGGCAGCATTCCATAAAGAAGAATATCAGCAAATACATTTCTCTTGCATATCAAGGAATCAGCATCAGGAAGGTATGCCTTCTAGTGCTCCTTGGGGAAGTGCAACTCTGCGTTGCCCCTAACCACTGGTCTGTGCCTTCCAATGCTTATGGAAATCAAACACATTAATTTTGTACTTCTGAACAATCATAAATATAAAACAAACTTAACCTCTGCAAACATTGAGAGAAATACTGTTCCATTTTAATTTGATCCTATTATCAAAAATTCTCTTAACTAAAAATATTGTGACAATCACACAATATGCAAATCACATGCTGCTTTCAAAATGTTTAAATTTCACACTCTGTTATAGGTATGTAACAAAAAACAAGTAATCCATTATGTTAAAAGACAATTAATAACTTGGAAACAAATCCCTACTGAAGGGATTGTTATGAATGATTAAACAGTCAAGCAGATGACACTATCTGAAAGCCCAGATTTGAAAAGGTAGAAGCCTCAGTTTCACTCAAGTTTACAACAATAATTTTGTCTGTCTGACTCATGAAAAAAACCTTCAGGGCCAGAACAACCAGACATTACTATCTAATCACATTCAGTTGAATGAGAAACACAGAATCTTAGATGTGAACATCAATTTCTAATTTAAATAACACAATCAATTACTTTTATATTCTCCATTTTTTCCAAAGAATGAAATTAGGAGGCATACAACTTTATTACTTGTTTAATGTTCCTCTGTTTCAAATTGAGCTGCAATGAATAAAAGTTTGTTCTGTTTTATTATGCACTAATGTCATGGATGATATCAGCACTGATCTTGGAATAGTTTGCTTCTGCTCAAAAAAGCAGTGTAGGGATCACAAAATGCAAAATGATTTTTGCAGATATCACCAAAATGGTGGGTTTTTAAAAACTTCTCTATTGATAATGCTAGACTGATATTTTAGGAAAAATAGGTATTTACAACCTATTCTACCACCAGATTATAACATTAAAATAAATTTATTTTGGGGGCTAAACTACTTAATATTTCTTCTCTCTATCCATGAAAGGTCAGAATGGGTCAGAACACAGTGTTCCCTCCACACACCTTTCCTTTCCAAAAATGAAATTCAATGGTCCTAGAAGGGAAAGACTGCAGTTGTAAAGTTATTGTTTTAATTGTTAAACAGGCATTTGAGGACATTACAAATGCCCTTTTATTCTTTCTCAAACACAAATACACCATAATATAAATATATTTTGAATAACTCACTAAAAATAATTACTGATCTCATAATACCACATGATGAATATGTATTTAGCACCTTTCCATGTGATGTTCAACGGTGTGAAACTTAGTTGATCATTTCTTAGAAAGTGAATTCTTTACATGATAGAGTTGTGACGGACTGTCAGTATGGATGCCACCTAGGCCCACTAATTCCAAGTTTTAAAAATCATTATGTTTCTTGAACATTAAACATTTTAAACTTCTAAAAAAATTAAAATATTTATATAACAAGATTCCAGGATTGTCAGTTTGTGTGTCACTGAGACCTAGAATATCTGTTGAGTCAGACTGTGAAGCAACAGAAACAGCTACAAGCTTGATTGAGAGCTCTTTTTGTTCAGAATTTCACCAGGCTGAATCAGCACTGGGATTTGTGATCTGTTACCATCCAATTTTTAAGTTCTCAGCCATTTAACTTTATCAATTATACCTGTGCGACAGCAAGGCATGTATCTATGCCATTCCAAGGGTTTGAGACCATTGTGATATCACAATATCAGAGGTAACAACAAATACCATGCTTACTCTACAACGAATTTGTCTGCAATAGTTTAGACCAGGAATCGGCAACCTTTGGCACGCGGCCCGCCAGGGTAAGCCCCCAGCAGGCTGGGCCGGTGTGTTTACCTGCCGCGTCTGCGGGTTCAGCCAGTTGCAGCTCCCACTGGCCATGGTTCGCCACTCCAGGACAATGGGGGCTGCGGGAAGTGATGCAGGCCAAGGGATGTGCTATCTGCCGCTTCCCTGGTATTTATCCCTCTGATGCATTTATAGAGAGCAATCGTATTTCCCCTCAGCCTTCTTTTGGTTAGGCTAAACATGCCAAGCTCTTTGAGAATTTCCTCTCATAAGGTAGGCTTTCCATTCCTCAGGTCATCCTAGTAGCCCTTCACATCACCTGTTCCCATTTGAATTCCTCTTTCTTAAAGATGACAGACCAGAATTGCACACATTATTCCAGATGAGGTCACACCAGTCCTTGTACAATGGTACTAACACTCCCCTTGGTTGTATGAGGTAGACTGCACAGATGGTGGATTACTTGGCCAACTGCCAGTTATTCAAACCCACCCACATTGCAACACAACCAGCATCCACAATAACTCCAAACACAGATAGCCCTTACGGCAGCACACACCCCTCATTCACTATCCACACAAAACAACACAAATTTCCCAGAACACCACAACACACTCACAAATCAACAAACACAACCAGCACACACAATAACCCCAAACATCACTTTGAAGTCTAGAATGTCTGTTGAGTCAGCTGTGTTGTTGTAGCCATGTCGGTCACAGGATATTAGAGTGACAAGGTGGATGAGGTAATATCTTTTATTGGACCAACTTCTGTTGGGGAGACAGCTATTGAGCTTACATGGAGCTCTTCTTCAGGTCTGGGAAACATAATCAGAGCTAAATACAGGGTGGAACAGATTGTTTAGCAGAAGTAGTTAGCACATATTTCAATGGTCCATTCAAGGTGAAATGGCCTGTTAACAATCATCCAGTCAAAAGGGGGAAAGGGAGTAAAACAGCTGGAGGGGATTGTTAGTGGGTTATAGATTGTTGTAATAAGCCATAAATGAAGTGTCTCTATTTAGTCCATGATTTTTAGTGTCTAGCAAAGTTATGAATTTAAGCTCCCAGGCTTGTCTTTTGAAAGTGTAGTACAGATTTCCTTTGAGGATGAGGACTGATCAGTCACTCCATATGTGACCTCTCAGTGAAAAGTATTCTCCCACAGGTAGGGTGACCATACGTCCCATTTTAGCCAGGATATTCCATTTATTAAGACCTGTTCTTGCCATCCTCACTTTTTTTTTTTTCCCAAAAGGAGGCATTTGTCCCATTTGCTCTTGCTGACTTGATCAGTTGGCAAGAGCAAACAGGACAAATGACCACTTTTGTAAAAATGTGGGGTGCGGTGCAGAGGGGGCAAGTGGAGATGCCAGCCCGTGGCAGGGTTGGGTGGGGGAAACAGCATTCCAGCATGTGGCGCCCCCACAGCATTCCAGCGACTAGGCAACAACCTCCTGAGGGGGTCCCCGCAGGGTTCCAGCAATGGGCAACAACATGGGGGGGCCTCAGATGAGCAGCTGTGGGTGTCCCATTTTCTCTTTGGGAAATATGGTCATCCTACCCACAGGTGACAGGGTGTTTATCATTTTCCTTTGCAAGTTCATTCAAGAGTCTGGTGATTGTCTGTTTTCACTCACGTAGTTGTTATTGGGGCATTTAGTGCACTGGATGAGGTACACCACATGTTGTGTAGGACCCACAGATCTTGAAAGGTATGTGTGGGGGTGTTGATCATTATACCAGTGGAGAAATGTCTGCAGGTTTTGCATCTGTTGTTCTAGCAGCGTGTGGTACTGCTTTGAGTTGGTGTGTTCTGGTCTGTGGAGAGCTTGCTTCTGAGGATGAGCTTGGAGAGGTTGGGAGGTTGGTTGATGGCCAGAACAGTGGGCTGAGTCAGGGTGAAGAAAAGGAAACAGTTACAAGCATGGTTGAAAATATTGTTGTTTGGATTATCACCAGGTTCAGTCATCACTGGAATATGCAATCTGTCACCACCCAATTTTTAAATTTGAGCCATTTTTTATTTATAGGTGAGTTGTTGTAGGTGGGTTTGGGGGAGGCATTTTGGACACACAACTTTATGAATTACACCTGTGCGACAGCACGGTCTTTTAGCTTCTAGCATATTTGTTAAGGCTTCTAAATATGGGTTAAATCAAAGATGGTAAAGGATATAAACAGCTACATATCTATATATCATATACAGTATGTAGTTCATTGGGCCCACATAGTTATAGCAGTCCCAAAAATCAGATGTTCCTAAGTGCCATTACAGTTTGTGCAATAATAGCTATACAAGGAAAATTCATGCCAAAACCAAAAATCTTTGGGTTTCTTTGCCAATTTGTGTCACGATTTACATGTTATTTAAGCAAGAGATGGTATTTAATATTTTTAGTAAGCTGGTACAGTATCCTTTATCACAATCAGATTTCAAACCCACTTCGCTGAAGGCAAAACAATGAATAAATCCAGGGATCTCAGGGAAGATCATAAAACTCTCACACATTCAGCATGGGAGCTGGTTTTGACTGAAGGAGAAAGGATATGTGAATACAGGCAATCACACTTCCAGGCTTCCTTGCTCTAATTCTTTTATTTAATTTATTTATCTATCTAAAGAAGTGGTCAGATCATGGCATAACTCTCTTGTAATTCAGATTAAAATAGTGTTCATGTTTCCCCTCCTCCCCAAAACAGACATACAGTAAAACCAAAACATACTTGTAGCCAGCCTACAACTAGAACAAATCAGCATCAAGTATACTCAGTCCCCACGAGGCTTCATGAGTTTGAAAACCCTAGAAAGGATGGGAGCAGGAGGGCTGTTGGTGGTGAGGGGAGGAGTAGAGCACATGGTCTCCTCTGTAGTTCATGTACCCTGAGACAGAATTAATCACTTGGGATACCCTCCATCCTAAAGAACTTCCCAAGAAGGCATCAAGGAGTCCAGTGGCACCTTAAAGACTAACATTTATTTGGGCATAAGCTTTCGTGGGTAAAAAAACACTTCTTCAGATGCAATAGATTAGATCACATAAGTGTAGTCTTACCTGACCACTTATTTTCTCCTAATCCATGTCTATCTCCAGGCAGATACAAGGCAGAACCAGACCAATCAGCTCTTCTGCTGAGGGCTAAACCCCTTAACTACTTGGATCCTTGCCATTTTGGAATATGCTCTAAATTCTAACAAAGTTACTAAATGTTAGATCGTGAATATGAACTCACATAGCACAGCATTTAAAGAGAACTATGCATCTATTCCGAGCAGGAACACAATCTGATTCTGTAACACACACTGTAAAAAAAGTTTGCCAGTCAGCCTGCTTGGAGACAATATTTTCTCTCTATTTTATCAGTGTCTGCCAATCCTAATGTTGGTTTAAAGAGAACTGGATGCCAAAGAAGGAAAATTTTCTGAATAATAAAAAATATATTCACATTTCTTCCTACGAGTCATGGCCTTTTAAAGTCCACGATGTAGCTATTGATCTGGTTAAATGTGCCCTAATGGATTAAGGAATTACTCCCTTAGCTTTGTAAACCCCAAGGGTGCCCACTTTAAGGTATCCAGATATTAATGTTTTATAAGCTTTCTTCCTTTTGACCTTGAAGTGGCAGAGAACAAATAGAGAGATGGTTTTCAGAAAAGATTTTGTTCCTTTGAAAAAAGTTTTGAATGCTTTTTGAACATCAAGAGTGTGCCCACTTCTTTTCCTTTGGAAGTTCATTATTTTAACAAAAAATGGTGGGAGGATATTAAAAAGCCTTTGAAAGAGGATGTTTTATTTAGGAATAAAGGCCAAGTTTAATCTTTAACACTTAATGAAAGATGCAGTACTAAAGACGCTATGGACAGAACCCCTAGTACCAATATTCTATTGTCTCAAAAAAGCTAGAATAGAAAGATAAATGAAGAAAATCGGGACATGGGAGAACATAAGAATGGCCATACTGGGTCAGAACAAAGGTCCATCCAGCCCAGTATCCTGTCTACCAACAGTGGCCAATGCTAGGTGCCCCAGAGGGAGTGAACCTAACAGGTAATGATCAAGTGATCTCTCTCCTGCCATCCATCTCCACCCTCTGACAAACAGAGACTAGGAACACCATTCCTTACGCATCCTGGCTAATAGCCATTAATGGACTTAACCTCCATGAATTTACCCAGTGCTCTTTTAAACCCTGTTATAGTCCTAACCTTCACAACCTCCTCTGGCAAGAGTTCCACAGGTTGAATGTGCGCTGAGTGAAGAAGAACCTCCTTTTATTTGTTTTAAACCTGCTGCCCATTAATTTCATTTGGTGGCCCCTAGTTCTTATATTATGGGAACAAGTAAATAACTTTTCCTTATTCACTTCCTCCACACCACTCATGATTTTATATAACTCTATCATATCCCCACTTAGTCTCCTCTTTTCCAAGCTGAAAAGTTCTAGCCTCTTTAATCTCTCCTCATATGGGACCCATTCCAAACCCCTAATCATTTTAGTTGCCCTTTTCTGAACCTTTTCTAATGCCAGTATATCTTTTTTGAGATGAGGGGACCACATCTGTATGCAGTATTCAAGATGTGGGCATATCATGGATTTATATAAGGGCAATAAGATATTCTTCGTCTTATTCTCTATCCCTTTTTTAATGATTCCTAACATCCCGTTTGCTTTTTTGACTGCCGCTGCATTCTGCGTGGACATCTTCAGAGAACTATCCACGATGACTCAAGATCTTTCTCCTGATTAGTTGTAGCTAAATTAACCCCCATCATATTGTATGTATAGTTGGGGTTATTTTTTCCAGTGTGCATTACTTTACATTTATCCACATTAAATTTCATTTGCCATTTTGTTGCCCAATCACTTAGTTTTGTGAGATCTTTTTGAAGTTCTTCACAGTCTGCTTTGGTCTTAACTATCTTGAGCAGTTTAGTATCATCTGCAAACTTTGCCACCTCACTATTTACCCCTTTCTCCAGATCATTTATGAATAAGTTGAATAGGATTGGTCCTAGGACTGACCCTTGAGGAACACCACTAGTTACCCCTCTCCATTCTGAAAATTTACCATTTATTCCTTCCCTTTGTTCCCGGTCTTTTAACCAGTTCTCAATCCATGAAAGGATCTTCCCTCTTATCCCAATACAACTTAATTTACTTAAGAGCCTTTGGTGAAGGACCTTGTCAAAGGCTTTCTGGAAATCTAAGTACACTATGTCCACTGGATCCCCCTTGTCCGTATGTTTGTTGACCCCCTCAAAGAACTCTAATAGATTAGTTAGACATGATCTCCCTTTACAGAAACCATGTTGACTTTTGCCCAACAATTTATGTTCTTCTATGTGTCTGACAATTTTATTCTTTACTATTGTTTCAACTAATTTGCCCAGTACTGACATTAGACTTACCAGTCTGTAATTGCCAGGATCACCTCTAGAGCCCTTCTTAAATATTGGCATTACATTAGCTATCTTCCAGTCATTGGGTACGCTAGCTGATTTAAAGGACAGGTTACAAACCATAGTTAATAGTTCCGCAATTTCACAAGAGTTCTGAAAGAACTCAAATGGGTGAATGCCACCTGGTCCTGGTGATTTGTTACTGTTAAGTTTCTCAAGTAATTCCAAAACCTCCTCTAGTGTCACTTCACTCTGTGACAATTCCTCAGATTTGTCACCTACAAAAGACGGCTCAGGTTTGGAAATCTCCCTAACATCCTCAACCGTGAAGACTGAAGCAAATAATTCATTTAGTTTCTCTGGATGACTTTATCGTCTTTAAGTGCTCCTTTTGGGCCCCACTGGTTGTTTAGCAGGTTTCCTGCTTCTGACGTACTTAAAAAACATTTTGTTATTACCTTTTGAGTTTTTGGCTAGCTGTTCTTCAAACTCCTTTTTGGCTTTTCTTATTACATTTTTACACTTAATTTGGCAGTGTTTATTATGCTCCTTTCTATTTACCTCACTAGGATTTGACTTCCGTTTTTTAAAAGATGCCTTTTTATCTCTCACTGCTTCTTAAACCACGGTGGCTCTGTTTTAGTTCTTTTACTGTGTTTTTTAATTTGGGGTATATATTTAAGTTGAGCCTCTATTATGGTGTCTTTGAAAAGTGTCCATGCAGCTTGCAGGAATTTCACTCTAATCACTGTACCTTTTAATTTCTGTTTAACTAACCTCCTCATTTTTGCATAGTTCCCCTTTCTGAAATTAAATGCCACAGTGTTGGGCTGTTGAGGTGTTCTTCCCACCACAGGAATGTTAAATTTTGTTATATTATGTCACTATTTCCAAGCAGTTTTGTTATAGTTACCTGTTGGACCAGATCCTGTGCTCCACTCAGGACTAGATCGAGAGTTGCCTTTCCCCTTGTGGGTTCCTGTACCAGCTGCTCCAAGAAGCAGTCATTTAAAGTATCGAGAAATTTTGTCTCTGCATTTCGTCCTGAGGTGACATGTACCCAGTCAATATGGGGATAATTGAAATCCTCCACTATTACTGAGTACTTTATTTTGATAGTCTCTCTAATATCCCTTAGCATTTCATCATGACTATCACTGGTCAGGTGGTCAATAATAGATCCCTACTGTTATATTCTTATTAGAGCATGGAATTACTATCCACAGAGATTCTATGGAAAATGTGGATTCATTTAAGATTTTTATTTCATTTGATTCTACATTTTCTTTTACATATAGTGCCATTCTCCCCCCAGCCCTCTGACCTGTTCTGTCCTTCTGATATATTTTGTACCCAGGAATGATTGTGTTCCATTGATTGTCCTCACTCCACCAGGTTTGTGTGATGCCTATTATATCAATATCCTCCTTTAACACGAGGCACTCTAGTTCACCCATCTTATTATTTAGACTTCTAGCATTTGTGTACAAGCACTTTAAAAACTTGTCACTGTTTATTTGTCTGCCCTTTTCTGATGTGCCAGATTCTTTATGTGAATGTTTCTCATATGATCTGGACCGTACTTTATCCCCTTCCATCCTCTCCTCCTGACTAAAACCTACAGAATCTCTATCAATAGACTCTCCTCTAAGAGAAATCTCTGTCCAATCCACGTGCGCCTCTGCAGCAATTGGCTTTCCCCCATCTCTTAGTTTAAAAACTGCTCTGCAACCTTTTTAATGTTAAATGCCAGCAGTCTGGGATCCAATTTGGTTTAGGTGGAGCCCATCCTTCCTGTATAGGCTCCCCTATCCCAAAAGTTTCCCCAGTTCCTAATAAATCTAAACCCCTCCTCTCTACACCACTGTCTCATCCACACATTGAGACTCTGAAGCTCTGCCTGACTACCTGGCCCTGCGAGTGGAATTGGAAGCATTTCTGAGAATGCCACCGTAGAGGTCCTGGATTTTAATGTATTTCCTAGCAGCCTAAATTTGGCCTCCAGGACGTCTCTCCTACCCTTCCCTATGTCATTGGTACCTACATGTACCATGACCACCGGCTCCTCCCCAGCACAACACATAAGTCTATCTAGAAGCCTCGAGAGATCCTCACCCTTCGCACCAGGCAGGTAAGTCACCAAACCAATCAAAAACCCAGCTATCTATGTTTCTAATGATCAAATCTCCCATTACTAACACCTGCCTTTTCCTAATGACTGGAGTTCCCTCCCCCAGAGAAGTAACCTCAGTGCGAGCGGATACCCCAACATCATCTGGAAGAAGGAGCTTTGAGGAATCACTGGGGCACACAATGCAATATTGGGTTTAAGGATGTATCCTATACTGGGCAACGAACTATCCTATCCACCTACTGAAATAAAGGCTGCCCTTCTTGGTTTTCAGCTGCTGTTGACCAAACATTCCTTCCTAATCCATGGTGAGTTTACAAAGACATGCACAAGTCTATGGATCCAGATCTAAAGTACCTGAGGGGGCTGAGGGAATTGGCTGATGTGACCGCAGAGTCATTGGCCATTATCTTTGAAAACTCGTGGCAAGCGGGGGATGTCCAGGACAACTGGAAAAAGGCAAATGTAGTGCCCATCTTTTAAAAAGGGAAGAAGGGGAACCTGGGGAACTATAGACCAGTCAGCCTCACCTTACTCCCTGGAAAAATCATGGAGCAGGTCCTCAAGGAAACCATTTTGAAGCAGTTGGAGGAGAGGAAGATGATCAGGAACAGTCAACATGAATTCAACAAGGGCAAGTCAGGCCTGACCAACCTGATTGCCTTCTATGATGAGATAACTGGCTCTGTGGATATGGGGAAAGCAGTGGACATGATATATCTTGACTTTAGCAAAGCTTTTGATATGGTCTCCCACAGTATTCTTGCCAGCAAGTTAAAGAAGTATGGGCTGGATGAATGGACTATAAGGTGGATAGAAAACTGGCTAGATTGTCAGGCTCAACAGGTGGTGATCAATGGCTCAATGTCTAGTTGGCAACTGGTATCAAGAGAAGTGCCCCAAGGGTCAGTCCTGGTGCCGGTTTTGTTCAACATCTTTATTAATGATCTGGAGGATGGAGTGGATTGCACCCTCAGCAAGTTCGCAGATGAAACTAAACTGGGGGGAGAGGTAGATAAACTGGAGGGTAGGGATAGGGTCCAGAGTGACCTAGACAAATTGGAGGATTGTCTGCTGAAGAAATCTGATGCGGTTCAACAAGGACAAGTGCAGAGTCCTGCATTTAGGATGGAAGAATCCCATGCACTGGTACAGGCTGTGGACCAACTGGCTAAGCAGCAGTTCTGCAGAAAAGGTCCTGGGGATTATAGTGGATGAGAAGCTGGATATGAGTCAGCAGTGTGCCCTTGTTGCCAAGAAGGCTACCAGCATATTGGGCTGCATTAGTAGGAGCATTGCCAGCAGACTGAAGAAAGTGATTATTCCCCTCTATTTGGCACTGGTGAGGCCACATCTGGAGTACTGCACCCAGGTTTGGGCCCCCCACTACAGAAGGGATGTGGACAAATTGGAGAGAGTCCAGCAGAGGGCAACAAAAATTATCAGGGGGCTGGGGCATATGACTTACAAGGAGAGGCTGAGGGAACTGGGCTTGTTTAGTCTGCAGAAGAGAAGAGTAAGGGAGGATTTGATAGCAGCGTTCAACTATATGAAGGGGGGTTTCAAAGAGGATGGAGCTCGGCTGTTCTCAGTGGTGGCAGATGACAGAACAAGGAGCAACGGTCTCAAGTTGCAGTGGGGAAGGTCTAGGTTGGATATTAGGAAACACTATTTCACTAGGAGGCTCGTGAAGCACTGGAATGGGTTACCTAGGGAGGTGGTGGAATCTCCATCCTTAGAGGTTTTTAAGGCCTGGCTTGACAAAGCTCTGCCTGGGATGATTTAGTTGGAGTTGGTCCTGCTTTGAGCAGGGGTTTGGACTAAATGACCACTTGAGATCTCTTCCAACCCTAATCTTCTAAGATTCTATTATATAAAGGGCATAAGACTCCCCATGGGAAAAGCCTAATGGGGAAGGTTGCAGTGGTGTAAGGTGTAAGAGGGTGGGACTAAAAGACTGAAACAGGGTAACAGTGGCTGGCAAAGGGATATTGCTAGAAAGTATAGGGGATGTGCTGAATTAGCACAATTCTGGGAAGACTCCATCAAAACTCCTGTGAGGCAACTGCTAGACAGGGGTTCTCAAATTGGGGGTCGGGACCCCACAGGGAGTCACAAGGTTATTACATGGGGGGTCGCAAGCTGTCAGCCTCCACCCCAAATCCCGCTTCGCCTCCAGCATTTATAATGATGTTATATATATAAAAAAGTGTTTATTAATTTATAAAGGAGGTTGCACTCAGCGGCTTGCTATGTGAAAGGGGTCACCCGTACACAAGTTTAAGAATCACTGCTCTAGAAACTAAATTTGCCCATTTGCCTGAAGAAACACCAAGGAAAAGCCACAGTGAAAGCACAGCCAGAACCCTATTAAGGAATGACTGCCCCTGAAATACATCACACTTTGAGGTACAGTGATTCTGGTCCACTGTGTAAACTTTACATTTTCCACTTCTTAGACTGTAAGGTAATAACACTCTAAGGCAAGTTCACTTAAACCTCTTAATAGATAACACCAGCACCTGGACATTTAAAGATGCCGGTAGGTAGTTTAGAATGAGAGATCTTGCCGAACCGTTTGTTGCTCAGTCCTGTCACCTGACACACCTACATAAAGGGATCAGAAAGAGTAAAATTCTCCTGCAATTATGACCAACTCCTAATTCTATAGTTTATTTTAAATGTTTGAATGAAGAGAATGTTTAACAGGATTGGGCAACTGTCCTTTTTGTATGAATATAAGTAAGAAAAAAATTAATTGTTTTATAAACAACTATGTAATTTCCTCCTGCATTGTTTGCCACAAGGAACAGTTCATTGTCCTCTTGATCTCCTAACTCTCCTTGTTGGTTATCAATTTTTGTACCACAAATCAAAATACATTTTCCTCATTTTAAAAACAGAAGCTATTATTGTACTTTTAGGTTAGCTGGATAATCTTCCTTTTAATCATTCGAAAAATCTGCATACAGCACACAGTCCATTGAAAACTGGATTTATATTTTAAAACACTGATTTTTCTACTCTGTTCTTTTGCTTTTATTTCACCCCAGATACAAGAACATTACATACAGATTTCTGTGTGACAAGATCCCTAAAAAAGGAGTTTGCAAAGCAGCCAATACAAATGTTTGGAACTTTGAAAAAGCCATTCAAAATTTATGGTACTGGCTCTCAAAACCATTTGAAAATACAAAGTGTAATTTCGAAAGAACACCTAAAGCCTTGTGCTGAACACATACAATAATTACTTTTCTTGGCTATGTAACTTCTAAACTATTTTTGAGACTAAGCAGCAAATAGCTCTATCACAATGCCATGTACAAGCTAACCTTCAAGAGTGGCTCATGTAGTAAAACCACAGACATTGGCCAGCAAGCTATCACAGTGTTTTGGTTCCCCACGTGCTGCTTCACTAATTCTGTGGTTCAGGTAGCTTTGGAAGAAATATTTCAGCTAATGGCTAGTTATCAAGAATTCAATTTAATAAAATGAATCTCCTCCCTGTATCCCACACAGGACACAGACTCAATTTGTATTATGCAAATTATTTTATAGAAATAAATGTCCCAATGAAATATGATCAATTCATTGTGTCTTTTCCAGCTAAATTTTCAAAGACAGATTTTTCTTTAAAAAATGATTAAACATGGCTTTATTACAGAAACATTTGTCTAGTTCTAAAAATGGAAACATTTAGAGAGAATTCTAGACATCCCTTGACACATGTTTCTAAAATAGAACATCAGATAAGGAAAAGCTAAAGAGTTTACTGCAATATTAAGACACAGCTGCAAGATTAAGTTAAGAGTGTGTAAATAATGCAACTGCTATTAGAAAACTCATCTACAGCATCAAATATTAGTTAATGCTATTATCCCCTAATGAACTGATTAGTTTACTTGGTATGTTAAAAATGCCAGCGGATCTTTTTTAGCTCAGGAATGAGGCTCCAACACTAAAGAGGTTTATTGCTTCATGATTTCTGCTAATGTTTAGATCAGAAAATGTGACTATGATTTTATGTCAAGGATTTATCTCTGACATTTCCTCAACGTAGTTACATTTTGTTTAGAAAGCTGAAGAAGCAAAAAATGACATGCTACAATAAATGTAAAAGAAAAAATCTACATCTGTAGCACAATGCCTCCATCCAACCTGCCATCAGCATGCAGAACAGCCACGCAGAACATGGCCCATTGAGCCCTAGGATAAACCACAAACGTTTGACTCCTGGAACAAACTTTATTCTAGACATTCCACGTAAGAGGCCCGTGGCAAGTGAATTGGTGCAGTTCATAGGAACACAGGAATGGCCACACTGGATCAGACCCATAGGACTGTTATGCTGCGAGGTGCCAGTCACTGCATGAATTGCAAAGTTCTTTGAAACTGGTGTGAACACAGCCGAACAATTAAAATAACTGTTAGGATGAGTTAATCAGAAGTCTCCTCCTTCCACCCAAGACAGAGAGAGAGGGATTTGGGTTAGGTGTTGGTTTAAGTGGCTTGCAAGTGTAAGCTAAGAAACTCCTCCTTTTGTTCTTGGTTTATGCTTCGTTTGAAGCAGCAGGAGTTCATGCATTCCTTGTAAATAAACAACCCTGCATGAAAGAAATACCGGACACCCTTAAAATTTCTACTTTTAATTGGAACATCCACAGGGCCCTGAACTTTGACTAGCCACTGGGGTCAAAAAGGAGCAACGGTACATAGATGTTGAAGAATATGTACTCCTCCCCCCACCCCCAGCATAAAGACCTCATCCTATTCCATAATAGCTGGAGACACAGTTAACCCCTGATGTATGAAGTCTTACATTCCTTCCAAAGCTTTTGTTATGCCTAAATATTTTAACGCTGGATATTCCTGTTATCAATAGAAACATTCAATCCCTCTGACTCTTGCTTATGAATCAACTGGCCACACTCTTGTTCCCAGGACCATCCACAGTGTCTCCTTCATGCTCCTGCAAAGCAGGCTACTGAAGGCAAGCTCCAATGCTTCTGATGCCCATCTGTCCCCAGCCCTTCAAAATCACAAATGGAAACACAAAAGTTCTACTATTATGTTCTGGACTTCAACAGAATGGAGCCATGATGTTCAGTTATGAGAATTTCTCCCTACATTCATTAATTTTAGCCATCTGTCCAATACTGATCTCCTGTACTATAGGTGTGCCTGCATCAATCCCATTGAGATATGGGACGGCTTGAACTGTGGGGGAAACAAGATCATTAGTCTTGTGTATCTGGCAGAACAACTGTGCCTGCTGGAAGCCGTCTTGATAAAGTTAGGCCTAAGACTCAGTTAATAAAGCAGCTGTAACAAAACAAAAAGCTATATAACTGAACACAGCACAACAAGATTCTTCCACTACTTTCTCCTTCTATAGCAGTTTCTCACCAAATGTACTTCACAACCTTCATCTCTTCCATACATTTTATATACTTTCTATTACAATAAGTAGACTGACAATAGCTTCCATCACCATTTTGCATTTTACCCTCAGCTATAAAGAATATGTAGGAGTTGTGCCAACTCCTGTTTTCCCAGATAAAGCAAGTAAAAAGTCAACATTGTCCAACAACAATTAGTTTTCTAAGAACACAAGCTTGAGGAGTTAATTCATCCATCAGCTAATGCTTCACCTAATTCACCCACGTGTTGCCTCTTGTAATGTGTTTGGAACACATTGGCCTTTTACCTTGTGTTTGCAAAATGCCCAGCACAACGAGGCTTTGATCCTGACTGGTTCTGGTAAGACCTACTGCAATGCAAATCATAAATACTTTAAAATAAAATAAAATAAGTACAAATAGTGGCACCTAGTTATAAAACAAAACATTCTACTTTAGTGGTTCCCCAAGCATGGACTGCGGACTATTTGTGGTTCATGGTTGTAGTTTTAAGAGAATTGCTTCTTCTCCTTGTTTCTATATCCTATGTCATATAAAAAGACAGCTAAACTATATTAAATATTTTCCTAAAATGTGAGCAATTGCTGTATTTATAATCAAGATACCATATGATCATGGATGGAAGGGGAGCTGGTCCACATATTTGTGAATGAAAAAAGATCTAACACCTATTGAACAGACTTCTGAAATGGGAGCACACTAGGCAAGTCTTCCAGTGCTTACAAAAATCAGACATGCCTCCATGGGAGATGCCCCAGATAAAGGGTAGCCAAGATTTGTTTAATCAGTATAAGGAGGTTAATTCTTCTTATCAGCCTGTGTTGGAAAAGCCTGACTCTTCCTCAAATAAAATGTTCATCTCCCCCTCCAAGCAATCTGAGGGCTTTATAGAAGACTGCCCCCCATTTTGCGCTTCAAGGTGACATATTATATGAATATCCACAGTCAGTAAATGGCAGGCTGTATAAAAAAATTGTTCCCAGACCAGTATCTACGCTATTCGTGGCCATCAGGACTCCAGATTCAGCTTGTTATGAGAATGTCCCTTCTCCTCCTTCTCCATCCTACAACCCAGTTGCAACAACATTTATCACTCCAGGCTCCTGCATGTTCAAAAGTTCTTCCAGGCATAGGCAGCAGGTATAATAGGCCAGGGGAAGCTAAGCCTCCCCTGTGGCATAGCCACCAACCTGCTATCTACCATCCATCAAGCAGGCCAAGAGGGTGGGAATGGTCACCCGCAGCCAGGCTAAACAAGCCGTGAGGCCTAGCTCTGTTCCGGAAACTTCTATCAGGACCCAGTCAGAGGTGATGGACCCAGACCCCAGGCCAATGTCTACAACAGCAGTAGTGGATCCAGTCCCAGAGACCCAGACGGAACCAGTCCCAGAACCGGAACCAGCCAAACAACCAACACCAGACCCCGTGCCAGCACTGAATCCAGTACTTGCAACCTCAACACCAGAGGGCCCCACCGAACCTGAACTGGCAGCAGCCGATAACCCTACACAAGAGGCTCAGCCGGAGCCTGAATCCCAACATAGTACACCAGCGGAGAGCGGTTCACAGTCAACAGAAACAGCTCCATCCCCTATATCGCTTCCAGAGGGACCAAGCCTAGGTCCACAATCCAATGAGGAACTGATGTCCCCAGCATCAAGGGAACAGTTCCAGACCGAACAGGAAGCAGATGAAAGCCTCCAGAGAGCTTGGATGGCAGCACAGAGCAACCCACCGCCTCTCAGCTCTTCTAATCGATCCAGGTTTGTTGTAGAAAGAGGACTTTTATACAAGGAAACTCTTTCTGGTGGACACCAGGAAGACTGGCATCCTCAGAGACAGTTGGTAGTTCCAACTAAATACCGGGCCAAGCTCTTGAGCTTAGCCCATGATCACCCTAGTGGCCATGCTGGGGTGAACAGGACCAAAGACCATTTGGGGGGATCATTCCACTGGGAGGGAATGGGCAAGGATGTTTCTACCTATGTCCAGTCTTGTGAGGTGTGCCAAAGAGTGGGAAAACCCCAAGACCAGGTCAAAGCCCCTCTCCAGCCACTCCCCATCATTGAAGTTCCATTTCAGCGAGTAGCTGTGAATATTCTGGGTCCTTTTCCGAAAAAGACACCCAGAGGAAAGCAGTACATACTGACTTTCATGGATTTTGCCACCCGATGGCCGGAAGCAGTAGCTCTAAGCAACACCAGGGCTAAAAGTGTGTGCCAGGCACTAGCAGACATTTTTGCCAGGGTAGGTTGGCCCTCCGACATCCTCACAGATGCAGGGACTAATTTCCTGGCAGGAACTATGAAAAACCTTTGGGAAGCTCATGGGGTAAATCACTTGGTTGCCACTCCTTACCATCATCAAACAAATGGCATGGTGGAGAAGTTTAATGGAACTTTGGGGGCCATGATACGTAAATTCGTAAATGAGCACTCCAATGATTGGGACCTAGTGTTGCAGCAGTTGCTCTTTGCCTACAGAGCTGTACCACATCCCAGTTTAGGGTTTTCCCCATTTGAACTTGTATATGGCCGTGAGGTTAAGGGGCCATTGCAGTTGGTGAAGCAGCAATGGGAGGGATTTACACCTTCTCCAGGAACTAACATTCTGGACTTTGTAACCAACCTACAAAACACCCTCCGAACCTCTTTAGCCCTTGCTAGAGAAAACTTACAGGATGCTCAAAAAGAGCAAAAAGCCTGGTATGATAAACATGCCAGAGAGCGTTCCTTCGAAGTAGGAGACCAGGTCATGGTCTTAAGGGCGCTCCAGGCCCATAAAATGGAAGCATCGTGGGAAGGGCCATTCACGGTCCAGGAGCGCCTGGGAGCTGTTAATTATCTCATAGCATTCCCCACCTCCAACCGGAAGCCTAAGGTGTACCATATTAATTCTCTAAAGCCCTTTTATTCCAGAGAATTAAAGGTTTGTCAGTTTACAGCCCAGGGAGGAGACGACGCTGAGTGGCCTGAAGGTGTTTACTACGAAGGGAAATGTGCTGGTGGTGTGGAAGAGGTGAACCTCTCCATGACCCTTGGGCGTATGCAGCGACAGCAGATCCAGGAGCTGTGCACTAGCTATGCGCCAACGTTCTCAGCCACCCCAGGACTGACTGAACGGGCATACCACCCCATTGACACAGGTAATGCTCACCCAATTAGGGTCCAACCTTACCGGGTGTCTCCTCAAGCTAAAACTGCTATAGAACGGGAGATCCAGGATATGTTACAGATGGGTGTAATCCGCCCCTCTGAAAGTGCATGGACATCTCCAGTGGTTCTAGTTCCCAAACCAGATGGGGAAATACGTTTTTGCGTGGACTACCGTAAGCTAAATGCTGTAACTCGCCCAGACAACTATCCAATGCCACGCACAGATGAACTATTAGAGAAACTGGGACGGGCCCAGTTCATCTCTACCTTGGACTTAACCAAGGGGTACTGGCAGGTACCGCTAGATGAATCTGCCAAGGAAAGGTCAGTCTTCATCACACATCACACATCACATGTATGAATTTAATGTACTCCCTTTCGGGCTGCGAAATGCACCCGCCACTTTCCAAAGACTTGTAGATGGTCTCCTAGCGGGATTAGGAGAATATGCAGTCGCCTACCTTGACGATGTAGCCATATTTTCAGATTCCTGGGCAGACCACCTGGAACATCTACAAAAAGTCCTTGAGCGCATAAGGGAGGCAGGACTAACTGTTAAGGCTAAGAAGTGTCAAATAGGCCTAAACAGAGTGACTTACCTTGGACACCAGGTGGGTCAAGGAACTATCAGCCCCCTACAGGCCAAAGTGGATGCTATCCAAAAGTGGCCTGTCCCAAAGTCAAAGAAACAGGTTCAATCCTTCTTAGGCTTGGCCGGTTATTACAGACGATTTGTACCGCACTACAGCCAAATCGCTGCCCCACTGACAGACCTAACCAAAAAGAAACAGCCAAATGCTGTTCAGTGGACCGGAAAGTGTCAGAAGGCCTTTAACAAGCTTAAAGCGACACTCATGTCTGACCCTGTACTAAGGGCCCCAGACTTTGACAAACCGTTCCTAGTAACCACAGATGCATCCGAGCGTGGTGTGGGAGCAGTTTTAATGCAGAAAGGACCTGATCAAGAATTCCACCCTGTAGTGTTTGTCAGCAAAAAACTGTCTGAGAGGGAAAGCAACTGGTCAGTCACTGAAAAAGAATGTTATGCCATTGTCTATGCTCTGGAAAAGCTACGCCCATATGTTTGGGGACGGCGTTTCCACCTGCAAACTGACCATGCTGCACTGAAGTGGCTTCATACCGTCAAGGAAACTAACAAAAAACTTCTTCGGTGGAGTTTAGCTCTCCAAGATTTTGATTTCGACATCCAACACATCTCAGGAGCTTCTAACAAAGTGGCTGATGCACTCTCCCGTGAAAGTTTCCCAGAATCAACTGGTTAAAATCGTCCTTGAGATGTGGAAAATATTGTTAGTCTTTATGTACTTGGTAGTATATTTAGAGATGCATGTGTCTTATTAACTCTGTTTTCCTAGAGCTCCAGGAAGAAATCCCAGCCAGTGTTTCACCCTAGCTGAGATTTGGAGGGCGTGTCATAAATATAAAGGGAAGGGTAAACCCCTTTGAAATCCCTCCTGGCCAGGGGAAAGCTCCTCTCACCTGTAAAGGGTTAAGAAGCTAAAGGTAACCTTGCTGGCACCTGACCAAAATGACCAATAAGGAGACAAGATACTTTCAAAAGCTGGGAGGAGGGAAAGAAACAAAGGGTCTGTGTCTGTCTGTATGCTGGTTTCTGCCAGGGATAGACCAGGAATGGAGCCTTAGAACTTTTAGTAAGTAATCTAGCTAGGTATGTGTTAGATTATGATTTCTTTAAATGGCTGAGAAAAGAATTGTGCTGAATAGAATAACTATTTCTGTCTGTGTATCTTTTTTGTAACTTAAGGTTTTGCCTAGAGGGGTTCTCTATGTTTTTGAATCTATTACCCTGTAAGATATCTACCATCCTGATTTTACAGGGGGGATTTCTTTATTTCTATTTACTTCTATTTTTTATTAAAAGTCTTCTTGTAAAACACTGAATGCTTTTTCATTGTTCTCAGATCCAAGGGTTTGGGTCTGTGGTCACCTATGCAAATTGGTGAGACTTTTTATCCAACATTTCCCAGGAAAGCGGGGGTGCAAGTGTTGGGAGGATTGTTCATTGTTCTTAAGATCCAAGGGTCTGGGTCTGTAGTCACCTAGGCAAATTGGTGAGGCTTTTTACCAAACCTTGTCCAGGAAGTGGGGTGCAAGGTTTTGGGAAGTATTTTGGGGGGAAGGACGCGTCCAAACAGCTCTTCCCCAGTAACCAGTATTAGTTTGGTGGTGGTAGCGGCCAGTCCAAGGATAACGGGTGTAATATTTTGTACCTTGGGGAAGTTTTGACCTAAGCTGGTAAAGATAAGCTTAGGAGGTTTTTCATGCAGGTCCCCACATCTGTACCCTAGAGTTCAGAGTGGGGGAGGAACCTTGACAACCCCCAATGCCCTTTCCCGCTTTTTCCTCATGGTCCCACCCACCCTCTGCCTCTTCCCGTCCCTGTTCCGCTCCTCCGCCGAGGCCCCCACTGCCCATCACTTCTCACCAAGTCCCTCCTCTCCTCCCCCGAGAGGTCTCCACCACCTACAACTCCCTGAGTCCCTTCCCTCCTCCATCCTTCTCCCGCATGACCCTCCCACTCACCAAGACTCGACTCCCTCCTCTTCTCCATCTCCCCACCCTAGGTCCGCACCGCCCTCCACTCACTGAGTGCCTCCACACCCCTCCCCCGTGGTTCCCCCACCACTCAGTGGAGGCAGGGTGGACGGACTCAGCGAGCAGAAGGAAGTGGGGGTCTTGCGGGAGGGGCATAGCATGAGCAAGGGCCTAGGCAGAGTGGGGGTGGGGCCTCAGGGGGAGGGGGCAGAGTGGGGACAGGGCCTTGGGGCAGAGCAGTGGGTAGGACCACGGTCCAGTGCTTTGGCCAGCCTCCCCAAATGCCAGAACCACGCGCCGCCCATGCTTCCAGGCAATCTGGACAGAAAGAGGCCTCAGCGCTGATGTCAAGGTTCCTTCCCCACTCTGAACTCTAGGGTACAGATGTGGGGACCTGCATGAAAGACCCCCTAAGCTTATTTTTACCAGCTTAGGTTAAAAACTTCCTCAAGGTACAAACTTTGCCTTGTCCTTGAACCCTATGCTGCAACCACCATGCGTGTTAAACAAAGAACGTGGAAAGAGCCCACTTGGAGACTTCTTCCCCCCAAAATATCCCCCCAAACACTACACCCCCTTCCCTGGGGAAGGCTAAATAAAAATCCTCACCAATTTGCATAGGTGAACACAGACCCAAACCCTTAGATCTTAAGAACAATGAAAAAGCAATCAGGTTCTTAAAAGAAGAATTTTAATTAAAGAAAAAGTAAAAGAATCACCTCTGTAAAATCAGGATGGTAAATACCTTACAGGGTAATCAGATTCAAAACATAGAGAATCCCTCTAGGCTAAACCTTAAGTTACAAAAAGACACAAAAACAGGAATATACGTTCCATTCAGCACAGCTATTTTACCAGCCATTAAACAAAAGAAAATCTAATGCATTTCTAACTAGATTGCTTGCTAACTTTTTACAGGAGTTCTGAAGAGCATTCCTGATCTATTCCCGGCAAAAGCATCACACAGACAGACAGACCCTTTCTCCGCCCCCCCCCCCCTCCCTCCAGCTTTGAAAGTATCACTGGTCATTTTGGTCAGGTTCCAGCGAGGTTTTCTTAGCTTCTTAACCCTTTACAGGTGAAAGGGTTTTGCCTCTGGCCAGGAGGGATTTTATAGTTCTGTATACAGAAAGGTGGTTACCCTTCCCTTTATATTTATGACAGCTGACTTGCAACTATCCCCACAACCACAAGTGTAAATTACCTTCCCTTAGAGTACACAGATACAAAAGGGCAACTAGCAGGCACAAAAACTACTGAAGCTGGCAGAACAAGAAAAGACAGGAGACAACAGTACAGAGGTCTGAGAAATGTTAGTTTGTACGGACTTTGCTAGTGTTTTTTCTGTAGCCTGTTGTAAAACTAGGCAAATATCTAGATGAGTTGATGTATCCACTGGAAGACCTCTGCATACCCCCAGGGGTATGCGTTCCCCTGGTTGAGAACTACTGCTCTAGCTGATTTCCCTCACCAATGCATACTCCTGTAGCTAAGGAGTAGGAGCTGGTGGCTATGTGACTCTCTGGCACACAACAACACCCTTAGTACTGGTATAAGCATAAGGCCAGTGAGCTAAAATGGTGATGAGGCAAGGAAGAGAACCAGCATGAACAGCCAATTATTAGGCAAACTACTCTCCCGAGGACTTTCAGGGCTGCGTCAGTGAAGCAAGCAATGGAGAAGAAAACACGCTAGGATCCACAGAGTAATCTGTAGTTCTTCCTCCCACTAGAGGATGGAATCTGGCTGCCAGCAAACCCTTTACTATGTAAGGGCAATGACAGCACCAGATGTCTCCACCTGCAGGAAGGAAGGCTATATTATCCACCCTCTGGACTGGCAAAGAACTATAAAAATGAATTTACAATGAAAATGATTGTCCTATCACAAAATCATTACAGCTTTGCTTCAGGATCAAATTAGAGGAAAAGAAGAGTAGTGATGGTGGAAATCTTTATTTAAATATTTGTATTCTTTAATAATTAGCAAACACAGCAAATGAAACAGTAGAACTCCTAAAACGTGTAAGTAATTTATCTGAACATATGATATATTTTAGCATTTTCTGCAGTATAAAGTCCATGTTTAAAAAATTATGTAACATCACCATTTAGGAACTTATTCATAGCTTGGCTATTCACATGAAGCGAAATTCTGATCCCCTGCTCAAAGGCCAAGAGCAAATAGGGCTACCTAGGAAGAAAAAATTCTCCTCGTTAACCTGGTAGCTGAGCATGAACTGTGCCCTTTACATGGGACTTTTGGGCAATGGATCCAGGTAATTTACAGAAGGTAGTATTTGGCCCTATTTGTTTACTGCTGAATGCATGTTATTTCATTAAAGAGTTGTAAATATATGTAACAACTTTCTCAACTGTGTATTATCTAAAAAGCTGTGAAAAATTAAACAGTGATTTCTACTATTTATATAAATTACTACGAGTCTACTAAAAAATAAAATTCAAGAACACAACAAACATACTGTACACAATAATGTTTGTCCAGGTGGTTGATGCAGAAGGTTGATTACAGCAGTATTTGGACTTATTGAAGCAAGACAGACTGAATTTTTATCCCATAATTCACTGCAATGTAAGCAGATGTTAAAAACTACATACCTGTATTTAACACCATATGTGTTCCGTCAAAGGATACAATATATCAGGAAAGGACTACCATCCCCTTCCTCTACCTGATTAGCATTTAAATGGATTAGCAACATGGTTCTGTTTTAAAAGTGCAATTTTAAACATAATGTACCTATGCATCTTTCACTGTACTTCCTTACACATGACAGGAATCTACAGACGGCCAAAACCTGGATGATTTGTTAATCCACCTATGAAACACAACTAAGAAAGAAATGGATAATCTCTTTGTGAGGTACTTTGGAGAAGATTAACAGATGGCTCTACTGCAAGAACATTAAAGACCAAAAGCTCAACAAAACAAGTGATTTGGTATTATTGTGTTGCTTTTATTTCTCAAATCAAACACCTTGATGCTTCTCATCTATTCACCAATGATAAAACAATATAAAATGCAAGTGTATTGGCACTTTTTCCTGTCACAATCTCATTAAGAAGCAAGAGATCAAAATTAGCTTCTTGGGCATAGTTCAACTGTTGCTACTCAGGTTAGACATATGCAACGAATGTACATGTTTTATGTGCATTTGGTTAATGCTACTCACATTGGGTCATAAACACTCCTTAAAGTCACAGATTTCACACATCCAGCCAAAGGGAAAATTAAGGCCATAGTTGTCATAACTGTACAGTGAAAGGAAAGACTGAGGTGGCCTCATCGTTATAGATACAGATTTCCCACTTACTTCAATTAATAAACTACCCCCTTTTAACGCTTGGCTGCCTTGAATAACAGAGGTCAGTTCAATTTCTGAGTGATGGAAAGTCTTCCTCCTCTTCCCTTACGACCCCATGAAAATGCACACTGTTTTACTGGCCCACAGAAATAACTGTAACCTTTACAACAAAGCATTGCTCTACTACTACAATCACCAGTTAAACACCATTGACTTTAAGGGCCAGAATTTCATCCAAAGCAGGAAAGTTGTTTCCATAATGTCATTTCCTGTCACCATTGATGTCATCTCTTCCAGCATGAGAGAAAAGAAATGCTACCTTTGGATTGCTTCTCTTAATTTCTCAGAAAACTATTTATAGGTAGAAAAGACAGTAGTAGTATCACCTCAGTCAGGGATGAATAACGTACGCGGCACTGCTTAGTGGCTATAGATAGCAAGGGGAATTTCCTTACAAAAATGGACTTTTTCTTAGAGATTTGATAACACTCAGGAAAAATGATGAGGCATCACTGGGTACCGAAGCAGAGACAGCAAGCAGTACAGTGTGTCACTTTCAGGGTGGCGTTAAAATAGACTGAGTGCCTTGTCTAGTTCTAAGCTGACAATGAAGAACCTTTGAAAGATTGTCCCATTTCAGAAGTATCTTGCAGACAATCTATTCCACCCACATTTGAGGTGAAAGCACAGGCAGCCTTTCAAACACTTTTTGAAGTTGTCAGGGTAAAAAGACTTCATTGCTGAAATATCAGTAATGTGCATTCACCTCCTTCACATACAGTTGACCTGAGACTTGGCACAGCACTTCAGTTCTTCAATATAACTCTCTGAAGCTTTTTCGCCTTATACTTCTAAGAGCAAATCACCCCTTGCATGGTGCCTGGTGAAGCAATACATTTAAATCAGGATGCAGAGTGCACAAAGTGCCAGAGTAGATTCTTAAAAGACCCACATTCTCCCTTTGAATCAGTTGATACTTACAGCAAAAACTGTTCATGAGCCATTTTTGTCACACTATAAAGCGTAGCATTCTTTGTCAAGAAACAGTCCCTGAGCACACACAAAACTTCAAAAAGTTGAAGCAGAGGCGGATTAAGATTAATTGGGGTCCTGGGCACAAAGAGCATTTGAGCCTCCCACACCTTGGGTACCTGGGCTGCCAGAATCGGAGGGACAGGGGGGCCATGGCTCCCCACACTTTTAAAAGTGGGAGGGCCATGCCTGCCCACTTTTTAAAATGGGCATAGTAGACTCAAGCTGACATGGGGCGGCAGTGACATAGGCACAATGTGCGGAGGCAGGGGAGGCTTGGACCCCCAAACTGCAAACCTCAGGCCAGAGACAACAGGAGGAGTGATGCCGCACATGATGCGGGGACAGCCTGTAACCAGGAGCAGTGAGGGACCCAGCGGGTACAGCCTGGCAGCAGCAGGACCCAGCAGGGGCAGCCTGGCAGTGGGAGCTGGGTGCAGCCACTGAGCAAGCCCGGATGGAGCATGGCGGTTGATAAGCCTGGGCCAGTATCAGTGGTAGCTATGCCGGAGGAGCCCTCCCTCCCCACTCCTCACTGCCTGTGACCTTCCTGGGGCTCCCTGCCACCTCCCAGCCACAGCAGAGCCTCCTCTCCCTGCATAGGGTAGCCAACTTTCTATTTTCACAAAACCAAACACCCTTGCTCTGTCCCTACCCCTTCTCCGAGGCCCACCCCCACTCACTCCATCACCCCTCCCTCCATTGCTCGCTCTCCCCCACCCTCACTCACTCATTCATTTTCACAAGGGGCAAGGGTTTGGGATGTGGGAGGGGGTGACGGCTCTGGCTGGGGGTGTGCGCTCTGGGGTGGGGTCAGAGATGAGGGGATGGGGGGGAGGCTTCAGGCTGGGGCTTCAGGCTGGGGCCAAGGGACTCAGAGTGTGGGAGTGGGATCCAGGATGGGGCAGGGGTTGGGGTGTGGGACGGGCTCTGGGCTGGGGGTGTGGGCTCTGGAGTGGGACCAGAAATAAGGGGCTCAGGGTGCGGGACGCGGCTCAGGGCTGGGGTAGAGGGTTGGGTGTGGGAGGGGGTGAGGGTGAGGGCTCCAGCTGGAGGTACAGGCTCTGGGGTGGGGCTGAGGATGAGGGATATTGAGTACAGGAGGGAGCTTTGGGCTGGGGCCAATGGGTTCAGAGTGCAGGAGGGGCTCTGGGCTAGAGTAGAGAGTTGGGATGAGGAGGAGGCTCTGGGCTGGGGCACGGGGCTGGGGTATGGGTGTGGGCTCCATGAGGGGGCTCAGGACTGGGGCAGGGGCAAGGGTGCTGGGTGCAGACCCCAGGTGGCACTTACCTCAGTTGGCTCCTGAGAAGCTGCCAGCATCTCCCTTTGGCTCCTAGGCTGCAGTTCCTGGCCAATGGGACCTGCGGAGCTGATGCTCAGGGCGGGAGCAGCACACAAAGCCCCTAGGATTCAGAGGGAGATGCTGGCAGCTTTCCGGGAGCTGCACAGAGCCAGGCAGTACCTTGCTGGCCTGCTGCGGGCAGCCAACTGGACTTTTAACAGCCCAGTCAGCAGTGCTGACTGGAGCAGCCAGGTTCCCTTTTCAACCAGGCATTCTGGTCATAAACCAGATGCCTGGCAACCTTATCCCCACAGAGCATGTCTTCAGGCCCTGGGGAGGGGACAGGTTGCCAGACCAGAGTCCCTCCCCCCTCCCCTGGGTCCCACTGGTGGCAGCATGCCCGGGGGCCAGGGACACAGCCAGGGGCTGCTCTCGAGTACCCCAGCCCCTGTCCAGGGCAGATGGAAGGTCCAAGGAAGCTCTTACCAGTTCCTGGCTCTAGCTTCTGGCCTGGCCAGGAGACGGGGTCTCGGGGAAAGAGAGGAGCATGGACACAGTTTCGGCACTGGTGGGCCTCCCACTTCTACCCACATTCTGGTGCTCCTGAAGTGGCCCCCATATTGGCCAGGGCCCATCCGTTAATCTGCCACTGAGCTGAAGTTTAGCATTTGGTTAATATTCTTTTTAAGAGAAAACCAAACCTGCTTTCTCTACGTGGAAAGATACACCTACTACCCTATATATACTATGAAATACATTAGAGCATATAGCTTTTAATTATATTTGGCATTTCTGAGCTCGTAGCTGCCTGTGGCAGCCATCATGCCAAACAGAGTACAATGAAATTTCAGGGAGTGTAAATCAGATTCTGTTCTGCTAGCTTAATATCAGAAGCATTTTAGAGTTCAATACAAAATATTCTATATGCATACCATTCTTTATATTGCTGAACTATTATTAATGCAGAGTAAAAGCAGGTCTACAATCTCTCACTGGATTTCCCACATCGGGTGTCACAAACTATGGCACTTCTCAGCAATATAATCACCATCAGGGGTTTGAAGTGCATTTTTAGAATGTCAGATTTGGGCAGGTTTCCTTTAAAGGATGGCTGGAACAACTTGCGTCACTTTTAGAAAAGGGTTTTGAGAACAGTAGCAGTAAAAAAAACCCACAAACTTCACCTCCAATGCCAAAACTTTAATTTAGCTATGAGTAGATGACAATGCTGAACAAGACTTGTTCTTGTCTAAACTGACTGCAAAATCATGGTCAGCATTGTGTTAATTAACTCAACTGTTCAAGGTCATGCTTTAACATGAAATAATTTTGTAGTGAAGACAAGTCCTGAGACAGGGGTCTGAATGGAGAGGAAAAGTGTCAAGTCCCTTCTTTTACCGGAATATCATCTTCTCTACACTGTGGGGGTAACGCTACCTAAGTTACGCAACTCCAGCTATGTCAATAACAGTTTAGGTCGACTTACTGTGGTGTCTACACTGCACTGTGTCGACAGGAGATGCTTTCCCGTCAACTTACCTTACACTTCTCATTCCGGTGCAGTACCGGAGTCAACGCGAGAGTGATCTGTGGTCAATTTAGCAGGTCTTCACTAGACCCTCTAAATAGACCCCCAGTGCATCTATCACAGCAACATCGATCCCCATGAAGTGTGGACATGCCCTAAGAGGCTGCCAAGAGGGGTTTAGAGACAGGTGAACCATCCAGACTCATCTCTGAAGTGGGATGGAAGGAATAGGCAGGATCTCTGTGTTAGGACCAGCTTCAATACCTTCCTACTTAATGGGTTGCCATCATCAGTCCTCCATCCTCAAAACAGCTCTCCCTCCCAATATAGCTCTTCCTGACACTTCCAATTGGAGCTCCACCCCATCATCTTCTATTTGTGATCATACTTGCAGACACTTGGAAGATGCTTCCATTTCTGTACCACTCACCTTCTCATGGGAGACACAGCCTCAGGAGTGACCTCCACTAATGACATAACTGTACTAGCAGCAGAGGGCACGATTGCCACAGAAAAGGGGAGCAGCATTTATAGGCCTAAAACACAGAGGCCTACATCACTCACTGGACTGGACAGAACAGGAAAGAAAAGGAAAGGAAAGAAAAGGTCAACATTGGGCTATTACTTCCTATCACCTTCACTTTACTACAAAAGCATGGATCAGCCAAAAAATCGTCCTAGGCACACACTAATAGTCAACAAAACCTAGTAGCATAGGATAAAGCAAAAGCTAGGCATATGCAATCTACTATGCAGAAACACGAGATGCTCTAAAAATTAAATCTGAACTGTATATTGCCAGTAAACTAAGGCTGTCTTCTGGTACATTATTAAATGCTTGCAAGCCTCTGAAGGCCTCTTTTTTACCCCATACAATAGTCTACTGTAATTGTCACATGGTAATCAGATCTGTTGAGTATGCAGGAAACTTGCTCCTTTTCAAAATGTTATGCCACTTACAAAGCTTTTTATTCATTAGACAGATTAATAGCTGTACTTTGAACTCTCTTGCCTCTATACAAATGTACACCCACTACAAGTTCCTCCCTGTCTGTAAGAGTGTGACGAGGGATTCAGAAATACTCCTAGGAAAAGAGAGAAAGCTCAACAGAAAGGTCCATTTTTGGGACCACGTGGAAAAGAAATTCCCATGTGAAGATTCACATCTTCATAAAATAAAATCCCCCTTTAACATGAGATTACAATAGTTCATATTATGTCAAAATGAAATTAGAGTTAGATGACACTATGGGACAGGGAGTTCTAGTAATAATCTCTTCCTTTTCTAGCTCTTTCCCCTTCAAGAGCAGAGAAGATCCAGATCATTCAGTTTTTCAGCCTAGTAAAGCTCAAGTAGAGTGAAATGTTTAGATACTATTTGAAAGGTATTACAGAAATCCCTAAGGAAGATAGGTAAGTAAATTTCTTGTTGCGTGATAAGAGTAGATCCTTACTGCAAGTTAATACATCAAGAAAATAACAAAGGAGATATTATACAAGGTGGACACTTAAATCAGGATTCAGGGTAGCAGCCATATTAGTCTGTACCCATAAAAAGAAAAGGAGTACTTGTCGCACCTTAGGGACTAACAAATTTATTAGAGCATAAGGTTTTGTGAGCTACAGCTCACTTCATCGGACGATGGTGTAACTAAAACCATGTGTAACCCTTCTGCCAGGCCAAGTTGATAGCAGCAAGGGCCGGGTTCAGTACACAGGGGTTCCCTCTCATCAAAGCAAATGCAAAACTGGCTCGAGCCCCCACCCAGTGACCTGGGAAAATCTTACACACCCCCTGGGCGCCTCAAAGAGGCAATACTTCCCCTTTCGCAAGCACAGAGTCTCGGTGTAGCAGAGAATCTTTAATAACATGAGGTAAACGACATCAGCATTAAATTGAGGAAACACCACAACTAGTGTTCATTAAACAAACCATGAGCAAAGACCCACCCCAGCAAATTGGGCCACATCCTTTCCCTCGGGTTCTTGAGTCCCAGAACCCAAATGTCTCTTGAGTCCAGCAATGCACAAATCACCCAAAGTCCAAAAAGTCCAGCCCCAGAGTTCAAAAGTTCATCTGCAGAGTGTTACTCCCCAATCTGGCTAAAATGTGCCTGTGTGTGGGGGAAAGAGGTAAGGGGCACCTTACGTGTCCTGAAGCTGACTGCCCCACAGGGCTCTGCTCCGCTCCGCCATTTCACAAACGGCTCTGCTCCACCACAACCGGCTCCGCTCTGCTCAGCTCGCTGTCTCACGAACAGCTCTGCTCTGCACAGCTCGCCTCGCCGTCTCACGAACGCTCCGCTGTCTCATGAACGGCTCCGCTCTGCACAGCTCACCTCGCCGTCTCACGAACACTCCGCCAGCCTATCCGTGAACAGCATCACTGCACTCTAGGTCTTCTGGCTCCCCACTACTTGACACAGTGCTCAGTGATTCCAGCTCTCAGTGATTCCAGCTCTCAGTGATTCCAGCATCATATCGATGTTTGTTGCGGTCTGCGTTCTTCCGAGCCACAGCAGTAGCTAAGTGATAAACATCCCGGAGCTTTTCTCTTAGTTGGGATACATATTGCTGATGAGTTTCATAGCTATCTCCATCCTCTGATACACCAAAGCACAAGTGTATGGGTAATCTTGGTTCTCGCCCAAACATCAAGAGATATGGGGTGACTCCCGTAGCATCGTTCTTTGTGGCATTCTAGGCATGCACCAGAAATACGACATGCTGGCTCCAGGTTGCCTTCTGCTCTGGTCGCAAAGTTCCCAACATATCTAATAGGGTTCGGTTGAACCTCTCTGGCTGAGGATCACCTTGGGGGTGATAAGGCGTTGTCCTAGACTTTTTAATTCCTGCTATCTTCAGCACCTCCTTCAGAAGGAGGCTCTCAAAATCCCGTCCCTGATCAGAGTGTATCCGAGCCGGGAATCCATAGACTGAGAAATATTTGTCCCACAATACTCGAGCGACGGTGGTGGCCCTCTGATCACGTGTGGGATATGCCTGTGCATACCGTGTAAAATGGTCAGTCACTACTAGAATGTTCCCAACGTTCCTCTTGTCTACCTCTACAGACAAGAAATCAATGCATACCAATTCCAAAGGTTTGCTGCTGGTGATGTTCTTGAGATATGCAGCCCTCGTGGGCAGAGTTTTCCTTTGAACACATCGAGCGCAAGTCTCACATTTCCTGCGAACATCTTCAGCCATTCGGGGCCAATAGAACGTACTACGAATAAGTTCCAGGGTCCTCTCCATCCCTAAATGCCCAAAGTCATCATGCAGGGCCCTCATGGCCAGGGCTCTGTACTTTTTTGGCAGTACTAGTTGTGCTCGTTGCTTTTGTAAAGAGTCGGTGGTCATTCGGTGTAGCACTCCCTGAATCAGTTTTAGTTTGGTCCATTCTCTCAATAGTAGTTTACCCTCCGGGTTAGGTGGGACAACCGCAGCTGGGCTTCGCCCCTCCCTTTTGGCAAGTAGTGTATCACGAATGTCAATATCTTGCCGCTGGGCTTCTTGCCAGTCAGCCGCATTGAGCATGGGCAAAGGAGATTGGTCCAATGCAATATAGTTCACTGAAGCAGAAGGCACGCATTCAGGGGGCAGGCCCAAAGCTTCTGCAACACATGCCTGAAGGCTCTCACGGGCCTCTGGCTCTCGGCAACTCACACTGCAAATAGCTCTCACTCCATCTGTGGGTATCACAGCAACTTCTGGAGCTTGCGGACAGTGGGGCTCATCCTGACTCTGCTTACACATATATTAAAATTTCCCTACTTTTATGCATGTAAAATCTTGGACCATAATGTTACATGAACTTTATTTCTCTTTTTAAGTAAAAATAAAATGTAACATAGTGGAACAAACACTGTACTAGCACCAGAGGGCAAATTGTACACACCCACTGATCCAAATGTGAAATTGCACAGATAGGCACAGATATGTTCACTTGTGCATGCACGTATGGTAAATACTCCATTTTTAAAGGTATTTAGGCACCTAACGCCCATTGAAATCACTGGGAGTCTCACACCTAAACACCTTCAAAATAATGGACCAAAGTGCACACTTAAATCAATAAGAAAAATTACACTGTGGACGTGCAAAATGCTATTTTCACTCTTTCGTAACCTCTTTATTTACCTAACCCCAAAATTACCAAAGCGCATATTCTCAAGTTTGAACATTTAAAACAACCATTTTAACTGACTAGCCATTAAAAAGTGTCTGAAAATATTCTTGAAGTGTGAAACAAATTTATTCAGTTTTAAGTTCAATATATATTTTAACTCATATTTTTAAAAATGTAGCCGAAACGTTAAAATTTCCAGGAACCTTTTAAAACCTGAAAATGGAGGCTTACTGCAGAATGTAATGCTTACTGTTGACATTTATTTAGCCGATCAGCTTAGTTTATGGACCAAATTTTATAGTCTTTATCCAGGCAAAAGTGACATTGACTTTAGTTAAAGGATTTGGCGCTATATTTTTTATTGAATTTTAGGATGTTTGTGCTCAGTCTGGTAAGACTTGGTAACAGTAGCAAGTATTGAGATGTACATGTAGCACATTCACATTAAAGTCTTACTTATTTTATTTCACTTGAGTTATGTCAAGAGAAAGAAAACCAAATATTCTTTAATTTTGTGAATTTCTGTCTGATCACTCTCATTCCTGCATAAGTCAAGACCAACTGCTATCTGTGATTTATGAGGTGACATCCATTTAAAATACCTTGAATTCTGTTTACTTCTGTGCTTTTTGAGTATTAATTTTTTAGACTCAGGACTAGCTGTTGTCCCTTGAGAAAAGGAGGAGATACAATAGGTTCTTTTCTTTGGCTTTCAACTGTTCAACCAACCATAGAATGGTTTGTTGTCAGGTTGACACAACACATCCGTTTGTGCTTCTTCAATACTTTTGCAAGAATGATTCCTGACTTTGGAAACAGCATTTTAAAAAGACTTTATAAATTTATACAGTGTATATACTTACCAACTGTTTCACTTTTTATTGTAAAAATCAAACTAACGCCTTTCTGTTTCCTTATCCTGTCACAAACTCAGATTCATTATATGTGGCATGATTAACACATTGAGTATAAAAAAATGTTTTTTTACCTTTTGTGCCATATTTTCAATTTTGTGCTTCCAGTTTTGCACTTGCATTCATTTGTTCAGAAAAACATTTTTAGGTGCAAATGATAGAATTTCAGTTTCTGTCTACCTGGTTTGATCTGCAAATCAGCTAGGCATTTGAATTCAAATGATTGAGTAGGCATAAATTTAAAGAATGGATAGTTGCCGCTTTTGAAAATATGAAGCTGGTGTAAATGGGCACAGTCCCGCTCACATCAAAGGAGCTATGACAACATATACCAGCTGAAGATCTGGTCCCTGGCCTTTAATTTCCCCCAAAGTCTGCGCCAAGTATATCCAAGAAATTCACTCTTTTGAAGAAATACTGCAGGAAATTTAACTCAATTCAACAAGGGCCTGTCCTGCATTTCTTTCTCAGATCTCAATCCCATTGGAAGCCACTGATTTGAACTGAGATTTTGGCCTAAAAACTACAGGACTCTTGTCACTTAATAATTTGCAACTTTTGTGTACCACCACTTTTAGTCTATTATATTCAACTCTTGGGAATTTACTATGGCAAGTGGCCTAAGCTTCACTAGTCACTATTCCATGTAGTGGTAACACAGTAGCAATTTTGTAGTTATGAATAGGCAGAAGCAAACTTTTATTTCCACCATTTTAGTTTAAGATTTTTTTTTCAAATGTCAGATCATTACATCCAACCAGTGACCAACACATTTAAGAACTGTGATTACTATTTTATAAAGTTTTAATTTTAGTTTGGTCAGTAAGGGAGCCTATCCCTCCCTACCCTTATATTCTTTCAAAAGGTGGGGGGGCGGGGGGGGAATGCAAAGGTTAATTTCTGATTTTTGGGAAGGGGTCTGTTACCATTGTTAGGAGGTGGAGAATTCCTTTTGAAAACCAGAAGGCAGGAAGAGAATAAGTCTGTCAAATATGTAGTCTTCTGAGAGCTAGGGGGTTGATCCAGCTCACACTCCAGTCAATGGGAGGCTGGCCATTGATCTGAGTGGGAATTATATTGAGTCTGTACTATGGATTTTTTCTCTTCATGAGTTTGGAGGAAGTGAGGTGGATCCACCAAATTTCCTTCACATCTATGACCTGCTGGGTGTACAGGCTCAAAGACAGTAGTAGTTTTGGTTTTTTTTAATTGATTTGGGCAGTTTGGGAGCAGGGCAGATTAAAGTCATTTCTTTATTGATATTTCAAAACAGAAGAAGATTTAAAAGGAAACGTAAGATATAGTGAACTACTAGTAAACTTGTAAACTGTGTTATCATCCCCTCAAATATATTACCTAAGTATTGTACTGTCAGTTTCAGTTTAGTGGGGAGGGGATCAAATAAATGGTGGTTTTATATTTAGCTGAAAATACTGGTATAACCCAGAGGTTAAACATGTATCGAGTTGAGAAGAGTCTGCTGTTCTCGCAACATATTTTTAGCATTGCTGTATTGGATTTTACAGAATGTCATAGCTGTCAATAAGATATATTTTCTCTCTCCTCTTTGTCCCTCACTCCCCCTCCTATGATACAGTTTCCTGCCCTTCCTGTCTACGTATACCTTGTGCTCCCCTCTTCAAGGGCACCACCAGGAGAACTGGTGTGTCATGGCACATGCTGTGTTTCAGCACAATGCCTCTTTTCCAGTAGCGTCATTAAAAGCAACGAGAGACTTTTCATGGTTGCAGGGTTAGCTGCACTTCTATCCTCTTCATGGTCTCTGTGAGTGCACCCTCTCAGGTGTTCAGCTTCATGCCTCAACTTGTCAGAGGATGAAATGGAATCACATGATTCTCCAACTCTTAGACCGGGCCTTGGTAAATGAAGTGACCAGACAGCCTTCTTAAACTAAACTAATGTTTAATGTTAACAGTAGGAATAAATCATAACATATGAGGAAAAGAATTTTAAAACAACAAACAACCTACATGCATGTAGGGATGACCCAAGTAATTATAGGCCTGTCAGTCTGACATTGATCCCAGACAAGATAATGAAGGAACTGATACAGGACTCGATTAATAAAGAATTAAAGGAGGGTAAGGTAAGTAATGCCAATCAACATGGATTTAGGGAAAACAGATCCTGTCAAACTAATTTGATTTTTTTTTAAATGAAATTACAAGTTTGGTTGATAAAGGTACTACTGTTGATGTAATACACTTCAATAAGGCATTTGCTTAAGGTACTGCATGACATTTTGACGAAAAAACTTCCAAGATATAAATTAACATAGCACACATGAAATGGATTAAAAGCTAGCTAACTGATAGATCTCAAAATGTAATTGTAAACGGAAATTATCATTGAATGGGTGTGTTTTTAGTGGGGTCCCACAACGATCAATTCTTAGCCCTACGCTATTTATTTTTATTACTGACCGAGAAGAAAACAAAATCATTACTGATAAAGTGTGCAGCTCCATAAGAATGACTAGGATTTGGAGGTTCTAGTCTGGATACCCTGCATTTCCTTCCTAGTACCAGCCAAGTTAAAAAGTTACTCAAAAAAAGGACATGCCAAAGAAGGGCAGGGTCTGCAATCGTTCTTACAGAGGCAGATAAAAAAAGAATGAGGAAGCATAACCCATAACAGAAGGAAGCAGGACAGAAAAGACACTCCAAAATCTTTAGCAAAAAGAGGCTATGCTTTCTTTCCCTTAATTTAAAGAGACAACAGGACAAACACCCCATAAGTTACAAATTGGTGTGCAGAGGGGGAAGAACAGTGATTCCTTAACAAAATTATTTATGCCACAGCAAAATGACGTAGGGGCCTAATTCATAAGCAAGTGCAGTTATGTCATCAAGCAACACAAAATACAAACATCATAAAGGAAAATAATATGTGGTCAGTGATGGATGTCATTAGATTATAGCAATCATGTTAGTATTACTGAACCTAAAATGCAGAATTACAAAATACTCATCAAGATGACCTTAATTCTGTTAAAAAAAATTATTATTCAGGATTTGGATGCTATTTTAGCCCAGTGGTAAAATGAGTTCTATCACAGAGTCTGTTCTATTAGCACTTCAGTACAAACAATTTCATATCTTCTTTATTAAGTTAGTGAAATCCAAACAAATGAAACAATTTTACAGCTATAAGACAGCTAAATCAATTCTAATTTAAAGGGGATGTGACATTGAATTTGCAGGTCCCCATTAAATTTTACTTTCAAGATCTCCCACACATGGTTTTGGAGATGAATGAATGGTTCTATATTTCCCCAAATAGACAAATACTTTTCTTATTTTGAAAAGATTAAATGAAGGCGATTAACACTGAAAAGAATGACCAACGGCCTTCACTGTCTCATTGTATATAAAATTTCCTATAATCTAATTATACTACTCACTGAACTGTTATTTCCGGTATCCTATTGATTATTCAAATCTCATTTTCAAAGCAAATCAGAATTTACTAATGGCAACTACAATCTAACATATAATGACCTTTTGGTTATGCTTCTTCTACATGTTGTCTTTATTCTTGCTCTGGTGCTTTTCAGAGAATAGGGTTATCTGCTACATTGAAAACAAATCAATTTCCTCCTCTTTCATGGTTTTGTTGAATCCCTATGTCTCATTTAAAGAGCTATACTGAAAACACGGAGAAGTCAGCCATGTCTCCAGGAGGGGGGGACCCAGACAGGAGTAAGGGGGCCGAGGCTGGGGCCATAGCTGGGGGCAGGCACAGGGCTGGTGGCCAGGACTCTCGGGTGTGGGACCGGAAGCCCGCGTGCAGGGCCAGAAGCGGAGGCATGGGGCCAGCAGCCAGGACACATGGGTGCAGGGCCAGAAGTGGAGCCCTGCATAAAACCTGGAGGTGCTGCAGCACTCCCCGCACCCCTAGCTCCCGTGCCTATGCATGATTTACCCTTTCTGTAGCATTTTATTTTATTTTTTCTTTGCTGCTTGTTCATGCCCTAAGCAACATTTGACAGCACAGTTAGGATTCAGGTTCAGATTACCTGTAACAGGACCATGACTCTTATTGCAAATTCACCTGACATTGGATGGTTCTGGCAGACACATTAGAAGAGCCTCCTGATTTGGGGAGCTATAGCCTGGAGGTGGAGGGCCATAGAACAAGCTCCAGCAACTCAGAGGTAGGGATATGCCTCCTCACACAGAATCATAGGTTTCAGAGTAACAGCCGTGTTAGTCTGTATTCACAAAAAGAAAAGGAGTACTTGTAGCACCTTAGAGACTAACCAATTTATTTGAGCATAAGCTTTCGTGAGCATAAGCTCACTTCATCAGATGCATGCAGTGGAAAATACAGTGATTAGGCCCTATGATGGTGTCACCATTAACCCAGGAACCTATCCTTGCAACAAAGCCAGTTGACAACTGTGTCCACATATCTATTCAGGGGACACCATCATAGGGCCTAATCACGTCAGCCACATTATCAGAGGCTCGTTCACCTGCACATCTACCAAGGTGATATATGACATCATGTGTCAGCAATGCCCCTCTGCCATGTACATTGGCCAAACTGGACAGTCTCTACGTAAAAGAATAAATGGACACAAATCAGACGTCAAGAATTATAACATTCAAAAACCAGTCAGAGAACACTTCAGTCTCTTTGGTCACTCGATCACAGACCTAAAAGTGGCAATTCTTCAACAAAAAAAACTTCAAAAACAGACTCCAATGAGAGACTGCTGAATTGGAATTAATTTGCAAACTGGATACAATTAACTTAGGCTTGAATGTGTCATAACACAAAGTAAAACTATTTCCCCATGTTTATCTCTCCACACACACACACCCGTACACACACCCCCCCCCGTTCCTCACACATTCTTGTCAACTGCTGGAAATGGCCCACCTTGATCATCACTACAAAAGGTTCCCCCCAGCCCCAGCTCTCCTGCTGGTAATAGCTCACCTTACCTGATCACTCTTGTTACAGTGTGTATGGTAACACCCATTGTTTCATGTTCTCTGTGTATATAAATCTCCGCACTGTATTTTCCACAGCATGCATCCGATGAAGTGAGCTGTAGCTCACGAAAGCTTATGCTCAAATAAATTGGTTAGTCTCTAAGGTGCCACAAGTACTCCTTTTCTTTTTGCGGATAACACAGCTGCTACTCTGAAACCTGTCATTAATTTCCTTTGTTATTTAATGATCATTCAAAAGACTAAAAAACAGAGTATAGATTTTCAACTATGTGGTCTATGCCTTTTAAAATAATGTCTTGACATGGAACCAGGACTTCACCAATAAGGTAATATTTTTGTTTGTTTTCTAACCTTGAGTCGGGTGATTCATCCCTCCCATGTCACTTCCCAAATCTGATTCAGCCTCTCTCGAAGCAACAGTTCTCCTCTGGGATTGAGGAAAAGTACAGTTTCTGACTGGATAAACTTTCCTTCTCGTTATTTTCTTGCATCTCTGCCTCTCCTCTGTTCCTGTCTTCTTTTATCTGCTTTTCTATTTCTTCTGTTGTCTGATGGCCTTTCTTGTCCTCCCCTTTCTCCTGTCTCACCCCATGCTCTTGCAACTCTTCTCTGCTGCTTTGCCATTTCCCCATTCTCTTTATACAACATATATATCCCACTCCCATAAGTACTAGTTAAATGTCCTTGCACAAACAGTATTAACTTAAGATGAAAGGCACCACAGAAGCACGAAGTACAACAACTACTATATAACCTCATTACAATGACGAAGGATCCCACTGAGTAGTCTTCAGTTGCTTCCCACACACTGCCAATGGTGGTACCAAAATTCACAAAGCACTAAAACTTATTGTCAACAGGCATTTTCTTTCCATCCTGCACCAGAACTGTTGATTATTTTACTGGCACTGGGGGTCATGCAACAATATACCCAATCATCCCACACATAGAAAGTGCTTACAAGCATTAAACTCCCCAAGTCTGGCACATCAGCAAATCTGTACTATGGGTCTAAACACAAGGGGACAACTGCTCCATGAAGCTGCAAGTTCACATCCTAATCAAGCTAATGTCTTCTGAGCAAACAGCACTGAGTAGATGAACCTTGTGGAAACAGATTTCAGCATTTAGACTGCAGATCCTGGCTATAGGAATCTGGCAGCCATACCTACTAGTTTCTTCCAAGGGATAAGAGGCAAAAAATCCTAATCCATTCAGCCAATAACTCAAGGTGGGGTGCAGCGTCCACCACTACACTAAAGACAGCCAAAGTTTTCTGTTCCAAAGATGAAAGACATAAGCCCCAAGCTAAGTCATGCTACCTATAGAAACTGACTAGACAGACAGAAACAGCTGCTTAACTAAACAAAATTACTTAGAATTTTCTCAAAATACTCAGTACCACTAGTGAATTTTATGGATTGATGTGTTCAGAAAGTTTCAATTTAGAAAAATTTAAAAAACTGTTTGAGTTATTAAAGAAGAAGAAAGCACCAGAAGGCACCAACTTCTACTTAAACAGAGATCATTAACAACAAGCTGTACTTCCCTCAAATGGTTGTCAATGTCTAGAGGAAGACTTTAACCAGGGACTGTTTCTTTGACTATTGATGTAAATGTAGTTGTCCTTTCCAAATGCATATCTGTCAGGATGTGCTGAACATTCACTGGAACCTCTCACTCTTTTGTCCCTTTAATAGGCATGGAGGTTGATGACCGTTCTAAAAATTGTATCTGAAACTATGAAAGACATGTATTGTTTTTTCTAAGTTAAAAATTATTCTGTATTAATTTGTATTGTTAGGGCCTGTATTTGTATTCAAAGTCCACTGAAGACATGGAGTCCTTCCATTGACTTCAATGAACTTTTAACATGGTCATTCAGAACAAATAAGATTTTTTATATTTTGACCTAATTTTTTCTATAGTATTCCGATAACATAACTGAGGAGCCAATTTCTATCCACATACCTTTAAAAAACAAAAAACAAACAAACAAAAGCTCCAACCTGAAGGGAATTCTTACAGTTGATTTTTACCAATGTCTAAAACCAAGGTTTGAAATGGGAAAACTGACAACTTTAATTAGGGTAGCACAAATGGAGTTCTGACAATATCTCAGTCCTTCAGAAAGGTTTTTATTCACATGTGCTACTTAAATATTTTTTCAGTGTCCAATGTTTCCAAATGCCCTTCAGACTGTGTGTTCTAATTTTAGACAACACAAAGTCATAAGAGAGGAGTTTTCAAATCTGTAAACTGCTAGTGAACATTTATGACTATGTCTCCAGACTAGTCATGGTAATGAACTTCTGGCCCACTTAAAGGCATTTATTGCTTTGGCTATAAAAACCTGAAGCACAAAAGAATTTTTTTTCCTCACTTGACAATCACAGTAGTGTTTTTTGTCAAGCAATAATGGATGACAAGTGATCTAGATTTCAAAAGATAAACATTTAACATCTCACTATAATTTTAAAACATTTTTCTTGATTTTAATAGCCCTTAAACATCAAACTATCCTAATGTACTGAGCTGGAAAGATTAAATCAAAAGAAACAGACTTTTTTCAAAATGTTTATACAACTTTTTAAAAGAAGGGTTACTAGTGCTGCAGTAACTATGGTGGTTCCCAGTCAGCGTAGATCCCACTGTAGGTGCACACGAACGTCATCCACATGAGGTGCATGTTTTTTATTTGTTTTGTTTTGAACAGCAATGTCCATTAGGGCTGCACACACAACTTGTGCCTCCTTGTGCTCCTGTGTGAGGGCATACAGAGCAGAGTGGCCGCAATCCTCCCTCACTTCCCTTGCAGTTCAAAGCCGGTGATAGCGGAGAACTCTGAAAGTGGGGATTGAGGGCAGGTCATGGGTTCCACACTGACAACAGCATCATAAAGATCCACAATTATTGCAGAGTAAGTAACCATTTGTTGTTCTCCAAGT
The DNA here is from genome assembly GCF_965140285.1 of Lepidochelys kempii. NCBI lineage: Eukaryota > Metazoa > Chordata > Testudines > Cheloniidae > Lepidochelys > Lepidochelys kempii. The sequence goes on from NC_136381.1 coordinate 222,713,721, forward strand.
ATATGTCAGTGTGGAACTCACAGACTGTATGTAGCTGGAAAGCAGTACCCCCTCGGGAACCAGGTGGGATGATATGCATGACTGGAATGTTAAAATAAATGTTTATAACCTGTTTAACTAGGGTGAGCAGGTGTCCAGTTTTCGACCAGAACATCCAGTCAAAAAGGGACCCCGGCGGCTCCAGTCAGCACCACGGACTGGGCCGTTGAAAGTCCAGTCGGCAGTGCTGCGGAGGTAAGGCAGGCTAGTCCCCACCTGTCTTGGAGCATCGTGCTGTGCCCCGGAAGTTGCCACTAGGTCCGGCTCCTACACTGGGCGCCCACGGGGCACCACGCACTGCCCCTACCCTAAGCACTGTGCTGGGGGTGGGCGGTGCATGCAGGCAAGAGCAGCACACGCCGCAGAGCCTCTTGCCCCCGACCCCCGATAGGAGTCGGACCTGCTGGCCGCTTCCAGGGTGCAGCACAGAGCCAGGACAGGCAGGCAGCCTACCTTAGCCTCCCCGTTGCACTACTGACTGGGAGCCACTGGAGGTAAGCCTGCACCCCAAACCCCTGCCCCAGCCCTGAGCCCCATCCCTCACCCTGAACCCCTCATCACCGCTCCACGCCAGAGCCAGCATCCCCAGCTCAGAGCCCTCATACCACAACCACACCACACCACAACCCCCAGCCTCAACCCACAGACCCTCCCACATTCCAAATCCCTCCCCCTCACCCCCCAGCCTGAAGCCCCCTCCTGTACCCCAAACCCCTCATCCCCAGGCCCACGCCAAAGCCCACACCCCCAGCCAGAGCACTCACCCCCTCCTGCACCCCCAACTCCCTGCCCCAGCCTGGAGTCCCCTCCCGCACCCTGATCTCCTCATGTCTGGCTCCACCCCGGAGCCGCACCCCCATTTAAAGTCCTCACCCCCTCCCACACCACAACCCCCTGTGCCAGCCCAGTGAAAGTGAGCGAGGGTGGGGGAGAGCGCACCACCGAGGGAGGGAGAATGTAGTGCAAGGGGTGCAGGACCTTGGGGAAGGGGCAGGGCTAGGGTGTTCAGTTTTGTGCCAACAGAAAGTTGGCAACCCTATATTGAGCAAGGATCAAGGGTTCAAAAGAGGAGTGGGAGTGGCACTGTATGTCAAATATGGCATTACCTTTCCCAAGTCACTGACAACTCGGAATGCTTATGGCTCAACGTCCTGGCAGATAAAGCTTGACTGGTAAAGGTAACAGTGTTGATGTAACATACTTAGATTTCCGGAAGGTATTTTACTTGGTACCTGCGAGAGACAAGTTCTTATCCCATCCCTCTGGGCAAAGTCAAGACTTCTGAATGAATCTTTACAACATGAATACCATGTGGATATCTTCAAAGATTTTTATAGATATAATTCCATTCTAAGGGGGTGTATGCACACATGATATTAAAATAATATGGTTTAGAGAGGATGCCTGTGCTCTAACTTTTCATTGTGGGTGTTAGCAATCCAAATGAGGCCTTATCAGTCCCAAGCAAAGTGGAAATGTTTCATTTGTTTCACACAGTACTCCTTCTAATATTATCCAATAAGGCCTTTGCCTCTTTTGTGAGACCACCATATATATTTTAATTTACTCAATTTATAATCCGCTATAATCCCCAGATGTTTTTCTATAATGTATTCTACCACCTGTCCTTTCACCTGTTGCATTATTACTTACTCGTATATATTAATCACTTTACATTTCTTTTTATTAAGTTTAATTTTGCTGGTTGTGGCCAAAGTCTCTAATTTAGTCATGACATTTCATCCTCCACAACATTACATGAAATATTTCTGGGACTACAATCAATCAAATTCCACAAGATCAAATAGCACATATATAAGAAAAAAACATTTAGCACTTGCACCTTCATATGTTTCTAATATCTGGAAATTTGAATGGAGATAATATTCCATCATTTAATTTATTCAATAAAAATGTCATTAACACTATGTGGTGATGATTAATTTCCTGCATAAGCTTTCAGATCATTTTCAGCATTAGTTCTAATGTACTTGAACTCCTTCATGCATGTGTGGGTGCTGAGAAAGCCTAAGTTTGTCACACACAGTGAATCTTTTCTTGAAGGTTTTCAGTCTCACCAGAAAGTTTAGAGTACCAGTCTCCAATATCCAGTAGAATAAGATGTAAATCCACAGTGTAATTTGAGTCTTTAGTTTATTCAGAAAAATATTTCCTAATCATCAAGAGTCACCCACTCTTGCATCCACACCCTTTAAAAAATGTTCATTATTTTCAAAGAACAACCCTCACAAAATCAAGAATAGGTTAACATTATCAGTAGAAAACCAATGCTAGAAATTCCATCAAAAATGAGAAAAGGCAGGCAAGGGAGAGAGATCCAGTGGAAGATATAATCTTCATATTCTTTTCTAGAGCTGGTCAGAAAAATTTCAAAACAAAAAACAAAAAAAATTGTCTTAAGAATTTTGCTTCATTTGAAATATTTTGCAGAAACTGAACATTTGGGGTATGTTTACACTATAGCTGGAAGGGTTTCTCCCAGTGTGGGTAGAGCACCACACGCTAGCTCTCCTTAAAGCAGCACACTAAAAACAACCAGTGTGGCCGCAGCAGCACAGACAACAGCGAGGTCAGGCTAGTCACCCAAGTACAAACCTACCCAGCCCCTTGGGTATGTACTCAGGCAGCTAACCCAACCCACCGCCCAATGCCACTGTGGCCACACTGCCATTTTTTAGCATACTAGCTTGAGCAGAGTAAGCATGTGTCAGCCTATCTGCCCTGGGTAGCATGCTCCCAGCTGCAGTGTTGGCATACCTTTTCATGGGGGGAGAGAGAAAACAGGAGATTTCAAAGGGAAAATACTTTCGGTCACAATTCTCATTTTGAAATAAAGGCCATTTTTCTTCAAAAAACGTTTTTGAACAAGAAAGTTCAACCAGCTCTATTCTTTTCCCTTTTCCCCACTTTGCCTATTGATATGTACTTGCAAAAGAAAAGCCATTTTCCTAATGGGATAAAAGACTGAGATAACAGCCAAACTGGTTTCTAATTGGTTAAAGAATGCTATGTACTCTGAGTATTTCTGCTATTTGAATTATACCTCCTACAAGAACTACACTGCTTTTTAATCCTGGAAAAACTCAGCTGTGAACTTTCATTTATTATACATGACAGCAAATAAGCTCTCCTTCCCCTTCTTTTGAACTCTAGGAAGTATGCAGCATTCAAGCCCAGGAACAACTTTTACAGCCAGGACTTCAGGGTGACATTGATAATTACAAGCCACAGAATATGTTGTAGTTACAGAACTTTCACAACATAAAAAAAAAAAAAAACAACCACATAACCTTCAAATAACAAAAATGTAGAGTCAAACTTTCTCACATATTTTATGGTTAATGTTTAGTACAGTCCATTTTATTCTATCAAATCTAGTGATGATCTATAAATCTATAAATTCATGCAAGTTGAAGAGTTCAGTACAGAGAAACCAGTCATCTGAAAGAAAATATGGCCTGCCGAGTCCATCCATAGTCCAATTATTTTTCCCACCAATGTCAGCAACAATGAGCTTGTTTCCCAGAAAGTGCCTGGTTTTGAACCCCTTTCTCTGCAAAGTAAATGACCACCCTTATAGAAAGAAAAGGAGTACTTGTGGCACCTTAGAGACTAACAAATTTATTTGAGCATAAGCTTTCGTAAGCTACAGCTCACTTCATCAGCTGCACTCAGTGGAAAACACAGTGGGGAGATTTATGTATTTTCCACTGAATGCAGCTGATGAAGTGAGCTGTAGCTCATGAAAGCTTATGCTCAAATAAATTTGTTAGTCTCTAAGGTGCCACAAGTACTCCTTTTCTTTTTGCTGATACAGACTAACAGGGCTGCTACTCTGAAATCTGTCATCCTTATAGAGGAGCACTTCGCTTCTTATCAGTACTACAGAAGCTAACACTGACAGAGTCTTCCCTACTTAGCTCATTTCCAAGGTGCTTTTGCACAAATGGGCTTCCCATTCTTGGAAAAAGCCTGTGGGCTAGTTGACTTTGCTGAGACCCCAACCTGAGAGATTGGCTTATTTTCAGCCTACTACAAGGAGATGTTTTCATCCTAAATCAATCCCTGGTGGATTTTGACATCTCAATGGCAATAATCAACAATACTCCTGAAGTCTATGAAAACTGAGAACCTTTTTGAAAGAGAAAATTCTTGGCACTATTTTGACAAGACCCTCTCTTGGAAACCATTAACAACACATTTACTTCAGTTTCCTCTTCAGAATTGTTTCTAAATCCCCCAAGGGATTTTTAAGGGTCAGAAAAGGGCATTTTAACACTTTACCTAAGAATATTCCCATCTAATTATCTTCAATAGAATCTTTTGAGCTTTAAAATGGAATAGCCTTGTGGAACTCTGGGGCCTCCATCAAAGTCTAGAGACAAAAGAGATAGTCAAAAATTTCCACTGTTGAGTTTTCAATTAAGTATGTCATCAAAAATTTGATTTTTTATTACCACCTCCGTTCAAAAATATGTGCTAGAAATTGTATAGCTATTCAAAATTTTGTGACATTTTGGAAAAAAAAATCACATTCCTTTTTACTATTTTTTCAACCAATTCTAAGGAACAGTTCGCTACCACTATGCAAATAAATGTTGCTCAGACACATGTGGAATTCTTAATTTTCCCCCTTTTCCACCACTAATGAACAGAAGCTCATTTTCTCCCTCAGAGAATTAACCATCCTTCACAAACTGAGGCTCATTTGTGGGGGTTTGATGAGCTACTGACAGATCAAGTCATATGAGATTGGTCTCTAAAAAGCTCTGTAACACACTACAGGAGAGAAAAAGCAAGATCTCAGACACAAACAATTTACTGGGAAGACTTACCTTGTGAGGGGATAAATCTGTGTCTCTGGCAGTAGCCCTGTTTCAAGTTCTTACCTAATGCTATTTAGAGCTGTATATCTAGCTCTGAGACCATCTGAAGAGGTCCTTTTCTCATCCTAATAGTCAATGATTCATTCATGGTAAGTGGTGTAGGGTTCAGCATGTAATTTGCTTCATTTTTCTGTCACTTATTTAATTTTTTTAATTTTAATTTCTTCAGGAAATTTTCTTCTTCAGAGCTGTTTTCTACTATCATCTCTATCAGAGTTAGGAGAACAACTAGAATCAGACTGAAAGGAGGGACCAACAGAGGGTGCCAAACATTATTTTTGGCAAATGGTAGTTGCTGCCGCCTGCAGGGAACATGAGGAACTGCTACCAATTTATCCTGACAGTATACTGGAAGTGCAGAAAGAAGGATAACAAGAAAAGAACTTCAGCCATATTATAGTTTAGAAGTCTACGAGGATAATGCAGTTCAAAAGTTAAAGAGATAGAAGATAAAGAAAAATATGAACCCTCAGCAATAAACAATCATGTGAAAAGAGCAATTTTGTTTAACTCTTCCAAGGAATAAGCAATAGTCAGGAAAAAAAATAAATGCAATTGCTATAATAGAAATCTTAAGATTAAGTATACCCAATAATTTCTCTTAAATACAGACACATGTTAAGAAAGCCAATTTAATTACACATGTAGCATTCTTTTAAAAAAATGTGGCTAAATTTTACCTAATAAAGTCCTAAAGATGAATAAAGTCAGGAATATTATGCAAACAAGTAATTTCTACCCTGCTCTTTCTGCCACCTCAATAATTTAATACTCTTGTACAGCAAACTTCTGAAACACATATACACACGGCACCAATGGATCTCAAACCTGACCAGGATGGACCATCTCCAGTAGTGAAAGAGGAGGTCAGTCTCTACATGGCTTATTTAAGCCTTGACTTCTGTGCTGAGCTTGATAAAGGTGCCAGTTACTGCCAATGTGGTAGCTTTGGTTTGTGAGCACCCATTTAATATAAGGTGTAGATCAGTTATCAAATTATAGCCGGACACAAACTACCTGGGTCCTATCTAGCTACACTTTGCACTTCCTCCAAAATGTTATTAAGATGCAGAGTTAAATGCAGTTTTGATAGCAACCAGCTGATTTCACGATCTCGCAACCCACACCTCAGTATTAAGATGAGCAGGAAACATGGCAATGAGTAATAATTGAGTGATAAGCTCCCGAACACCTCTTTAAGCCTTTCTAAAACAACATATTTAACATTCACTAAAAATCATTGCCGCATGAAACTGTAGATACAACTTTCTAGAACCATTATTTTATTCAGGTATTATTTCTTTTTAGTATTGCAATAGCACTGCAGACCCACAGTCATGGACCAGGACCCAATGTGCCAAGTGTTGTATAAACACACAAAAAAAGATGGTCCCTACCCCGAAGAGCTTACCCTTGTCATCTACAATCCCTTATCTCCTCAGCTGAAGAAAGAGGGATCCCTTCTGATCTTACACTTAGAAGATTTAGAAGTAGCTCCTTCGACTTCAATGGAGCTACACCAGTTTTTGCCCAAAAAGAGAGACATCAAACTTGGACCCAGCTGATGTGTACGGATGACAGAAATATCGTTAAATTTACCCAGTTCATATATGTTTTATGAAGAACATAAGAATGGCCATACTGGGTCAGACCAAAGGTCCACCTAGCCCAGCATCCTGTCTTCCGCCAGGTACCCAAAAGGGAATGAACAGAACAGGTAATCATCAAGTGATCCATCCCCTGTCACCCATTCCCAGCTTCTGGCAAACAGATGCTAGAGACACCATCCCTGCCCATCCTGGCTCAATTGATAGGCCTATCCTCCATGAATTTATCTAGTTCTTTTCTGAACCATGTTGTAGACTTTGCCTTCACAACATCCTTTGGCAAGGAGTTCCACAGGTTGACTATATGTTGTGTGAAAAAATACTTCCTTTTGTTTGTTTTAAACCTGCTACCTATTAATTTCATTTGGTGGCCCCTAGTTCTTGTGTTATGAGAAGGAGTAAATAACACTTCCTTATTTACTTTCTCCACACCAGTCATAATTTTATAGACCTCTATCGTATCCCCCCTTAATCGTCTCTTTTTCAAGCTGATAAGCCCCATTCTTATTAATCTCTCCTCCTACGGCAGCTGTTCCATACCCCTAATCATTTTTGTTGCCCTTTTCTGAACCTTTTCCAATTCCAATGTATCTTTTTTGAGATGGGGCAACCACATCTGCACACAATATTCAAGGTGTGGGCGTACCATGAATTTATATAGAGGCAACATGATATTTTATGTCTTATTATCTATCCCTTTCTTAATGATATAAATACTCCAGAAATGGATAAAAGTATGTTACTTTGTGCCAGTTTGATTAATGCAGTAAAATACTATGCCTAAAACTACGTAGGTGTATTTTTGCTTGTAGTATATGGATAAAAATGCCACCCACCCACATCAACGCTGAAAGGGGAAAGTCCCAGCAGCAAGGGAGGGAGATACTCAAAGGACAATAGGTAGCACCTCCCCCTGGGAGTCTCTAGCGTCTATTGGACTGCTGGGGGAGAAGGGTGCTGATTGGCAAGCATTCCCCAGTTCCCAGGATTTAGCCGGGTGCAAGGGCCATGTGGTGTTTCTTTCCATTCCGTTCCAGCAAAGAAAAGGTTACTCAGCCGCTTCCAGCAGCAGCGGCCACCCTTGTCCTCCTCCTCAGGATGCAGAGGAAGATGGTAAGGATTCCAGGGCCCCTCTCCCCAGGGGCAGAGGGTGTGCCCAGTGAGGTGGTCCCTCCCCAGCAGGGTGCTCATACTCCTGACCCCCAGCTTTGAGGCTCTGCCCACTATCAGAGCAGGAGCACCCCTGGGGAGGGATGTCATGCTGGCTTCCTGTCCACCCTCCCTGCTAGAAGGGGGGCAAGGGCCACATGGTGAAGCCGCTGGGGAGGAGAACAAGGTCATGTGGTGCCATTACAGTGGCTGTGAGGGGACTTGTGTCCCCGGTGGCCCTACCAGAGCGGGGTCCACTGCTTCAGCTCTCCACCTCCCACCACCCCCGGGTTGACAGGAGGAGAAGCCACAGGCATACCACAGCTTCTGCGGGAGCGCACTACTCCTTGCATCCTGCTACCCACCCCCCAATTCCGGCTTCCTGTGGAAGGAGAAGAGGGGCTTGCGGGGCTTCGACAAGACAGACGGCTGGCAGGCCTGCAGCTGCCCACTCCAGGAGCTGCTCTGAAATAGCCAGGCAAGATGCACCCCCCTTTGGGGTGAGGCAGCAGAGGTCAGGGCATAGGCAGTAGGAGTGCTCTCCCAAAGACATGGGAGGGACGCTGCATTGCCCTAATGCAGACACTAAGAGTGGTGGCCTCAGAGGTGGGCGAGGGCCAGTGAACTGCGGGATTGGGATCAAGGCCCCATGGGGAAGGATGTGCTCAGTCTTTCCAGGAATGGAGCTCAGGCAAGGACCAATGGCCTGCAACAGGCGCAGAAGGGGAGTCACAGGTTGAGGAGAGCAATTGGGCAGGAGCCAAGACCTCAGCAGAGACAGTTCATTTTGCAATTGGTGGTGAGTCAGAAGAGTCTGTCCTTCTTGGTTGGGACCCAGAATCCCTCATATAGGAGGTCCACAGGATGGATTCATGGTATGAATTTGAGGATAGTGAGGGTCCGAGCCTCACAGGGGTGGATGAAAATGACAAGGAGTGGGTGAATGCCTGAGCCTGTACCTCACTCCCATAACCCACCAAGAGTCCAGCAGGCATCCTCAGGATGCAGCGGTGGAGTTTGTCAGCAGACCTCAGATACTGAAGGTGGTGATTGCGAACCTCGGCGCTCAGGGATCTGGGCAATGGAACAGGTCCTTCCTCCACTGCACGCCCCACCCTCAAGGGACATGGGCTAACCTGGCAAAATCATTGGGTTTGGTGGTCCTTAGGTTGGGCAGCCTCCCTGATAACAGTGGGTCCCCCTCAGACAAGGGGGAGTACTGTCACAGATTTGGGTGGAACTGATATCCCACAAAGGAATACAGAGCCATTAGGGAGGGACCTCTACCCATCCCCTGCATATCAACAGATGGCATCATTCCTAATGAAACACAATCAGAAGACACAACAGCTGATGTCCCTAGAGCTTATGAGGATCCGATTGCCCACTCAGGAATCATCTGTCTAAAGTGGTTAAAGAAAACATTTGGAAAGGGGAATACGTGTATTTATTTGCTTTGCTGTTCAGGGAAGGGCAGACAGAGGAAGGGGGCAAAAAACACAAAAACAAGGACAAACCCCACAGACCTAAGGTGCCTCAAACGTTCCAGAACCAGACCTCAGCCTTTCACAGTTATGTGAGTATAATTTGTGTGAGGAACTCCAAGAAGTGTATTTCCTTAAGTAGGAGGATTTAATAGCAAGGGCATATGCCACAAATGAGGGGTAGCATGGTTAAGGTGTGACAGAGAATTTAAGCAGAGCCGGATTTACCCTGTGGTAAAATAGACCAGGAATTTTGGCTGCAGTTATTGACTCGTTATTGTCCTACCCAGCTGGCATTCACAGACAGTGGGTTACTGGTGCCAAAACTTTGGTTTCAAAATGCAGATCTGAAAGCCAATGCGTGCTTTGCATTAACTATGGGAAATGTTTTCGTTCCCATGCAGATTCAAGCACCACTGTTGGAAGCACGGGGGTCAGCATAGTGCACTCTCCTGTTATGGGAGTAAAGGGCAGTTCCATCAGGGAAGTAGGAAAGGGGTTGGGGATTGGTCCTGCTTTGAGCAGGGGGTTGGACTAGATGACCTCCTGAGGTCCCTTACAACCCTGATATTCTATGATTCTATGATCCCAGTGCTTTAGGAGATGCTACATGGAACTATGGAAAAGGCTCCTTCCTTCTCCAATAAAAATACAGGTGTTATGGAACTTGTTATTGGACTGCCCTAAAAAAAAAAAAGATGCTCATTATTTATGAAATGGATTTTCAGCTGGTTTTCAAATCCCTTAAGAAAACATGAAGTGTCATTCTAAAGGACTTGAAGCACCTTAGAGACTAACCAATTTATTTGAGCATGAGCTTTCGTGAGCTACAGCTCACTTCATCAGATGTTTACCGTGGAAACTGCAGCAGACTTTATATACACACAGAAATCATGAAACAATACCTCCTCCCACCCCACTGTCCTGCTGGTAATAGCTTATCTAAAGTGATCAACAGGTGGGCCATTTCCAGCACAAATCCAGGTTTTCTCACCCTCCACCCCCCCCCACAAATTCACTCTCCTGCTGGTGCTAGCCCATCCAAAGTGACAACTTTAAGAGTTGTCACTTTGGATGGGCTAGCACCAGCAGGAGAGTGAATTTGTGGGGGGGGGTGGAGGGTGAGAAAACCTGGATTTGTGCTGGAAATGGCCCACCTGTTGATCACTTTAGATAAGCTATTACCAGCAGGACAGTGGGGTGGGAGGAGGTATTGTTTCATGATTTCTGTGTGTATATAAAGTCTGCTGCAGTTTCCACGGTAAACATCTGATGAAGTGAGCTGTAGCTCACGAAAGCTCATGCTCAAATAAATTGGTTAGTCTCTAAGGTGCCACAAGTACTCCTTTTCTTTTTGCGAATACAGACTAACACGGCTGTTCCTCTGAAACCTGTCTGAAGGACTTGAAGTCCATTAAAGACTTTAAGCAAATAGTAAGGGCAAAGATCACCACAGAGTGGCAGCAGGGAGAGTGGTGGGCCCTTTCCAATGCACTCCAGCACTAGAATTGTGCATATCTCACTTGTGTGTGCTACTGAAGAAGGCAAAGAGGGAATACAAGCTTATCCATCACCTATCCTACCTATAGGGCTCATCAGCTGTGTTCAGTGAGATATTCATCACTTGATACTGTGCTAGCCATGAATAGGGAGTGGGGCCCTGTGGTGCTGTTGGCAAAATGCAAAATCAAGTCTGCATTCCAGTTGCTTCCAATGCAATCCCAGGGACTTTAACCTGCTTGGGTTTCAGTTTGAAGGCTGTTACTATTTTGATAAAGCCAGGCCCATGGGGTGCTCTGCATCATGTATCGCTTTTGAAAGATTCTGTGGGCAACTGCATGAGATTGGCCTGAATCACAGGGTGCACTCTGTCAAAAACGTCTCATTTGCCAGAAAGGTTAGGGACTGGCAACTGTGATACATGATTCAGGCCTTTCGGAACCTAGCGGTGTGCCTCAGAGTCCCCCGGGCCACAGAAAAAACAAAAGGCCCTACCCAAAGTTTAATGTATCTGAGTATCCAACCGGACAATTTAGATATTTTCTAGGTTACCCATACAGAAGTTGGAATCGGTCAGGGTACTGATACAGGCTCTCAAAGGAGCAAAGAAAATTACACTGACAGAACAACAGGTGATCAAGAGGCACCTAAAATTTATATGCCAGGTGGTGGCTCCCAATTGGGCATTTTGTGCCCATCTGGCGTCAGCCTCCTCTGGAGTGCGAAAACCCCACCGCTTTATCAGAATGACAAGGGGGACAAAAGAAGACTTTAAAGCATGGGAAGTATTCCTAGAAGAGTGTAATTGGGTTTCAATATGGTGCTCAAACTGGTGGATCAAAACTGAGCTGCAGGTACAGTCTAACACCTCAGGAGGCACAGGTTTGCGGGGGGTTACTTTCAAGGAGAGTGCTGTGCATAGAGGTGGCCAGAAAGTTTGGTGGCTCAGGGTATTACGCCTTCCTTGAATTTTTTCCCTAGTCACTAGTTGGAGAGAAAACTTTCAGAACAAAGAAGTCCAAAGTTCTGATGCAAGAACCAATTTGCAGTCCCTATTGTCAACAGACAGTCAGCTAAGGCTGGTGAGGGCTTCATTTTACACTGCCTCCGGTTTAACATCCTTTTTCATGCAGTGCATGCCCCAGGAGTGGATAAAGGTGATGCTGATGTTCTATCTCAATTTCAGGACGACAGATTCCAACGACTCTGAGGGCTTATAAGGCCAGCTATTCAGATTTCATGGAATTTAGGACACAGGCAGCGCTACACCGTAGGTGGCCCATATCCACATACAAGACAGTTTGGTGTTTTTGACCCACTGGGATTTGGCTCCCTTCACTATCTCTGGCCAGCTGATGGGCCTGTCCTACTGGAGTAGGTTGGTGCATTTTCCAGACCCATGTGGGCACTTCATAGTGAGGAAACTCTTAGAAGGGTGATCCAGGAAAGGTGGGTGCCAAAGGAACAACAAGTAACTTAAAAGTCTTACCGGTACGGGTGCCTGGCTCTGGCCCCCTGGAAGGGGTGGGGCTGCGGGGGTCAGCTTCCCCCAGCCACCCCTTCTGCGCTGCCCAGCCCGTGCCACACAGGGCTCCAGCATCGATTTAAAGGGCCTGGGGCTCCAGCCACTGCTGCAGTAGCAGCGGCGGCGATTGGGAGCCCCGGGCCCTTCTAAATTGCCAGGCCCCGGGGCAGCTGCCCCTTTAGCCGTCCCCATCAACGGCCCTGGGAAGGGGGGGGAAGGGCAGCGACATTAAAGCACTGCCAAATGTCGGTTGTGTACAGGTCCATACCGTTGGCCACTTCTTACCAGTACGCTGTACCGGCCCACTTTCACCTCAGTTACCCATACCACGGAAACCCTGACGGGATTAGTATAGGCTCTGCTGTGGGTCTACAGCTGTGGGGAATAGGCCATTTTATTTAAGGAGGCATTTGTTGTTGCCTTCTTTGGCACTTTTAGAGTGAGTGAGCTGGTGCCGATGGCAGCTGCAGACAGGTCCCAGGATACCACAGACATGAATCTCTTTGCAGGAATGGTGTCCCAGCACTTAAGGTACTTAAAAACAGACCAGAAAGGAAAGGGGGTTTACGTAGTGTTGAAGGAATATGCAAATGGGCACTTGTGCCCCATAAAGGCAAGAAGAGCCTTGCTAAAAATCCAGAGTCTGCAACCAGGACTGCTGTTCATACACGGTGATGGCAGCTGCCTGACAAAGTACCAATTCAGCGTGGTACTGAAAAAATCCTCCGGCTACTGCGGTTTTGACCCACCAAAATTTGGTAGTCATCTTTCAGGATTGGGCCAGCGACATCAGCAGCTGTAGGGGGATTTGGTCCATAGCAGGTGCAGGCAATAGGTTGTTACAGGACCTTCATCTGCACCACAGAAAAGATGGCAGGGAACGTCAAAACATAACTAACCCAATGTGCTTGTTTGTTCCATAAGCTATGCAGAGCCTATGCATTATCTGGATCTGTGGCACTCTATAGTGCATTAGACCCACAAGAGGCCAGCCAGGATGGCAGCTGGATTTCAGCTGGGCTTCAGGGCCAAAGCAGTTTGCATCAGTAGTTCGGCAAAGAGGGATGCACGGGGATCAGCTCATGCCACTTCTGCACTCAGTGACAAGCAATGCGCACCTACCTCACATCCTGGTTATTCACCTTAGGGAGAATAATCTCGGGGGCTGTACAGGAGTTTACTTAAGTGACAGAATCCAGAGATATGTTAGCTTAATTAGGCAATCATGGCCGGAGATGAGGCATGTCCAGACTTACCTGTGGATCTGTCTGGGAGCTGCAGACCTAGCCCACATGGACAAGGCTAGAAAGACAGTGAAGAGAAGTCACCAAGATATTCCTGGACACAGGGGTTCAGTGATACAGCACAGGGACATCCATTACAATCAGCCAGAAGTTTTCAGGGATGATAGTGTACATATGTCAGATGGGAGTGCTGATATATGGCTATAGTATGTGAGGGAATGGATTGGGCAGGAATTGTGATACCAGGAAATGTGGCTGGGTGTGGGCAGTGAACGAGCTAGTCACTGGCACCCTCTGTGGCTGGTTTCCAGTTAAGAGAATAAAATGAATGTTCCCAGAGATAAAAAAGACATGGGATTTTGGTAATGGGCTTTTGGCTCAAATGATAGGGTGAGACCTTGTGGCATTCACAGGTCAAAGTCCCCACCTTGCTGCACCCACTCAGGAGAGCCTATCCTACATAATGGTTATATAATAAGAAGCCCTGTAACCCTGGCATCAGTTACAGATTATATGGTAAGGAGCCACGTAAGCCCTGCACGGGAATCAATTAAATACTTGGTATAGGAGAGCATGGGTGATGAGCAGGTAGCGCCCCTCCCTTGTGTTTAATAAAAGTTGTGGCCTGACACTTAATTCCAAGCACGTGTCCATCCTCATTTTGCCACTGTGTCCACATCAACTGCATTTATCCCATACAAGTTTCAATTTATTCTCCTCTCACTGCAGACAAGTAACTAAGCACATGAAGTGGGGAATATACTCTAGCAGGTTTAATATAAACAATCCTATACTTTCTGATGAATTTTGGATAAAAGGAAATTTTAGAACCAGAAGGTAATAAAAAGCATTTGAACTCAAACCAATCCAGTTTTAAGACTCAAATAAGAGATCTCAATAAAACACAGATTTTTAACACACTAACATCTGTCTATGAAAATCCCCCAAGTCTCTTATTCTTGTGCTTTTGAATGAAAGAATCTTTTGTCACTAACAGTCAAAAGTTAATATGGAAAAAACTTCGCTCCACATCTGTACTGATATGTCAGTTCTGTAATACTGCCAGCTTCTGATCTCATGAAGGCTCTCACTTACTGCAATCTGTTACAGTATTCTCTTTCTCCCTCGGCCCCAGCACAATTTCTTGTTTTGTTTTATTCTTTAAGTCCTGTACTGAAATTTTACACTGAAACATGCATACACATTGCACTCTTTGTTATAACAATTTGCAAATATTCAAGGCACAACAGCATGAAAAATTGTTGCAGCTTTAACAAACCTTTGTCCTTTCATTTAAAAAAAGCCTCAGACTGAAATTGTATTCTTCTATGCCATTTGAGACTTTATATTCAGTGAATTCCTGTATTTAGCAATTACATTTTCTCAGTATACAAGTACATAACTTTACTCTGTAGGCTGATAATCTGGTGGGAAAAAACATTTTTTAAAAATGTTGAGTACTATCCTATTATCATTTTGTGGCAAGTTTGCCGCCTACATTAAAACCCACAGATACTGGACATCAAAAAAGACCTGTGTTAATATACCAGCTTGTTTCCAGAAGAACACAGTTACTCCTTTTGTATTCAATTCAATGGCATTTTCGTCACTCTCAGACTTCAACAATTGAAACTGCAAAGAACCTTGTGTTTAATTGTATTTACTCATGATATGTTTAAATCTATAGGCTACAAAAACACAACTTCTATAATTTTTTAGTTCTTATGTGCATTGCAATTTGGAATATAAAGTGTTATATAAGTGCTAAGCTGTAGTGCTAATTTTAGTCAAAAACTAGTGCTTAAATACATTTAAGTACTGTTTGAATTTTTTAAAACTAGGTACGATGTGTCAATCAAATGCTGAAATTTTCCACCAGAAAGTGGGACATATTAAATTAGTTAAAATAATGTTGTTTTCTTCTCTTTAAAGAAACGGGTTAATATAAAGTACACAAAATAATTTTACAACAAACATTTGAAATGGAAAACAATTTTGTTTTAACTGATAGTAATTTCATTTTGAGCCAAATCTGCTTGCTTTACTCACAATAAAAGTCCAATTTGTCTCATGTGAATAAGGCAAAGAACCACCAGATCCTTCATATATAATCAAAATTGGTCAAACTAGGACATACCAACTAATGCAGCAAGTACAACTGACATCTTTGGGACTTTCATTGTAAAAATGACTCCAGCAAACAGATTCAGTAGGGAACAGCTAAGCCACCTCTTCAAGACAATTATAAATGTGAAAGGTTTAAGTAAGTTTTTTAAAACTAAAAAATGAACAATTACCTTGCGTAACTGTATTCACTGTTACTTGCAATTTCAGTTATTCTACTAGGCATATTGTTTTTAAATGACCAGACAGAGAATATTTACTAACAGACACCAAGAAATGGTGAAGAGATACGATTATATTCTTCATTTCATGTGCATGCATACCTCCAATTACGACAAAAGGAGGTTATAAGCCCATATAGAAGGGAGACATTAATTCCAAGAGCATTCATGAGATGTCAAGCCTATCCTGTCCCATAAGAAGGATGGAAAACTTTTCCTTACTATTAAAAATATTGGGGAGGAAGAGAGGATTGTTATTTAAGCCTTTTATTAAGGAGTCGTACAGATGATCAGATCTAGCAACCTCCTCTAGATCTATGTGCCAACTAGATACTCATGACAGGTTATGATTCAGGAAGCCCCAGTAAAAAAAGAAAACTCTATCTTATGATCCACTATTAGCCATATTAATCGTCCCTTCTCTTGCTCATACATCCAGACTAGATGCAGGTCAACTGCCCTTAGTTGAACTATGCATAGTTATATTCTTGGACTCTTTGCATCACAGTTTTTTCTATATTCTATATTTTGTATTTTCCATTTTCTCCATCATTCTAGAGCTCACAACTAAGCTTTTAAGAGGTATCCACACACCAACATGTCTATACAAATACCTCAGTACTTTACAATCTTCCCTATTCTGTTTTTGTAGGTTTAATTTCTGAAAAAATAATAAAATGTTATTAAAATCCTGTGCAGCCCCCAAGGCAAAGTGCATGTAAGTAGCTTACCATTCTTAAATAGATTACTGTGGCCCAGTCTGCATTAAGGAAAGTCTCACTGAGGTGGCTACATAAGTACCTCTAAGGGGAACAGAAATTTGATAAAGGGCTCTTCAATCTAGCAGACAAAGGTATAAGAAGACCAATGGCTGAAAGCTGAAGCTAGACAAATTCAGACTACAAATAATTTTAACCATTGGAACAACTTACCAAATGGTTATGATAGATTCTCCGTCCCTGGGAATTTTTATACCAAGACTGGATGTTTTTCTAAAAGATATGCTCCATTCAAACAGTATTAATTCAGGGAAGTCCTATGGCCCGGGTTATATAGGAGGTCAGATGAAATTATCATAATTGTTCCTTCTGGCCTTACATTTTATGAATCTATGAATGTAGTCGCTCCGCTGCAATCCCTTAATGTAGGCACATTGCATCAACACAAAGCAGGGTTTACACCGGCATGTTATCAGGTAAAATGGCATCAGCATCAACCCTGTTTTGCACTGGCACATTGAATCTACATTAGGGATTTACATCAATGTACCTTTGACTAGTTACACAGGTGCAAATTTTCTTAATATAGACAGGGCCTGTAACACTAAGCATTCTGAGACTGGCTTAACTGGAAGCATCCCGACCTCTAGGCATGGCAGTTGTGAAAGTATGCCATCTTTGTATGGAATCTTAAACAGAAGTCCCTTATGCCCATCTGGTGGATGTGCATGTAAAAGTTAATGTTGTGATGTTTCAAAAAGAGTGGAGGATAAACATGCTGGAATGGCCAACATTCATTCTCTAAGTAAATACACTCAAAATCAGACTACGAATGGACATGATAAAACACATCAAATACAGGTCACGGTTTTCAGAAGTGGCCCTCTGATTTTGGGTGCCTCAGTTTTTGGGTGCATTAACTCAAGACACCTAGGGCCTGGTTTTCAGAACAGCTGAACCTACAACTCCAGATAAGATATGGCTGCTCAGTATTTCTGAAAAATCAAACCTTTGATCCAACTGTCATCCTCCCTCTCTCCCCCTTCCTTACAACTAGCTCATCTCTTCTTCCTGGCTACCCTCCCCCAGCCACAGTTCCTACCAACTCTGTCTACTTATCTTTCCCTCTCCACCCAGACCTCCTCCCTCCTCTTGCCAGCAAAAATACAGGTCCTACATCTCCATCCTCCTGCTCACTGGTGCCATTTGCCTCAACTCTGGCTCCTCCCTTCCGTCTTTGCCTCTCCACCTCCCATACTTTTCTTGCCACCTCCACCATTCCTAACCTCATGCCCATCCGTTGCTTTCCCTGCTCCCTCCTCTTGCTATCTCTGGAATGCCCACTCCATCTCCAAAAAGATCACAGCCCCAACTCTTCATTTCTCATTCCCTACCGCTCTTGACTCTCACAGTGACCCGAATCCCTTCACTGAACACTGCCTCTGCAGCTGCCCTCTCTTATAGAGGCCTCTCTTTCTCTCATACTCCACGCCATGGATCAGACCATTGGGAGAAGGGGGTTGGGATTCTCCCCCATTCCTGCCACTTCCCCTCGTCCCCTTCCCACTGTTTCTTCTCATTTGAGCAACAGTGCATCTGACTCTTCTCTCCTCTTCAATGTTGCTGTCATCTAGCGCCCCCCCTTCTCTCCATCAGCCTTCCCCTCTGATTTTGAGTCCGAGCTCTCACTCTTTCTCTTCTGACAATCTCCCCCACTCATCCTCAGAGACTTCAGCTTCCATATCGATGACCCATCTGATCCCTTAGCTGCACACTTCTTTGTCCTCGTGTCTCATTTGACCTGACGTCCTGGTTTAACTCCCCAGCCCATCAAAAGAGCCATTCACTCAGCTTGGTCTTCACCAAGCCCTGCTCTCTCTCTGATCTCTCTGTGAGTTCTCCCTCTCCAACCATGACCTGGTCACTTTCAGAATCGCCCATCAGCATCCCCCACCTCTTACTCTGTCACTCAGCTTTTCCGTGTCTCCAGGCCATCAGCCCTGACTACTTTTCGCCTGCTATCAGCCCTTTCCTCCCTGCTCCTCTTCCCTTTCTTCCATTGATATGGTTGGTGAGTCTCTCCATGCCTCATTTGCCTCCACTCTTAATTTTTTGTCCCCCTCTCCCATCACAAAGTTTGCCTTGCCAACCCCCATCCCTGACTCTCCACAACATCCACTTCCTCTGCTCCTGTTCTTGTGCTACACTGTCTCTGGAGAAAATCCCCTGACCAGGCTGACTTCCTCTACTATAAATCATTTTCTCCTTCTTTGGTTCTGCCATCTTCCTTGCTAAACAACTCTACTTCTGCAATTTAATTGAATCCCCCACTCACAGTCCCAGGTGCCTTTCTGGCACCTCTGATTCATTCCACAAACCCTCTCCTCCTCTGCTTCCAATTCTCTCTCTGCAAGATCTCACTGATTTCTTCTAAGAAAAAACTGATAAAATACAAGGCGACCTCTCCACTCCACTCAGCATGCCTTCTCTTCCCAATTCCCCGCCTACATTTCTCCTCTCCTCCTCCTCTGCCACAGACACTGAAATTTCTCACTTGCTTTCCTCCTCTCACCCCTCCACTTGCGTCATGATCCCATCCCATTTTGTGATCTCCCTGGGATACACTCTCATCCCCTCCCTTACTCTTCTCCTCTAACCCTTCACTCTCTCTGGCTTTTACCACAGAATGTAAGCATGCTTTAGTCTCTCCCATCTTAAAATACTCCAGTCTTGACCACATTTACCTCTCCATCTCCCATTCCATTTCCTTTCATCTCTAAGTTTATTGCTGTTCACAAACACTTTTTGGAGTTCCTCTCCTTCAGTTCCATCCTAGTCCTTCTCCAATTCAGCCTCTGCTCCTTGCACTCCACTAAAACTGCTCTTGCCAAAGGTAGTATTTACCTCTTCTTAGCCATATCTCAGAACCAGTATCCATCCTTATCCTCCTTGACCTGTCAGCTATCTTTGACACAACAGATCATGTTCTTCTTCTTGAAATATTGTCCTCCCTTGGCTTCTGTGTCTGCCTTCTCCTGGTTCTCCTCCTACCTCTCCAATTGCTCCTTCAGCATCTCCTTTGGAGGATCCTTCTCATCCACCCTATAGCTTTGTGTCAGGGTTCCACAGGGTTCTGCCCTTCGTTTCCCTTACCTCTGGGTAATCTCATCTGCAAACACAAATTCAACTACCATCTCTATGCAGACAACCCACTAACCTGCCTCCAGACCTCTCTCCTTCTGCCCAACCGAAAATCGCAGCCTGTCTCTTTGACAATTTGTGGGTGCCTAGTCATCAACCAAATTCAACATGGCTAAAAGAGAGCTCTTAATCCATGCCCTCCCCCACTGAAGCCCTTCTCACTGCCTCTTTTCTCAGTCACAATGGACAATATCTCTATCCACCCTGTCAATGAAGTCCATAACCTGGGCATTAATCTTCAACACAGGCTTCTCTCTAGTTCCTCACATCCAGACTACATCTAAATCATGCAGATTCCTTGTGCCTAAAATCTGTAAGATATTACTTTTCCTATCCATCTACAACAGTGGGGTCGTGATCTTTGACTAGGGGACCCAAGCACTATACAAATAATAATAAAGCAGAGGCCAGTACCAAAAAATGTTGTCAATAAAATAAAATATGATTTTTGTATGGAAGACCAAATGAAAGAACAGAGGTCAATAAGATGAGAAAAGGGTTAAAACTTTAAGGAAAAAAATGCTACATGTGATAGGAAGTTCCTAAAACCAGTCTATTAACCTAAAATACTTTACACAGACTGGATCTTCTGTCTAGAACCTGGTAATTACAGGCAAGTAAGCCTAACTTCAATACCAAGAAATTTGATTGAAACTATAGTAAACAGGATTATCAGACACACAGATGAACGTGATTTGTTGGGGGAAGAGTCAATGCAACTTTTGTAAAGGGAACTCATGCCTCACCATTTTACTAGAATTCTTTGAGGGGGGTCAACAAACATGTGGACAAGGGTGATCCAGTGGCTATAGTATACTTGGATTTTCAGAAAGCCTTTGACAAGATCCCTCACTAAAGGGTCTTAAGCAAAGTAAGCAGTCATGGGATAAGAGAGAAGGTCCTCTCATGGATCTGGTTAAAAAAAAGAAAGGAAACAAAGGGTAGGAATAAATGGTCAGTTTTCACAATGGAGAGAGATAAATAAAGTTGTTCCTCAGGGACCTGTACTGGGACCAGTGCTGTTCAACATATTCATAAATGATCTGGAAATAGGGTAAACAAACAAAGTTTGCAAATGATACAAAATTACTCAAGGTAGTTAGTGCAAAGAGATTGCGAACAGCTACGAACGTATCTCACAAAAGTAGGTAACTGAGCAAGAAAATGGCAGATGAAATGCACACTATAAAACAAACAAACAATCTCAACTATCAATACAAAATGATGGAATCTAAATTAGTTGTTACCACTCAGAGATCTTGGAATCATTGTGGATAGTTGACTGAAAACACCTGAACAACATGCAGTGGCAGTAAAAAAAAGCTAAAGGAATCATTTGGAAAGGGATAGATAATAAGATAGAAAATATCATAATGCCACTATATAAATCCACGGTATATGTCCACAACTGAAATATTATGTGCAGTTCTGGTCACCGCATCTCAAAAAAGATATATTTGAAATGGAAAAGGTACAGAGGGAGGCAACAATAATGATTAGAGGTATGGAACAGCTTCCATATGAGAGATTAAAAAATCTGCAACTATTCATTTTAGAAAAGAGATGACTAAAGGGGGGATATGATTGAGGTCTATAAAATCATGACAGGTGTGGAGAAAGTGAATAAGGAAGTGTTATTTACCCCTTCACACAACAGAAGAACTCAGGGTCACCCAATGAAATTAATACAGAGCAAATTTAAAACAAACAAAAGTAAATATTTCTTCACACAATGCCACAGTCAACCTGTGGAAATTGTTGCCACGGAATGTTGTGAAGGCCGAAACTATAACTGGATTTAAAAAAGAATTAGATAAGTTCAGGGAGGTTATGACCATCAGTGGCTATTAGCCAAGATGGTCACGGATACAACTCCATCCTCTGTGCGCCCCTAGGCCTTGGACTGCTAGATGCTGCGACTGGATGACAAGGGATGGATCACTTGAGGACCGCCCTGTTCTGTTAATTCCCTCTGAAGCAGCTGGCATTGGCCACTGTCAGAAGACAGGATACTGAGCTAGACGGATCACTGGTCTGACCCAGAACTGCCATTCTTATGCACTGTATATGTTCAGTATCTCATCACCTGGAGGATTTGCCATAATGTCAAAGACAGGAAGAATGTCTTTCTCAAGTATTTATATTGGATATAAAATATTCTACCAGTAATCAACAAATTGGAAGCATTGAAGCCTTTATGGTACATTCAAAAGCACTTTTTTTTGTTAACAAAGCCCTTTGGTAAGAATTTAGATACTCTGTTTTATCTTCTGTAAAATTTATTAATTCTTCATTTTATGTTTAATTTATATTTTGTCTGATCTATTTTAATATAGTAACAAAAAGTTTACATTAAACTGGGTATTTTAGTTCATTTACTTTACTGCTGTGAAGTACTGGTTAATATTTTGTCTGGTATACAAAGCAGTTTTGTAGGCTGCCCCAAGTTAATGTTTTCAGTCAGTAAATTTTGGCAAGTCAATAAATAATGATATGATTTGACTAGAACTGGCATCTAGATCAAGGTCAGGAATTGCAAGGGTGAGCTCACATTCATGCTGTCACACTCTTTAAGTAAATGTCCCATTTTGTTGCTTGGTTAGCTGTGCGGAACTCACTTTCCCCTCACCAAAATTCCAGGACCAACCCCTGTGACTTCCATTGATGCAAGGGTAGAAATATTTAAGGAAATTTCTTCCAATCTGCCCTTTTAGAATTTATATAATCATGTACATTTATTGTACAATATGACCAAGTGTTATACTGAGGCTAAGATGAAGTGTTATAAAGGGATTTGCAGAGACAGAATTGAAGGCCGAGGCACAGATGGCTAACTCTGAACACTTCTCATCCCCCAGGCACAATGTCAGATTTAAGGTACAACCAGGAGAGGAGAATCAGAACATCTTACTATTCCAAAACCATTATTAGAGTTCTGCAAGATAAACTGAACTTAAAGCACTGCAACCTTGTTAACTCTATAGATTTTCAGAACCTCCTACAGATTTGTAGGGCGTTCCTCATCTGACTAGCTGTCCTTCTCTATTGTACCACCTCACCTCCTGGGGGAAGGAGCAGACAATCAAACCTGCTACACACTTGGGGACTAGGGGGGAAACAACACCCTCATCATGCATAGCAGGGAGAGCTCTGCCTAATTCCAGGCTGGGACACTTCCTTGTGCTGACACAGCTAACTAGGGAGCAGGTGCTCCTCCCAGTTCTGTGTCAACTCATTCTCAAACACCCTACATACTCACACTGCACCTGCTGCTTCCCTCAGGCCAGGGAAGGGAAGGGAGGATGAAGAGACTGCTGGCAATGTCCCCCCACCCCGCCATCTTGGCCTCAGGTAGCTCAAAATCCTACCACTGCTGCCCACTCCCCAGTTTGGCACAAGGAGAATAAACACTCTCTCAGTTTTTTATGCCCCTGCCCTGAGCTTCTAAAAGTGAGAAATGGAGGGAGAAAAAGAATACTGAAATGCTGAGAGATAGAGGTTGAGAACGAAATGCTGAGTGCTGGGGGTTGAATAGCAAGAATGAATGGCTAAGTCACTTTCCCATCCTCTATATCCCTTTTTCTAGGTCTCGCGGCATAGTTATGCAAATGTCATGGACTTAAGGATATTTACAATCTTTTCCATTTTTCTTTGATGATGTTGGCAGGTATGACTATGTTCAATAGATTAAGAATCTGGAAGTCAGGTGTCCATGTATGAACAGAAATCATGACGATTAACCACTACAACAGTTAGTGAAATCTCAAACAGTGAAGTTTAAAGGCAATTTTGTTTTGACCGTTTAACTTGCCTCATCTCAAACTGAAGCCTTGTGGAGCACCAGTCAAGATGAACAATAAGGAGTAATACACAAAACCACGATGCAAATTAATGGTAATATTACATTGCTTCTGTCCATTTTATTATAAAAAGCATTAATGTAGTACCATAAATGTATATACTGCTTCAGAAACATAGTAAGACATATAACATAGTAAGATAAGCTATTACCAGCAGGAGAGTGAGTTTGTGTGTGTATGGGGGTGGGGGGGGGGTGAGAAAACCTGGATTTCTGCTGGAAATGACCCACCTTGATTATCATGCACATTGTAGGGAGAGTGGTCACTTTGGATAAGCTATTACCAGCAGGAGAGTGAGTTTGTGTGTGTGGTTTTTGGAGGGGAGTGAAGGAGTGAGAGAACCTGGATTTATGCAGGAAATGGCCCACCTTGATTATCATACACATTGTGAAGAGAGTGGTCACTTGGATGGGCTATTACCAGCAGGAGAGTGAGTTTGTGTGTTTGGGGGCGGAGGGTGAGAAAACCTGGATTTGTGCTGGAAATGGCCCAACTTGATGATCACTTTAGATAAGCTATTACCAGCAGGACAGTGGGGTGGGAGGAGGTATTGTTTCATGGTCTCTGTGTGTATATAATGTCTTCTGCAGTTTCCACAGTATGCATCCGATGAAGTGAGCTGTAGCTCACGAAAGCTCATGCTCAAATAAATTGGTTAGTCTCTAAGGTGCCACAGGTACTCCTTTTCTTTTTGCGAATACAGACTAACACGGCTGTTACTCTGGAACCTGTCATAGTAAGACATGTTTCCAGTCCTGAAGAGCATACAATTAAAGTTAGAAAAAGCAAGCAAAAGAGTCAAACTATATGACAGCAGATCAGGTAAGGGAAAGTATAGAGATGTCAGTTCATAAGAAGAAGATAGAAAAGGTATCTGGAAGGAGGAGAGTTTTAAGGAAGGATCTGAAGGTTTGAGGGTGTTTGCTTTTTTAAAACAGATATTTGAGTAGTTGCTCAGGAAGATACATCAGCTACTTCATGCTCCTTACTTTTCCTGATTCAGAGAAATTGTAGACAACCAGGCTTTAATTATGATGTTAAGGTTTCCCCCAGCTTTCTTCTAGACTGGTAAATTTTAATAATTGCTTCCACCTGTGCTTCACTCACTAAGTTTCTTACATTTCCCAGAATTTGGTTCTCTGGAATCCAACACCTCACATTCCATAAACCCATTTCTACTCTGAGTTTAAATACTACAGCTCGTGGTCAGGAGTACAAAGATTCCCTGTCATTTTTGCACTTCCTCTCTACTGGTATGTAGGTCCAAGATAGCTTCTTCTGTAATTGAAGTCTCTTGGGAGTCCCTCTGATAAGGGCATCAATGCACATTACGCAGTGAGGACCCTTGTTGGGCTTGGCAGACTCAAAGGCGGCTAGAGAGCAGAAGGTGTGTTGCCCTTTTAAGGATGACCAGAAAACCAGAGAGGTACCTGCAACATGGAGGCATCCCCATTCCAGGTCAGCATGTGGACATTGACCCATCCTCACCAGGTGACTGAAAGACAGGGGGACTATTTATGCCCATGTCCAGGCAGTGAAAGCCCTCTTTTAATGGAGTGTCATGGTGGAGAGATGAATGGATACTCAAGGAACGATTTAAAGATCCACTCGGACGTTTTGGGAGGTACAGGTTTTGGAGTATTTTACCAAGGCAGGTGGTGTGCCCAGAAATGGCCCTCCAGCTGGATACAAAAGGGATAATGGAGAATGTAACATTCCTCCACCCCCAATTTTGGTGGCAGTGATCATTTGGGGAATGGAGTTTGCTAATAAACAGATGTGTTTCTGGTGTGACAACATAGCGGTTGTATATGTTATCAATCACCAGTCCTCCAGATCACATAAGGTTATGAAGCTGATGAGAGTGTTGTACTACAATGTTTAAGCCTTAACATCAGTTTCTCTTCCAAATATGTGCCCAGGGTTGATAATGGCATGGCGGATGAACTGTCTCATTTTCAGATGGACATATTTCAGGAGCTGGCACCAGGAACCAGCAGGGAATCCAAATGGATGCTGCTAACAGTATGGCATATGATAGCTGTCACTGTAATGCATAAACTGGTAGCTCCTCAAACATTTTGGAGCTATGAGAGAAGTTTTAATGATTTTGTGCAATTTCAGGAGCTGGAGAGCCTGTCACTGAAATAACTGCTTACAGAGGATTGGATGCTGCAGTACATGGCGTCATTAGCCACCCACCGACTGGCGTCATCAACCATTTATGCTCACTTATCAGCCTTTATGTTTGTCAGTAGGCTGAATGGTTACCCAGATCTGTGTAGTGGGTTTTTAGTTCGGTGATTTCTAGCAGGGTGGTCTCGAAGCAACAGCCAAAGGGTGGAAACATGTTGTCCTATAATTTCCAATATGCTAAGGGATCTGGTGCAGATCCTAGAGGCCACATGTCATTGTCAGCCAGCAGGAATCTCGTTCGGGCTGCATTCCTGGTAGTGTTTTTTTAGAGCTTTTAGGATCAGTAAGCTAGTACCTGGGTCCTGTAGGGATTCTTCTGGAAGGGCCTTGGAATTAAGGGATATACACTGGGAGGAGCGATCAATGATATCAACCTTGAGGAGGTAAAAGATAGATCAAGGAGGCCAGGGTGAAGCCCGGTCTGCACTGCGTAGGATCTGACGGCATACAAGGCAATCAGGCAAAGAAATGATGGGTCCTCTCTTGAATCACAGGGATTAGAGTCCCCTCACAACTCATCAGTTTGTTACATTGTTCAGATGGGGACTGACCAGCCTGGGGATTCCAGCACATGAATTTGGTTCCCACGCATTCTGGATCAGGACAGCACAGTAGTGGCACAACTCCATTCTTGGGCTGGGACAATTCAGGCAATGGGCATTTGCATTCTGAAGCACATAAAGGCATCAGTAGATGTCAGGGAGCCCAGCTAGGAATGGGAGGAGGCAACCAAGCTAATTGCTGGCACCTCTTTGTGGCAGATGTCCAGTGCAGTACACTGTAGGGAATGGATAGGGTGATCAGATCAAATGGATTGGAAAAGGATTTAAAGGAGCTTTTCTTTAAAGGAGCAGAAACTTTTTGGGACTCCTCTGATGGATATGGTAGTGAATAAACCCCTCCCCCTTCTTTTTAGCCTCCACTTAACCCTCATTTGAGGGTAGGAGTGGAGAGGTCCCAGCAGTGAGTTGGCTGGGGATCAGAATGGGTAAGGGGGAAGGATAACACCAGCTCCCCACCTATATGAAAAATGATTATGGAATTAGTCAGTGTCAAGGTTCCTTCCCCACTCTGAACGCTAGGGTACAGATGTGGGGACCTGCATGAAAAACCTCCTAAGCTTATCTTTACCAGCTTAGGTCAAAACTTCCCCAAGGTACAAAATATTCCACCCGTCGTCCTTGGATTGGCCGCTACCACCACCAAACAAATACTGGTTACTGGGGAAGAGCTGTTTGGAAACGTCTTTCCCCCCAAAATACTTCCCAAAACTTTGCACCCCACTTCCTGGACAAGGTTTGGTAAAAAGCCTCACCAATTTGCCTAGGTGACTACAGACCCAGACCTTTGGATCTTAAAAACAATGAACAATCCTCCCAACACTTGCACCCCCCCTTTCCTGGGAAATGTTGGATAAAAAGCGTCACCAATTTGCATAGGTGACCACAGACCCAAACCCTTGGATCTGAGAACAATGAAAAAGCATTCAGTTTTCTTACAAGAAGACTTTTAATAGAAATAGAAGTAAATAGAAGTAAAGAAATCACCTCTGTAAAATCAGGATGGTAGATAGCTTACAGGGTAATCAGATTCAAAACATAGAGAATCCCTCTAGGCAAAAACTTAAGTTACAAAAAAGACACACAGACAGAAATAGTTATTCTATTCAGCACAATTCTTTTCTCAGCCATTTAAAGAAATCATAATCTAACATGTACCTAGCTAGATTACGTACTAAAAGTTCTAAGACTCCATTCCTGGTCTATCCCCGGCAGAAACAGCATATAGACAGACGGAGACCCTTTGTTTCTCTCCCTCCTCCCAGCTTTTGAAAGTATCTTGTCTCCTCATTGGTCATTTTGGTCAGGTGCCAGCGAGGTTACCTTTAGCTTCTTAACCCTTTACAGGTGAGAGGAGCTTTCCCCTGGCCAGGAGGAATTTCAAAGGGGTTTACCCTTCCCTTTATATTTATGACAGTCAGATTTACAATTTTATCTGCCAAGTACTCCCAGAGACTTAGGAATAAAGTTGTGGCCTAATTAAACCACATCCAGTGTCTCCTGTCCTTCTTCCAGCATAACCGGACAATGTGTATTTGTCTGTATACATTACTCACAAGACAGGAATAATTACATTCCTCCCCTAGATACAAGAAATATAATGGTTCTGTCACAATAGTTGATCTAGATCCTCATTTTTCACTTCTCTCTAGGTCTGATAGTCTGTAAAAAATGCTCACTATTTTCTCTCTTTTGTTTTTCATTCCTTATATTGATATGCAAAGAATTTCATCATCACATTCTTCATTGCTGAAACACAGATCACTGGCATTACCATATATTCAACAAAAATCACTATCCTTCCTTCTCCAGAATTTTCATTCACTGAAAAGGACAATGATCCTTTAAAGTAACTGAACAGAGGTCAGTTGAAGCATTATTATTATGAATTATGAAATACAGAGTAAGATACTGACGAACTGACAAATCCAATAGAACCTATTATGTAGACAATCTAGTCTTTTTTCTGATGAGTCACTTTCATTCACGTCAATGCTACTATAGAAAACTTCAGATTTGTTGGATTATAAAATTGAGAGAGACTTTTTAAAAAAAATAAATGACTTCTGGTTCTAATGAGTTATTTTACAGTCAGTGATGAATGAGGCCAACAGTACAAAAGACCTTCGCTCACATTTATGAGAAACAATTTTCGTTAGTAAAAAGATACTAAGAGTTACCTGAGCTAAAAACAAACTAGGATTTCAGAGTGTGAAAGTAAGATTATGCTCAGTTTACAGTTTACCAATTGAACAAAGAAAAAAAGAAAAAAAAGAATTCTGTCCTGGCTAATGCCTGAATTCTAGAGCTGGGGTTGTCTATAATGGTGATTCCTTATCCAGCAAGGCTAAAAAAAATTTACAGCAGTGAAAAGTTCATACTCAAGCTGCTGCAGGAAGCTAAGTGCTATATCAGAATAAAAACAACAAATGATACTGTTGAGATGGCAACAGAGCTCATTTCTGCCAATTTTATGGTTCCTTTAGGCTGCCAGAGCAATGAAAAAATGGTAGCAATATAATAGAGAATCTGACGCAGAATCTTCACGCAAGTTTTGAACAAGGAAAGACATGGAACTTGGGGTACTGGAATCTGGAAATCATTCCATATAGGGAGCGATGAGGAAGAAAGCAGAAAGATATGAGTGGGAAAAGAAAATGAGAGAGAGTGAAGGGGATGAGGCAAACATGATATAACACCATCTAGTAAACAGGCCAGGTGGAGCCGTGCAAGGCCAAGAGGAGAGTTTGAGATATGCACATTTGGCGCTACAGGCATTTGAAAGATCTCAAGAGAGCAGTCTGTGTAGCCTGATCAACAGGTGAGGGAAATAATGTTAACAGCTGCATTTAGATGGACTGCAGGGGAGTGTAACCAGGTGATGTTCCAACTTTACTCAAAATGAAGTATACACATGCAATATAAGACAAAATCTCCTTGCTGGAGTTTGTCTTTACTGGTAATTCAAACAACAACAGGACATACATAAACTCAGCCTAAGCTTTCTCTTCAAGTCTGACTGTTCCTAGGCAGTCCTAGTCTCTGCTCCTGTATGCTTCTAACCAGAGGATCAAGTCCATTTTATAGCCTGTGAACTCTTCAGGACACATATAATCGATTCTTATATGTCTGGAAAGTGACCTAGAAAACTGGAGGTGCTACTGTAAACAAACAATCACCAAAAGTATGCCACACCTGTCACAAAAAGTCAACAGAATCTACTCAGCAGCTTTGGGCAGACCTGTTAACAAGACTGGTCAACAGAAGAGCCCTCCATCCTTGAGCATGGTCATAGACACTGCCACCCTGTTGCCATGAGTGTTGGGGGAAGCAGGGAGGAGGAGGTAGTCAATGCAGGACACAGCCATGGTATAGACTAACATTTTAGCTGTTGAGTCAGAAAGGAAGATTGAGATATTTTGTGATAATGAACCTTGTGAAAGGATATTTAATATTACTGACTGTCTTACTAAGTATTATGCAGTACAGTTGGTCAGAAAATGGGGTTTGGTTCATAGAATAACTGACAAAAGTTAAAAGAAATTTCAGGGGCCAGGTTCTGTGGCTGGACAACTTTAATCTCCCCTGTTGCTGAGCACTGCAGTGCATCATGGAAGTCACATGGCTGTGGTGCATCGTGAGAGATGTAGTCCAGCTGGGGACTCTGGCCCAGAAAGGAGAATGGGGACATAAGGCACCGGAGAGGCTCAAGGGGATGCAGTGAAATGTTTTGGCTTGCTTTGACATTAAAATCTGAGACACATTGAAACATCTTTCTGACATTTTAGATCAAAATGTAACTTTCCAACATTTCCAAAATAAAAGTTTTAGCTGAAAGTTGGGATTATCTCCCTCTCAAATAAAAGAGCAAATTTTCAGGTGACTGTTTTTTTAAATAAATAGCTGAAATTTTTCACAGAGCAGATATCTTTTGTGAAAAAAAATTCATTTAGTTAAAAGTCCAATTTATCTGTGATCAGCCCTAATATGCAAACACATTACTCCACAAAAATTCAAGGTAAATCAATTGTTTCTTTACTACATAAAGGCCAATATTTTTCTTCAAAAAATGTTTCCAGGATAGACTTATTAAAAAAGATTAATACTTTCCTGTATAAAAATTAGAATTAGGGTCACAATTTATAACTAGGCAAAGGTTAAGATTGTCCAAAAAGGACCCAGATGTCAAGCAGAAGACATGCTTGAAGCAACAGCATCTGGCTGCTTTACAGATTTCACAGGCAATTTTACTGACAGCTCCAAAACTGCCTCTAGGTCTGTCACATCATTAGATTGTTAATGGGTTGTCTAAAAATGTCTTTCCTTTCTGGATGTCCCTGCACTTTGATTTACCTTTGGCTGTATGAAATTTTCAACCTCTTTAAAACTCTAAAAGCAAGGATCTATAATGAACCTTTACTGCAGTTTTAATGTAACTTGTTTCCCTGACCCTTCCAATATCTACGCCTCACATTTTCAGTGAAAAGCTATGCTCATTCTTCATATCCATTCATAATTCAGTGCCTAAGCATTTACATACAGAAAACACGATAAACAGGAGTAAAACAAATGCCAATTCATGCTAAACCCAAACTTATAAATTCTGCAGAAAAAACAGGTCCTCCTTTCTTTAGTTGTTTTTACAGGGCTCAAATAATTTATACAAAACAGCATAACATCATGAAAATGAAGGAAGTAAAAGATTTGTGACAATTCTCAAGGTAATTATTGCAAAACAAATTAACATATTTTCTTGTTTCCTTTTCAAAAAATCTGTTTCTAAGTCTTAGAACACGCATATATAAAGAATTGTTTGGCTCTTTTGGTGTTGTACTGACCACTGCTACTATTTACTGGAATATAAACATGAGAACACAGATGTTCTCAATATGGTTAGAAAAAGATGTGTGTAAATATATTACATAAAAATTAGGTTTAAAAAATGTTCAAGTTGCAAAGTCTGGAACTCAAAATTTAGAAAATGCCTATGTAACCTTCATTTGGCCCCCCTTGTGCATATGCCTGAGTCTTTAATTACATAAAAAGAAAAGGAGTACTTGTGGCACATTAGAGACTAACCAATTTATTTGAGCATAAGCTTTCGTGAAGTGAGCTGTAGCTCACGAAAGCTTATGCTCAAATAAATTGGTTAGTCTCTAAGGTGCCACAAGTACTCCTTTTCTTTTTGCAAATACAGACTAACATGGCTGTTACTCTGAAACCTTTAATTACATAGTCACATACTTCTTTTCTCCCACAAGTTCCCTGCTTCATTCAGCAAACATGACTGATGGTGCCCAGGGAATGACAGCAATCCATTGTTTCTTTTTAGTCTCATCATTCAACGTGTGGCCCAGCCCTTATTTACTATAAATTACCAATTCTCCACACTGAATATGTCATTTACTTATAGTTTTTTCTGTGGCACTCATTACCAAATCATCTGACTGCCTCTCAAACATAAATTAATATCTTTACAACATCCCCAATACAGGAAGGCATTATTATCTGCATCTACAAAATGGGAAACTAAAGCACAGAGGGATGAAGGCCAAAATTTGTAAGAGTGCCCCCTAACTCTGGGTGCTTCCATGACTGGATGACTAACTTTAGTCACCTGATTTCTCATTAGTGCTAAACATCCACAGTTCCTGTTTGCTTCAGCTGCAGTAGCAAGTGCTCAACACTTTTGAAAATCAAGTCCTGGATACATTCAGTCAGGCTCACAGAACAATAGCGGAACACAATGGACATCTTTGAAAGTATTACTTTAAGTGACTTGCCCAGCATCACAGAGCAAGTCTATGGCAGAGCCAGGAATAGAACTTAATTCTTCCAGGTTCCACTAAACTCCCTTAACAACTGTGTGGTTTCACAGCATATAAGCAGTAAAACATTGAACTGAAGGAGTAAATCATATGAACAGTAAGCTGCTGATTCAGGTGTCCTCTAGAGACTGCATTAACTTTCCTGACTGGAGTCCTCCTCCTTGTCTTCCCCTCCAAAAGTAAGACGCTTTGGCACAGACACTGTCACAGCTGAATTCACCTTCCAAAGCGGTATGCAAGTCATCACATTTATCACAATGGGGAGATACAGGTGGAAAATCTGAGTTCTGACACTATGCTCATCACTAAAGTACCTGAAAATAAAACTTAGAATAAGATAAAGATATTCTAGAATTAAATAAAGATAAAGATATTCTAGAATTAAATAAATTAGATAAAGATATTCTAGAATTGGGGGAAACAGAGCAAACTGAAATGGTTAACAATCTGAAGACCAGTGAGTGTCTCAACAGTGCTTTTTTCTACTGTGCTTGCATTCGGAATAGAAACCCAGTTGAATACTCTGGTTTAGGACATTGAGATTTCTAATTAAAAATGGACATAATTCATTCTGATGAGCCTCAGTCTACTTTCCCTTCTATTGGTAAATATGTGAATAATTTGTCAACCTCTGAAGGACTAGTGTCTTCCTGTCCTTGCTCGTGAGATTCTTAAGTTTCTTCTTCTATTATTCAGACTTGTCTGTCGCCTGAGTGGATCAGTTGTGACTGAGCAGTTTAGAGTGTAGAGCTGGTCATTTTTATTTTGTTGGCCACTTTCATTTCACATTAGCCCAGACATCCAGAAGATCAAGCAAGCAGAAATATTCACACTCCTACTTGTCCTCTGAAGCAGTTATTTTGTACTTCTGTCTGCTTGGACCACTACTTCCACATCATAATCCTTGGGTCCTTGAATCAGTTCAGTTATCTGAATGCATATGACAGAAATGGAGCCTAAAAGTCAGTACAGCCCTGATGCAGCTTGCTTAAAGAATGAGGGGGTTAGCTATGCCAAAAAAAAACAAAAAAAAACAGAAATACAGTAGAACGTCAAGAGTTACGAGCTGACCGGTCAACCATACACCTCTGTCATAAATGTAAAGGGAAGGGTAAACCCCTTTAAAATCCCTCCTGGCCAGGGGAAAGCTCCTCTCACCTGTAAAGGGTTAAGAAGCTAAAGGTAACCTTGCTGGCACCTGACCAAAATGACCAATGAGGAGACAAGATACTTTCAAAAGCTGGGAGGAGGGAGAGAAACAAAGGGTCTGAGTCTGTCTGTATGCTGGTTTCTGCCAGGGATAGACCAGGAATGGAGCCTTAGAACTTTTAGTAAGTAATCTAGCTAGGTATGTGTTAGATTATGATTTCTTTAAATGGCTGAGAAAAGAATTGTGCTGAATAGAATAACTATTTCTGTCTATCTTTTTTGTAACTTAAGGTTTTGCCTAGAGGGGTTCTCTATGTTTTTGAATCTAATTACCCTGTAAGATATCTACCATCCTGATTTTACAGGGGGGATTTCTTTACTTCTATTTACTTCTATTTTTTATTAAAAGTCTTCTTGTAAAACACTGAATGCTTTTTCATTGTTCTCAGATCCAAGGGTTTGGGTCTGTGGTCACCTATGCAAATTGGTGAGGCTTTTTATCCAACATTTCCCAGGAAAGGGGGGGTGCAAGTGTTGGGAGGATTGTTCATTGTTCTTAAGATCCAAGGGTCTGGGTCTATAGTCACCTAGGCAAATTGGTGAGGCTTTTTACCAAACCTTGTCCAGGAAGTGGGGTGCAAGGTTTTGGGAAGTATTTTGGGGGGAAGGACGCGTCCAAACAGCTCTTCCCCAGTAACCAGTATTAGTTTGGTGGTGGTAGCAGCCAGTCCAAGGATAACGGGTGTAATATTTTGTACCTTGGGGAAGTTTTGACCTAAGCTGGTAAAGATAAGCTTAGGAGGTTTTTCATGCAGGTCCCCACATCTGTACCCTAGAGTTAGAACGTCAAGAGTTACGAGCTGACCGGTCAACCATACACCTCATTTGGAACCGGCAGTACACAATCAGCCAGCAACAGAGACCAAAAAAAAAAAGCAAATACAATACAGTACTGTTAAACGCAAACTACCAAAAAAAGGGGAAAGCAGCATTTTTCTTCTGCATAGTAAAGTTACAAAGCTGCATAAAGTCAATGCTCAGCTGTAAACTTTTGAAAGAACCACCATTACATTTTGTTCAGAGTTGTTATGAACAACCTCCACTCCCAAGGTGTTTGTAACTCTGAAGTTCTGCTGTAGCCTGCTATACTGACTTTACTAGCACTGTACAGCTGGTGCATATTTGTCACTTCATGTCTAACACATTAGAAAAACCCAGGGCTCTTGTGTGGTAAT
The DNA here is from genome assembly GCF_965140285.1 of Lepidochelys kempii. Classification (NCBI taxonomy): domain Eukaryota; kingdom Metazoa; phylum Chordata; order Testudines; family Cheloniidae; genus Lepidochelys; species Lepidochelys kempii. The sequence continues at coordinate 222,748,269 of NC_136381.1, forward strand.
CTGCCAAACTGAAGTGGAAAACGTAATGCTTGCAAATTGATAACTCTTCTCTGTCATTTGTTTAATCCTGCACACATGCAGAAGCTAAGGCAGGATAATTCAGTAACCAGTCTGGTGTGTTGGCAGGAATAAAAGTTTTGGTATCTATTTTCAATGATGAAATGTAAAATGCTGTCACAAATATTCTGTGATACTATTTGTTGTAAAAAAAAAAAAGTCTTAAGAAAACGGCATATTCTTAGGGTCAGATCCTCCCCGGTTATATATTGGCATAGCTTCATTAACATTAATGAAGTTATGCCAATTTACACAAGTTGAGATTCTGCCCCTTGGAGGATAAAACTAGTCTTCACACCTAATTTATTTTTAAAAGATCCCAAAACAATTTTCTATACCTCGATACAGTATAGCACACCATTTAAAATGCAGCAACATACAGGCCTACTTTTTAAGCAACAAAATACAAAGCTAGAATTCACAGGGATTTCTATGCTTGTCCTATTTTTCTTGTCGATTTATTAGGTGTATGCAATCCGGTCAAGCCAAGCTACAGCATTCTTATCGATGATGTTCAAGGCATGAAGACCTCAGGAAGTTGAGTCATTTTGCAATCCTCAACAATATGTGTCATAGTTGGTGGCTGCCCACATTCACATAGTGGACTGTCTCTAAAATGCCACCGAAATTCCATTGCAGCACAAATTCCAGGTTCAGTACAAAACCAGTTCAGAAGGATCCATTGCCTTTACAGCAAGTCAAACTCAGACTGACACTGAGTGGGGTCCAAGACAAGATAATTATTTGTCATTTTCTCTTCAGACCATGAAGCTCACCATGGTTCCTCTACTATAAATCCCTCACCTGGTAAACTTATCCATAATGGGCGATGTGAGGGCAGACAACCATGTGACAGATTAAACAAGTCTTTAATTAATGGGTATATGTGGCATATTATGCAATTTCATCATGAGCTTTGCTATGCTTTCCTCTTTGTAAACACTGGGTGGAGCAACACTGCAAAGAACTGTAACCATTGTAGAGGAGTAGATTTAAGTGTGCCTGAAATAATACGCATGGTGGAATTAAGTTGGACGTCGATTATCTTTGTGTGAGACGACTGAGCCCATATTAGCAGCATACAATATTCTGCCACTGAGTAACAGAGTGCCAAGTCTGAAATGCATAACGTTTGGGCATGTTGTTCTGTGTTTTGACCTTAGTCGCTGTATTTGTAAGATGGTCATAGTATGTGAAAGTTCTGTCCAACGTTATGCCTAGATAAACTGCGTGTGAATCATGCTTTATTCACTGACCATTGAGAACTATGTTCAGCTCTCTGCCCGCTTATGCATGACGTAAGTGGAAGACACTTGACACAGTCTTACTTCCACTTGATATCACGTGCCACCAATGACAATAATCGGCCAGACACCATAACTGTGTTCTGAACACTCTCAAGTATGTCAAAGGAGTGTGATTGAGTGTCAAGGCATATGCATAAACAAACTTGCGAGACCCGGTACATGGTAAGTCATTCGAATATAAGATGAATAATGTTGGAGATAATACTGATACTTGCAGGAAGTTGTTCTTCTGGTGCCTCCAAGCATTTGTTTTATCACCAATATGCACATGGAAATGATGATTTCTCAGAAACAGAGTCATTGCACATACTAACCAATTTGGCATACATGTAAACAATTTCACCAAAAGGCCCATGTGCCAAACTGTATTGTATGCCTTGGCTAGGTCAAGGAAAATTGAACCAGTCTTCAGTTAATCTTGGAATCCATTTTCAATGAAAGTTGTAAATGCCAGGACTTGATAACATGTACTATGATCACTGGTATCAGCATGCCTTCCACAGATGGTGAATTTCTTTGCAAAATCAGACACTCTAGCATCTTAAAGCAGAAGCTTAGAAGTGAAATTGGTCTGTAGCTCGAAGGCAAGTGTGGGTTTCCCAGGTTTCAGCACGGCAATGACCCTTGCTTAGGCAGTGTGGAATCCCGCAGAACACTGCTGAAAAACCAGATGACCCATTCCCGAGTGCAAGGACCCAGCTGTTTCATGAATTTATTGTAGAGATGCATCGCAAAGCATGTGATGATGTACTATGGTAGGCACCACATGCACTCTCCATCCTGTTCTTAACTTCACAAGAGAAACTTTCTTCATTAAACCCCAGTGATCTACAGAAATTCTCTGTGGGAGCCTAAGTCTACATCTTTGGTCCTTACTATTCTTTAGTATCTCAGCAAGGAATCATAAGTAGATATAGAAGGCAATGAAATCTGCAGTTCATTAAGTTCTTTAAGAGAATAGAGAACAAGAGCATTATAATGTACTCAAACGTGATTTATTTCTCCTAAAGGTTTTTTTCCTTTGTCTGTTTCTTTTAAAAAAATCACAAAGCTATTCTAGAAATATTCTGCCTCTAGATAAACCTCAGAGCTTGCCACTTGGTTACCAGAGGTTTGGAATGCACAGATCTAACAACCCTCAAAAGCCTACACAAGCCTAGGGAGATTTTTCAATGGTGTAAATGTGTCCCAAAGAGACATAAGCAGATGCTCATGCAACATCAATGGGGAGAAATGTACATAATAATAGAAATCAACTGTTTACCGTGCCATTATAAATAGAATAATATGTACAACATGACGACAGGTTTCAGAGCAACAGCCGTGTTAGTCTGTATTCGCAAAAAGAAAAGGAGTACTTGTGGCACCTTAGAGACTAACCAATTTATTAGTCTCTAAGGTGCCACAAGTACTCCTTTTCTTTATGTACAACATGTTATTGAACACCTACAATTGATTCCTTAAGATGAATTTAAAGCATTTGAATCATACTTTAAATATCATTAAGGGTACTTGTCCAAAATCTGCGAAATGCTCTAAGATGCTAAAATATAGATAATTCTTGCATAGAGTGTCTGGACATTGTCCTCTTTGGTAGCATATCAGGGTCTTGGAAGCAGGGGTGGAGGGAGAATAAGTGTGTGCTGTTTATTTTGTTTTTAACATGAATATTTTACTTTTCGGGTAATGTCATTAGACTCGAGTAAAGAAATTCATACTGAAAATAAGAGAAATCTGTTTTGGTTTTCAAAGTAATACAATAAAATGACTCAGCTGACATGTCATTTTTCTAGATTGTATAGATGAAACAATGTAATTGATTTAATCTTGATATCATTAAAATAAACTATTTTAAACACCAGCAAGACAAGCCAGTGTTTGGGTACTGTGCTCAAATGATCATCACTAAAAATTGGGACCCACATGAAAAGAAAACAATAGAAGTAGTTTAAAGGATGGAAGAATCATAACAGGCAAGGACAGAAAGAACAAGTGGCAAGGGGATGGAGAGCAATGAAGATCATTAACAAGGAAAGAAGAGAAAACCAAAGGGGAGAACAGAGAACCAGGTGCAAAAATGACAGACATGTTTTACCCTATCACAAAGGCTGCATGCAACATTTCTGACAAAAAGCACTGCCTTCAAAATAGTCAAGTGTGGAATCAGGAACCCATACAAGCAAACAATAGATGAATCACGTGACTCACCACAAAATTGGGACAATACTCTTGTTCTTGTGTGTTCAATCTCTATTTTCGTCACTGTGGGACACTGTTCCACTTTGAAACATTTCTGAATGAAACCTTAACCCTACTGCTATAGCTACTCTCTCCTAAGGCACTGATTCTAACAACAGCACAAATCCAACCTCATAGACGTATGTCACCTTATATCTTAAAAGAATCATCATTGTACATCTGTGACCACCTTAAAGTGCAAAAGCTTTGCCAAGATACTTTATAATGTGCACGCAGCGTACTGCAGTGTATACTCTGGTTTTAGAATTTTAAATCTTTTTAAACATTGTGCTTATTAGCTCCATGCTCTTTTGTTAGGTGCAGCTATGTTCATATTTCTATAACAGGAGAGATTAACATTTTAAAATTAATGTATTTGTATTTTAAGACTGGAGGAAGCCTTTTACATTAATTTATTGTGAGTATTAGATGGAGATTGGGTTACACACTCAAGGCAACTAGACCAGGCATGGAGAAGACATTTCACTGATAACTTAAAATATTTAGAAGATATCATGTGTGAAAATAAAAGAGCAGGTTAACTGTGGATCATCAAGGTGAGACCCAGAATTTATTCCAGGGTGCATAAAAATCAATGATTTAAAAAAAACTGATTTTTTTATTTAGATCAGATTTTCTTTTTATAAAATGCTTTTTGAGGAAAAAACCTATCTGAAGATAGTTTTCAAGAAGATACATTATACCTTAAAGATATCTCATCATGGAATAGGGATTATAAATTCTAATTCTATAGTATGAGACAATATATTCATGTAATGTTTAAGAAAAGTTATGTAAATGAGTTCCAATAGTTCATGGATTAGGGACCCAATTTTATGAGGTTCCAGGGGCTTCTGTATAGATTATTTAAGTTAATCTTTCTATCTACCCAATGGGACTCAGTGCTCAGTCTAGAAGATACCATCAGAGATGCTTAGTTTTGCAGTTCTCAAACTGTGGATTTGTGTCTCCAGAGAGAACATGCTTGTTAACAGCAAAAATCTTTAAAAATAAATAAATAAATATACAGAGGAGAGAAATAACAGACCTCAACCCTATTTACTAAACCCTATTGTACCTCTGCAAATTTGTGTACACAGAATCAATCCCTTACCTCTCTCTAAAAGTGCAACATTTCAAAAAGTTCAATGAATAGAAGATTGTTGGGGGCGGAATAGATCTGGACAAGGAGAAGTAGTATGGAGATAAATGTGAGAAGGGAGGGACAGGCAGCAGAAACAAAAGTGAAACTGTTTGAGCAGCATATTCCAGAAGTCTTGAAGGCTTTCTGAGTGAAGCCTTCATTAATTTGAGATCTACCATACCATTCTCTCATTAGAAGGGAAAACCTACATTGGCAGCAGACCGTAAAAGAGACCCAGTTTGGGAATATTTTAATGAAGTTCCTCTACCTGTGGGTAAGACAGGCATGCGTGCAAAATGCAAACAGTGCAACAAAGAAATGCAAGGCCTGGTTGCCCGAATGCAACATCATGAGAAGTGTTCCTTCTCAGGAGGAAGTTACACTGAAGATGATGAAAGGAACATGTCTGAACATGCAGGATCTTCAGGTTGGTAAACTTTTTTTATTTCATACTTCTTTCTAAAGGACTGCCTGTCTTCCTTCTGGACTATTCTTGAATTCTCATGTTTCAGCAAAAAATATAGTTGTTACTCTATGGTACTCTCATTTTAGATGCAGCTGTGATAAAAAATAAATAGCTGAAATAGGCAGATCTTCCTTTTACAATTTCACTTTTAAAGTAGTACTGAATGCAATGAGTAATATTAATTAGCAGTATGGTAATAATAATTAAATAACTGAATTGACTTATTTTGTTTAGGAGAATCCATCCTCAACATACAGGATTCTGAAGACTATCCACCTTCAAGAGAACCATCATTTTCTATAGTTTCTGAGTTATCTGCCAAAGATAGTATTTCAGTCACATCATGTATGTCGCATAGCCACAGTATATCACCTGTGGCGAAAAGAAAAAAAAAATCTCCATCATCCAGAAACAACCATAGATAAATTTGTGATAAGAACCAGCAGATTAGAAAAAGAGGTAATTGATGAAAAAATTGCCTGGTTTGTTTATGCAACAAACTCTCCTTTCCGTATGATTGACAATCCATACTTTATTAACATGGTTCAGTCATTAAGACCAGGATACAGTCCACCCAACAGAGCGGATGGCACAGGCAAATTGCTGGATAAAGTGTATGACAGAGAAATTGAGCAGTGTGCAAAAGGTCTAGAGGGTGAAATTGTTAACCTGAGTCTTGATGGGTGCAGCAATGTCCACAATGATCCTGTTGTATGGGCTTGTGTGACAACAGAAGAAGGGAATGTCGTCCTTACAGAAACAATTGATATATCAGGAAATGTACACACAGCAGAATACTTACAAGAAGTAGCAGTAAAAGCTGTAACAAACTGTGGAAGAAAAATCAAATGTCTAGTACGCAGCTTGGTCACAGACAATGCTGCAAATGTATCCAAGATGAGAAGAAAATTAGGAGAGAATGAAGAGAGTCCCAAGTTAATAACATACGGTTGCAGTGCTCATTTGACGCACCTCCTAGCCAAAGACTTCAGTGTTCCAGAAATAAAGGCTAACGTTGTTGAATTTGCAAAATACTTCCGTAACAACCACTTTGCAGCAGCTGCTCTGAAAAAAGTGGGAGGAACCAAGCTAACTCTCCCACAAGACATGCGATGGAACTCAGTAGTGGACTGGTTTAAGCTCTGTATCAGGAACTGGCCTAATCTCATGATAGTTTGTGAATAAATTGTGAAAAAGTAGATGGCACTGTCACAGCCAAAGTTCTCAACATTGGGCTTAAGAGAAATGTTGAACACATGCTGAGTACCCGGAAGCCTATTTCTGTCACCTTGAACAAAATGCAGGGAAACAGCTGTTTTATTGCTGACGCTGTTGAAATTTGGAAGGAAACTGAGTGAGATCTTAAAAAGAGAAATATGCAATGACAGAGTTAAATTACAGGCATTAAAAAAACAAATTGGACAAGCACTGTCTCCAACTCATTTTCTTGCAAATGTTCTCAATACTCAGTACCAGGGTCAAACCTTAATGGCCGAAGAAGAGGAGTTGCCTATGACATGGACATCCAGCAATCATCCCTCCCTAATGCCAACTATAATAAACTTCAGAGCTAAGGGTGACCCATTCAAGAAATATATGTTTGCTGATGACGTTTTAAAGAAAGTCACACCAGTGAACTGGTGGAAGTCACCTAAGCACTTGGATTCAGAGACTGTTGAAGTGATAATCTCACTTTTAACAGCAGTAGCTTCTTCTGCCCGTATAAAAATAAAATTTTCTTCTTTTGGACTAATTCATTCCAAACTGAGAAATCGCTTGGGACCTGAAAAAGCAGGAAAGCTTGGTTTTCTTTTCCAGATTATGAACAAACAGGAAAATGAAGGTGAAGACAACTGAGTTAGCTGCAGAAGCCAATATTTTAAGTTTCTCATGTTGACCTGGCTGACATAGTCGTTTCAATTTTTGGGGTTTATTTTAAAATATTTCATTAACTATTTTACTTAAAAATAATTTTAACAAAAACAAACCTGATTTTAAAAAACTTGAATGTTTAACTACATTCAAAAATTCATATGCTTGTTTTATTAAAATATTATATGTTTGCTGTTGAAGACAAATATCCAGAATAGTTAAATAAAACAATTTTAATGTCTGTCTGGTGATGTTCTCCTCCTAATACAGCATGGCAAGAAAATCCTCCAAATATTAATGATTAACCTTTTGACTTGGAGATAGTTCACCTCCCAATGACTTCATAAATATCTGCTTCAATTACCTTTGGTAAATGAAATAACCAAACAATCATACATTTTCTGATATAGCTGTAAAACTAATCTGAAAAGTTTCCAAAATAAATCACTTTAAAAATGTATAGTGTGTACCTTCTAAAAATGAAACCTACATCTATCTCTGAGTTGTAAAGAATATGTATTAAGGTTATAACAACCAACAAGAACGCATTTTTATATAGAAATCTATGATTAAATCGAGTCTTCCTGACTAGTGATTTAAATCATGATTTAAGTCAATTTCATTTAAATCAAATCCATCCTAATTTATTCACTACTTAATTTTACACAGTGTTGAATGGGATATCTTAGAACAGTGTGGTTGCCAACACTTTGGCTATATCAAGTCATTCAACATAATTCTGAAGAGCCATGCAGCTATAAGAAAAGTATAACACACTGGGTCAGATCCTTCATTCCTTGTGTACCCCAAACTTCCACTGAACTCAATGGAAATTTAATGTAAATTGTTGGGCATGACTGGAGCGAGTGAATCATCTGCACTGTTGCAGCATGACTGGGGCTGGTGAATCATTAACTTATGGGTAGGTGAGAAGAACCTTTTATGAAGGGATATGGGGATACCAGAAACCTTTGTACATCAGAGGACAGGGCATCCATCCTATGGAAACTCCTATACTTGGTGGGGTTGAAGTTCAGCTCTGCAGCAAGGAAGCTGCAGAGCCATAAGCTGCACAAAATCGAAACTCAGCTTTTGAAGTCTAACAGTAAATTCTGCAAGAGTGGCACTTCAGTCAATTAATCCTAGGAGACATAAGCAGCCTTCACTTAAGCAGGCAAAGTGCTACGTTACTGTACCTATTTAAATATCACCAAATAGAGGAGCTTTTATATTTGCACCTTTTGATATTTTTATATACCTAGATACACACACACACACACACACATATAGCATATTAATTTCAGAAAAGTATCATTAACATTTAAATTGTTTATATAAACAATGTGACTGACATATTAGTATAATAAATAAAATATAAAATGTTATTGTGATATTAACTGAAGCAAGCAAAAAATTATGTAGAAATAAGGCCAAAATTAAATTACTGGCTTCAAACAAAGACATCTATGCATTGTTCACTCTTTGCCTCTCATGCAAATAGCTCTACCAATATCAGATCTGTTTGGACACGCTGACACTAATTAAAACAAGCTGTAAAAAAAACCAGCAGTTTTGGAGATTCTGGTATGTATGTGATCAGACACGCATGCAGACAATGGAAGAAACAAATAGGAAAGTGTGCAACCTGAAAAAAATGAATTATGAACAAATTTTAAATGAAGAAAACAAAGACATATGACATCAGTTTGAAAAACAACAACATACCAAAGGGACAGAAGAATCCTAAAAGAAAAAAGGATGCTGAAAAATATAAATGCCTAGGAAATAAAAGGAAAATGACAAATGATGAAGTAAATATAAACTGAAGATTATGTGATATGTTTTAAACTGATCCAGTTATGTGGAACGAAATGTGACCGGCTGATTTAAATTTCTTTAGTTTCTCTTTACAGTGAGAAACTATGGCAGTTAGGTTCTCAGGCCTGAAATTCTCCAACCAAAAACAGTATTTTTAAAGATTATCAGATCTTGGAAAGAAAAGTGTATAGGCTCCTGAGCAATTCCTAGATCCAAACTACTAGCTTAGGTCCCAGTCCTGTAAATTCCCATGTTACTCCTGAAGACATTCTATGCCAAAAAATGGCAGTGGGGAGCACAGGTCACTCACTGTACGAAGGTGGGAGATCACCCTGCAGCCTCTCCACTCCCCACCGCCGGGATATGGACTCAGTGGTGAGGCTGCACCTGACCCTGACCTGACACAGCACAAGGCCTGGGCCTGCCCCAGAACTACCCTGGGGCCCTGCCCCTGTGCGCCAGGCACACCAGGTGTGGGGCAGGCAAGCTCAACCAGGCAGGATCCAAGTGTGGATGCGCTCAGTGTGCGGGGATCCAGGTGTGCTGTGAGAGGATTCTGTGTAGGACAATCTGGGTGCAGGCAGCTCAGTGGGGGGTACAGGTGTGGGGGGATCTGGATGCACAGAGGCTCGTTGGGGGATGGGGGGTTCCAGGTGCAGGGACAATGGGACTCCACAGGAGCTTCCAGGTGAAAGTGGTTGGGGCACAGTGGAGGGGTCTGGGTGTGGGGGTCTCATCAGAGGGGTCTGGGTGCTGGGAAAGTGGGGTGGGGGTCTGGATGCAGCTAGTTGGGGGGTCAGTGGTGTGAGGGTCTGGATATGGGGGCTCAGGATGGTGCAGGGGGGTGGGGCTCATCAGGGTGGAGGTTTGAGTGCAGGGAGCTCAGTGTGGGGTTGCGTGGGTGCATGCGTGGGGGTCTAGAGGCAGGGGTCTGGGTGCAGATACAGGGGTTGAGGTTAAGCTATGGAGTGGGGTATGGTTCAGGCAGGGGTGGGGTTCGGGTATGGGCTGGGGGGGATAGGGTGTTCTGGGTGTATGGCGGGAGGCTTGGTGGGGGTGTCTGGGTATGGGAGGTCCAGATACACAGGGATTCGACGGATGGGGGACCACCTTCCCATATAGTGACCCCTCCCGCACAGCTGAGGGGCGACAGGGGCAGGAAGCAGGGGAGGATGCTGAGCTTCCTGCAGCTGGAGGAGGTTTCTGTGGGTGGGTCTGACACATCCCCAGCCACTCCTTGCAGGGGAAGAGAAAGTCCCATCCTCTCCTGCTTCCAGCCCAGCCAAGACTAGCAGATGATCCTGGCTCAGGGTAGGAGCCACTGGCTGGAGTGTCCCTAGTCCTGCGGTGATTTACCTCACCGCCAGCTGTTCCAGGTGCCTGAAATGATGTAGGGAGTGGTGTGTGACTGCTCTTGCAGCTTCCCTTTACTTCCGTCAGAAAGTCATTTTTCTGCAGGAAAGCAAATAAATCTGCGGGCAACATGAATTCTGCGCAAGCGCAGTGGCACAGAGTTTCCCCAGGAGTCCCATGTGGAGTCCCACTGACTGGAAGTCAGAACGGAATTCAGTGGAACCCTGCCTGAGTGCAGGAATCAACCCAAGTGAGACAGGGCAATTTGCAGAACTGGAGCCATAGTAAACATTTTTTGCATACTCTTGTAGCCAATTTCTTTATTTAATCATTTAATAGAGGATTTACTGTTGTGATTAAGAATAATCAATTTATGAGTGGTAGGTGTGTATCAGTAACATAAGTAAAGTAAGGTTGTAAGCAAGGCCTACAGGCTGAAGCCTGTTAGATTTCAACTTAGCACAGGGTATATCTGTGCAGCAACTAGACACCTGAGGCTGCCTGTGCCAGCTCACTCAAGCTCGCAGGGCTGTTTCATTGCAGTGTAGATTTCAGGCTCAGGCTGCAGCCCAAGCTCTGGGACCCTCCCACCTCACAGAATCCAAGAGCCTAGGCTCCAGCCCAAGCACAGAAGTCTACACAGCAATGAAACAGCTCCGCAACCCAAGCCCCGCAAGCCCAAGACAGCTGGCACTGGCCAGCCACGGGTGTCTAGGTGCTGTGTAGACACTTACAAAAGCCTCAGGCCTAAAAAAGGTAGACATAAGCAGGTGCCCCAGGAATAACCCTGTTCTGGTAAAGTTACAAGGTTACTGTAAAGAAAGTGACAATAGGTAATGTTCAGGAAAATATGCTACAATGTACCCATGTAGACCACAAGACACCTGATTGTAACATATGGAAAGTTTTGCTCTAACTGCATGTTACCATGGGAACATGTTTATGTAGATGCTAATGAGAACAAAGGGAACTAAGAGGACAACCTATGACAAACAGGGCACCCCAAAGTTTCTGGGGTGTGGCAGCACAGATAAGGAAAGGAGGGTTGGAACCCTCACGCATATGAGTAAGGTGCTAGACGTAGTCATGACCCAAATAAAAAAGGTTCCCAGTTAGGGATAGGGAGGAAAGGCCCCATCAGGAGAACCCCTCACACTCTCCAATGATTACAACCTGTTGAGACGATCCACCCAACTTTATGATATCTTTGGGTATGTGAATAGGAATATATCACTGGCTATTGCATGGACTCTCTCAGGTTTTGTACATGTTTGTGTGATTGTAACAACTTATAATACAGACAAAATTCCTTACTTCTAACTGTGTTTGTGGTCACTATTTGTTCTTCATGTCTCTCCAAACCTAAGAAAATCCCTCAGGGTGACTCTCACCCTGCTGACCTTAAAATTATAGCAACATAGGAGACGGACTCACTCAGGAAGCTGTGGTTTAACACAGACCAGTATAAATAAAGGCTACCCTCTCCTGCAGTATTTCTTGTTAGGCAAAGCAACAGTATATTATCTGCCTTTGTAATATCACTGACTGTGATTCTGTGGACAAATAAAAAGAATACCAAATTATTAGAATTAAATGCTCATATTCCTGTTTTTAGATGCAGAGAGTATTTCAGCTACTTATTTGTAAACATTTATTTGTGCTTTAGCTATCTAATACCTTCATTCAAACACTGCTAATTAACATTCATTTACTCAATGATTATTAGGCAAATTTTTATTATTTAGCAGTAATTAATATCTGCAATTTATATTTCAGTGTACTTTATATAGCATTGTTCACCTTGATTACAAAGCTTAGTAGGGCTTATCCTTATGAATCAGATCAGGTTCTTCTAAGCAATGAATTAATTCATAGATTAGTTGTACAGTAGCAGTAAGTGTCTTTATATACCAACAAGATAACCTTGAATAAAGACTGGATCTGCCCAAACGTATTTTAAACACACAATCTTATGCAATACACTCCAAGTGCTAGTAATAAGAACAATCACATTACAAATTGAAAGCATTTAGGAACTGGGAATAAAATTTTCATACACTATCACAGAAAATAAATTGCTTTTTAGTTTGGCTAAAAGAAAATTGAAAAAAGGATATGGATCACACTATGTCTACAATAGATGACTGTGTTTCTCAGGCTTTCCACAGTTCCCATTATGCTTCTCTGGGCAGGAAGCACATCAAGAGGGTATTTCTTTAAACTGGGCCAAAGTCAGCCCCAAATGGCCATATAGGGACCGTATAGATATCTTTGATATACTGTACATCAGTCACTTCCCAAATGACTGGAAGTCAACAGGACAAATCTCTTTCTTCAATGGGAGATGCTGCAGCAGATGTACAGTAGAACCTCAGAGCTACAAACACCTCAGGAATGAAGGTTGTCCATAACTCTGAAATGTTCATAATTTTGAACAAAACATAATGGTTGTTCTTTCAAAAGTTTACAACTGAACATTGACTTAATACAGCTTTGAAACTTTACTGTGCAAAATAAAAATGTGGCTTTCCGTTTATTTTTTTAGTAGTTTACGTTTAACACAGTACTGTACTGTATTTGGGTTTTGGTTTTTTTAATTGGTCTGTGCTGCTGGCTGATCGCCTACTTCTGGTTCCAAATGAGGTGTGTGGTTGACTGGTCAGTTTGTAACTCTGGTGTTCGTAACTCCAAGGTTCTATTGTATAGTGCTTCTAGTGTGGGCTACTTATCAGAACTCGGGAGTAGGACTTAGGCCTCTTGGTTTCTGTTCTGGACTCTGCTACTGATTTGCTCAGGCATCATGGAACAAAAGTCACTTAACATTTCTGTCTCAGCTTCCTCCTGTGTAAAACAGACATAATACATGCCTGCCTACATGTGTCTAATCCCTATTACAGAGGAGCAATCTTTGTTTTTTCAAGATGTTAAGATTCTTACTTAGGCCACATTCTGCCACTGGATCTGAACAGGTGGAACCTTGTGCGCACACAGAGCCCCACTGAAGGATGTGTGGAGGTGCAAGGGTCAGTCCATCAGGATTCAGCTGAAGGATCAGAACCTTAAACAGTAAACTCCTCGGGAAAAGGGTCTTGTCTCCAAACAATCTGGGAACTACATAAATAGAAATAACAGTTATAACCTACAGCTGTTTGTAAAATGCTTTGATATCATCAAATAAAGGTGTTACATAAAACAGGAAAGTATTTATTTATTATATTATATCCTTGCGTTAATGTTTGTATGTGAGGAAGGGCGATTCAAGCAGTTATATAAATGATTCTACAGAATCAATATATTACCTGTAAGGTATATCATAACAGTATGAAACTTCAATGCCTAAAACAAAGTTTCAATTGCTGTAGGCACTCTGTTGCTGCAAGGAATATAAACTTAATAGAAATTCCATACTGTCAGCATTTACCATTTGGTTAGGCTCAGTAAGGAGGGGTTATTAATATGACTGGTTGAGTAGTTTTAAAGTAACATTTCAAATAAGATCAAGACAGTTTCTTAATTATTAAATCTCCACTGCTTCCTGGCTGGCTAAGTGGTTTAACATCAAGAAAAGGATGACGGACTCAGTAATCAGGAGAATCATGATCAGTTTCCTACTTCGCTAAGCCAAGTATACAATTATAACCATGACACCAAAAAGTTTTCAAATAATTATCCAACTACCTGCGGGTTGGCTCCATGAAGAAACTTAGTACCCCCATTATAAAGAATAGGAGATTATAAAGATGTTATAAAAAGATTTCCAGTTTCCCACTTCTTCTCTACATACTTTTCAAGACTAAATGATTCCCCAAATACTTGCTCATGGCAAACCCCTTAGTTTCAATGAGAATCACATCTGAGTAGAATTCTGCCCTAAATGCATTACCCTCTTCTCAGTTTCTTGAAAGTTCATTTCACCAGTACTATAAGGCTGGTGAAATGAGTCGCATATCTGCTTATAAGTACTGGAAAACAGAAAAGGTTTTCTCTATCCTGAATCTAGACAATGAAAAAGGGTAATCTTGTGCTTAAGGAAATTCCAGCAGGTCTGGGTTCAATTCCTGACTTTATCATACACTTCCTGTGTAGCCCTGAACAACTCAGTCTCTGTGCCTCTATAAAAAAGGGGACAGTACTTTCCTTTTTCAACAGGGTATTGTGAGATAAAATCACTAATGTCATGAAATGCCCAGACACCAACAGAAATGCAATTTGGGTTAGTGGAGAGGGGCTGGACTGGGAGTTGGAAGACCTGCATTTTATTACCAGATCAGTCACTGATCTGCTGTGTGATTTTGGATAAATAATTTCACCTCTTGGTGTCTCAGTTTCTCCTTACACCTTTTCTCTGTCTTGTCTATTTAGACTATATTCTCTGAGTGGGAGGAACTTACTTTTACTGCAGTGTTTAGTACAATGGCATGCTCTGATCTCACTTGAGGCACCTCCAAAACAAAAATAAGTAATAATTACTGAGATAAATGCCATAAGTACCTAGACCTTGGGATTAAACAAGCCTGATTTGTTCATCTATTTTTGATTTATCCATGATTTCCTGAATATTGTTTCTGTTCCATGCTCATCTTTGTAAACGGTAATAAAAATAAGTCTTAGTGTTTGTCACCCAGCAAGTGTTTCTTATAAATAAAGATATAAAAGGAGACATGGTTTGCTTTCAGGACACACAACATTACTGCTGCTCCTTTTTGACACCAGCAGCTAGTCAAGTTTCGGGGCCCTGCGGATGTTCAAGTCAGAAGTAGAAATCGATGGAGTCTGGTACTTTCTTTGATGCAGTCTTGTTTATACATAAGGAACATACAAAGTCCTGCTTCTCAAAACACAGGAGAAACCAAGAACAAAATGAGTAGTTCTTTAGCTTACAGTCCTATGCCTCTTTAGCCAACAACAGACCCAAAAGCTCACTCTCTCTAGCCTTTACCAAGGTCATGCTGTGCTCAAAGGATATTACTTGACTTTCTTGCTTTTTCTTCTCTGCTTCTCTCTCTCTTTCTCTCTTCTGTGTTCTCTGCCCATAAGAGTGTTCACAATTCAAGATAAGCCTGCCAGGAGGGCGTAACAGCCTGCACATCCAAGATCCCTGTTTAAAGGTCTTAATTTTTCTGATTAGTAAGGTTTATTATATTTTAATAGTAAAATATCTCCATGCCCACATGTCTTCTTCAACTCTCAGTGCTTCTAGCCATACAACCATGTGCTCATGTAATGCCACCATATTCAAAAACAGATTAGTGAGTCGATATGACTAAGATTCAATCTTGGCCAAATTATGACCAGTCACCCTGTACAAACTGTACAACGTGGCCCAACAAGCACTCATGCTCCCTTCCCATGCGTCTGATGCCTCAGCAAAATCAGATGGCAAAGGGTACAAGTATAAGGAAAAATGCCCGGAAACATCTGACATGACTGAAGTCTGCTCTCTCATCCAGTAAGGAGGCAAACAGTCAAGAGCAAAAGAGAGAGAGAGGGCAAAGAAAAGAGAAGGAACAGAGACAGGAAGAGCTGTGGAGAGAAGAATAACAAAGAAAACAAAAAGGAGAATGTGTGAGACTGTTCTTCTTAAAACTATGCATTTCATCGGTGGCTGTTTGTCAGTGTCAAGCATCTTAAATTAATATTTGGATGTGGTTTACCCTTGCTCATTAATGGAAGTGTAGACCACCTACAGTTAAGCACAGTTAAGTTAAGTCTTACTTCCACTAGTCAGACTTAAAAAATTCACTTGCTTTTGAAAACATCTATTGATTTGACTGAGGTTCCCAAAATGATGTTGGAACCAGTAACAGCTCTAAAAATGAAATAATTTTAAGTGCGGCCACTATACTTATTAAAAGCTATTTAGCCATAGAGCTCATGAAACAACAAAAAGATAGGTTTCAGAGTAACAGCCGTGTTAGTCTGTATTCGCAAAAAGAAAAGGAGGACTTGTGGCACCTTAGAGACTAACCAATTTATTAGAGCATAAGCTTTCGTGAGCTACAGCTCACTTCTTCAGATGCATATCGTGGAAACTGCAGCAGGCTTTATATATACACAGAGAATATGAAACAATACCTATTCCCACCCCACTGTCCTGCTGGTAATAGCTTATCTAAAGTGATTTCCAGCACAAATCCAGGTTTTCTCACCCTCCACCCCCCCACACAAATTCACTCTCCTGCTGGTGATAGCCCATCCAAAGTGATAACTCTTTACACAATAAGAAAAGGAGTACTTGTGGCACCTTAGTGCCACAAGTACTCCTTTTCTTTTTGCGAATACAGACTAACACGGCTGTTCCTCTGAAACCTGTCTTTACACAATGTGCATGACAATTAAGCTGGGCTATTTCCTGCATAAATCCAGGTTCTCACATCCCCCCCACCCCCATACACACACAAACTCACTCTCCTGCTGGTAATAGCTCATCCAAACTGACCACTCTTCAAGTTAAAATCCAAGTTAAACCAGAACATCTGGGGGGGGGGGGGTAGGAAAAAACAAGAGGAAACACTTGTGGTATGTTATGCTAGTTATGCACTGGTAACTAGCAGGACCAGGCAGAAAACGTTCACATTACAGCACCATTATTATATGAGAAGATGGCATTTGTTAAACAACAATTGCTACAACTAGCTGATGATAAAAAGAATGAACATTTTTTCCTCAGATGATAAAACTATTTTCTCCTATAAGGTTCTGTCTGCCATACTCTTTCTCCAGGCAAACGAGACTAACCATATTGGGCCAGATTTTCAAATGTATTTTAGGCAATTAAAGACATAGGTAGGAGTCCAGTGGGATTTCTAAAAGCATGTAGGCACCTAACTCCCCATTGGATTCATATATGCAATGTGAATAAAACATAATGGTAATTAAGGGGTGATGTGGGCCTTTCTGCATACTATCCCTGTCTGTTAATTCTACTCTCAGATTAAACAGCAGTGAATGGTTCAAGGCGGAATAATTTTCTAATGATACATATTTACATACCCAAACACAGTTTATCATATGAAACATATCCCTTATTGGTCTATAGCAGAACAGCTGATCTGGTCAGATGTTTTAATGTATTTAGGAAGAGTTACACTTTCATCTCCAAAAGCCTCAAAGGTAGGTATAAACTGTGTCACACAGCAATCAGCTTTTTAGATGCTTTCTTTTGTCTGGCTGATGAGTAGTCAACAACAAAAGGAGTTCTTTTGATACAAATGTCTTCTGTGGAAAGTGTTCCCTTCCTTACCCTTTGGATGTTAAGGAACTGAACAGAAAAATCTCCAATTATTATTACTAGAACACCAAAAATGTGCCTGTTACTTTATACACAAATAAAAATGTGTGACTTTGCCTCAAAGAACTCACAATCTATGTTACACAGGCTCGTAAGCATTGCATACATAATAAAATAAATATAAAATAAATAAAATAAAATGTGTCTCGAGGGTTTTGAGAAAAAGAATTAAGATACCATTATTATTAACTAGGGTTAATAGTGCACCAGAAAGAAGGGTATAATACTTGATAGATGTAGTGTTTTAACATTACCTATTAGCTCTGTGTTCTTGGGGAACCAGGGCGCAGTATCCAGCCTGTCTGACTCATGAAGGGCCCTCCCTCCCTCCAGCCTCTGCTTGAATCAAAACCAATCAGAAGAAAGACTTACAAAAGCAATGAAAAGGCAGTGGGAGATGCACCTAAACCCCTCCCGACAAGGGTGACAGGATTAAGGCAACTCCCCTAGCCTCATTTGCATCGAAGATGGAACAGGGAGGCACCTTCATTCGCATACAGAATGGAGAACAGAGATTCCAAGGCAACAACCGCACTGAACTCTGGGACCAGAAAAGCAGGGAAGCACTGCCTGATGGTGCATCTCTGCTCCAGACGTTAATGAACCCACGCCTGCACACAGCCAGCTCAGTAGTTACCAGACCAATTCTAGTAATAAATCCTTTATTGGTATCCAAAATATGGACGCTACCTAAGTGCATTGTGATCTCCCTCAAAGGAACAGCCATAGCCAGGAATGATCAGTTCTTATTGTCTAGCCTGAACAAAACAACTTTGGTATTCTCCCTTGAGCCATCAGTTTACCCACAAACAAATCTAGTGTTCTCCCTTGAACCATTGTTGTTTCCCTACCAAAAAAAAAAAAAACACCCTTAACCACGCTCAAGTAAGCGTTCTGATGCCTGGATCCAAAATCTGTATCGGTTCCATTAGGACTTCATCTTCTCCTGACTGATCGTGCTGGGGGCTCTGCCTGTCTCCAGCACTCCGGACCCTCAGCTACCATAACCACCTGGAACCCCAGATCCACTCAAGCTTCACAGAGTGGCAAGAACCCAAATCTCTCTCTCTTTTTTTTTTTCCTACCATAGGTATAGCTTTCTAACCCTGACTTGTGTGATCAGTTATAGTTTTCTAAACCTGACTTCTGTAATCAAATTTAAGCTAGATTTAATATTGTAACTGTTTTGTCTGTTTGGCTCTCCTTGTATGGTTATTACCTAGAAATAAATAACCTTTATGATTAAGCTAGTTGCTTCCCTTCCTCCCTCCCTCTCTCTCTCTCTCTCTCTCTCTGTCTTGTGTTTTTCGCTTCCCCAGTTGCTCTGCAGCAACACTCCTCAGACCTAAGCTAAAGATCCCTGCAGCGCTCAAAAATCCTGTGGGGTTTGCTCATCAAGTGGGTTACTACCAGAACAATTGTAACGTGAAAGTGGGGAGAGGGACATGGCTGAATCCATGGCATAGGAGGGTGGCAGCTTGGAAGTGCTGCTCGACCCAGCCTGCTGAGTCCAGGGACATATAAGGGGTCAGCGTGGGAGTGCTGATTGACCTGGTCCTCTCAGACGTGCTCTGTTAATGTGTGTGTGTGTGTGTGTGTGTGTGTGTGTGTGTGTGTGTGTGTGTGTGTGTGTTCATCTGATTCTGGGGCTGGAGGAACCGAGCCCTGGGGAACTAGGTCCTACAGGATAGCTCCATTGGTCTATTGGGAGGGAACTTACAGAAGGGAGAAGCAGAGCTCCGTATGAGAACACTAGTGACACAAACAGTACATTGACAGAATTACAGAACCCACCTGCAGAAGAGTAACCCTAATAAATGAGAATACCCCAAAGTAACAGGCAAATCTGGTAACCACATCTAACTATCTTAAAGCATAGAGCACAACTAAAGTTAGAAAGGAAGATAAGTATCATTATTTCATTTTATAGATCGAGAAACTGAGGCGCACAGATGGAAAAGGTTGAGGCACAGTAAACCACATCAAGAAAGGGCTCCAGGTACTAGGTGGTGCACGGATAATATTTTGAGACCTATGAAAGAACCAGGGAAGAGCAGGCTAACCACGTCCAAGAGACTCTCTTGGTTACTTAGCTTTGCCTTAATTTTGTCATCCAATTTTGAGAGCATGCCTGCTCAAGTGCCATAAAGGAGAGAGAAAACATCCTTATCCAAATTCCCAAGGACAAGCCAAGGAAACCTAATTAAATAGGTTGCCAGTTTTGCTGGTTAGTTGAGGGAAAATAGTGGAGTCACTATATTATTTTAAAGCAATGCAGAATTTGATCCAAAGAGGTGGGGGCTAGCCCTGAGCCAAAGAGAGATCAGCCTAGTTCTAGCCCCATGTCAGACTGGCAACAGAATGCATTCATGGGAGAAACAGCAGTCATGGAGAAATTGGAGAAATGATTAACAGAAAATCGCATGTAAATATTTACGTTGTTCACTAATTAATTTATCCCCCAAAGTGAGACATCTTGTTTGACAGAAATTAATTTGATGAGCAGTCTTATAAGAGACTTATAAAAGAGACTGAGTTATAAATTTTGCCATTAGATTCCAACTAAAGGAAACATTATAAATTATGTAAGTTTTATCTAAAGTGTTTTCACCAAGTAAAATAGCTAACTTGTGATACTAAATGGAGTTTAGGGAATAACCAATTTTAATTAAACAAATAGCCAAAGAAAAAACCTTGCATGTAAGCCATTAACAACAAATTAAATTACTTTCCATTTGAAGGTCTAGCCAATTCACCCTCTGACACATGAATATTCATGTTTTTATTTCAGTAAATAGTCATAACAAAGATAGAAAATACAGTAGATATTAGACAGAACTAAAACAGCGACAAAAATATGAATTATGTAGTACTTTAAATAGCTTTTCCCCTAGGTAAGAGAAAGGAAGGCCTAATTTAACAAAATAGCAGCTAATCATCACAATAAATAAACTATCAAAATCTAACCACATGTTGAATGTGTAATTGAATTGTCCTTGATAGCCTCACATGGAAGGATGTAAAATACAGTAGTGCTAAACATCTGTCCCAAAATGTTTTATATAACTTAGTAAGGGCTTCAGAAAATCACTAACATAAAACATACAAGCCCCAATTCTGCAAAGACTACAGCACGTGCTTAAATCTTTGCACAACTGAGGCTTTGACCTCATCAGTTACACCTACGCAGTAAGTGAAGGTGTGATCAGCAAGTGCAGCATGCCATACCTGAGCTTCCTTTAAACTAGCTAGCACAAATAACAACAGTACTGAAGTTTGGCAGTGTGGTGGGGCGCCTGCCCCACACAGCAAGAAGAAGGGGTTAAAAGCAGCACCAAGGAGGTTGCGCAGAACCCAGTAATCAGGAAAGGGCTTACTGAGCCCACTAACAGGGGAAGGCTTGCTGGAGCAGTCAATCAGGGTCAACGAGGACCATATATAAAGGGCTGCTCAGCAGAACAAAGGGGAGTCTCTCCCTGGAAGGTAAGGGAGGAGGACTGGCTGCCTGAAGAAGTGCTATAGATAGAGCAGTGCTGGGCAGGGGCCGCAAAGTACGAGGGTGAGCTGCTGGCTGACCAGTGCCAGGCTGGTACTTGCTACAAGGGCTTAGAGGGTGCTAGGGCTACAGAGGAAGTGGCCCAGGGAAAACAGGCAGCAGGTTGAAGGAGGGCAGAAGGTGGCTGCCGGCTATAGGATCCCTGGATCAGGACCCAGGGTAGAGGGTGGGTCTGGGTCCCCTCCGCACTTGCCAACGAGGAGAGTGGCCGGTATCCAGACTGCAGTTTGCCCCTGAGGTGAGGGGCTGGACCGTGGACTGCAGTTGATCGCTGAGGCAAGTGGCAGGAATAAGGACTTTTGGCCCTCATGGAAGCGGGGGGGGGAGAGCGAAGTGGGGCACAGCCAGAGGGCCATGCCCAGAAGAGGATGTTGCAGTCTGGGGAGCAACATGGGTCCAAAGAGTGGAGACAGCAGTGACAGTAGGTGTGACACCACTATCTGAAGGTGAACTGGAAGGGCTGAGAGCTAATTCCCAGGATGGCCAGCAGGAGGCGCCACAGTGGTGAGTTGTGCCCCATCACAGGCAGTATGTACCCTGGTGCAGGCCAACAGCCCAAATATGTACTCAGGTCCCCGGAAGTCTTCAACGGGGGAAGCTGGCTTGCGCTGAAGCATGCAACATGTCCTCACTACCACCGTTCATTGCATAAGCTTGCATAAAGCTAGCACAGGTATGCCTGTGTTGAAATCACACCTTCATTTGCAATGTGCACAATCTAATAGAAAACATGACTACATGACAAAATGAAAAAGGGAGTTAGAGACAGATATTGCCACACCAGAATCTCAGTGAAAAGCATATTAAAAAATAATCAGGTTATATTTTGCCGGTCATCTTCAATTTCTGAAAACTGAAAAATCAGACCAAATTTCTATATATTTACAGTACCATTCAATCTGTTAATGCTTTCTTCAGAGATGCATATGCATAAAAAACAATATTGAAAAATTTAGTGGTAAAGAATTCTGCCATCTTCAAAGTGTAACAGCTTCAGCATATATAGTAATCACAAATCCATATACTGCCATTTAAAAAAAAAAGGAAGGAAGTCTGGAAGGAAGGAAACTTTTGTTTTTATAGCACATATATGAATGCCAAAAAGCAGAGTTAGAGGACAAGAAAATACAGAATAAAAATTAGAAAGGTGTCGTGGGTCATCACTGGAAACAGTCAGAGACTGGCAAGTGCCCAGAATCAATACAGAGAAAAAACTGTAGGAGAAAGCAACCAGTGACTGCTTGTTTAAAAAAGCTACAATGCACAACACTTACTTTAGATAAGGTCAAGACAAAATAGCAAGTAAAGGACTCAACTGCATATTTAAAGGAAATCTTCAAGGACTTTCCATGCAATGCTACTGATGCACTGCCATACAAGTGCTAAAGAAAACAGTCACTGCAATTCCTAAATGCTTAAAATGCAACAGCAATGTGTAATATCTGTAATGCTTTATTAAAGCTAAGATCATTGGGCCAATGGTCAGCTTTCTGTACAGTTATGTGAGATTCTAGAAAAGGAGTGTCCAAACTGTCTCGCAAGCCACATACGACTCTTTTACCATTAAAGTGCTGCTCGCAGAGCCTCCCACACTCCCACCCCATTTTCCACCTACCAGACTGGGTGTAGGGAGCTCAGGACCTCTGCCTTTCAGTAGGGTAAGGGCTTCTGCCCAGTGGGGAGGAGGGTCTCAGGGCTTCTGTCCAGTGGGAAGGAGGGTCTCAGGGCTTCAGCCCCACTGGGCACACCTGCCGGGGCTTCCGGAGGAGAGGGGCTGAAGCCCCGAACCCCATCAGGCACCTCCCAGTGGACTGAAGCCCAGAGCTCCAGCAGGTGTGTCCCAGTTCTCGAACTTCTGAAGATTGTTGTATGTGGCTCGGAGGGTCACTAAGTTTCGCCACCCCTGCACTACAATTTGACCTGATCTACTGCTCTGTAGGTCCATGTAGACTAAACGTTCTTTCTAGGCAGTGTGCTTACCTTCAATAGGGACAAAACACATCATGTAGATCTGTCAGTGATCTCTCAAGTGTATTATGAATTGCTGTTAGTCATCTTTTGAAATTGGCCCTTCTAACAGCAGTTCTTAAGCTATATGCAATTAACAGCGTGCCTGTTTTATATTATTGGAAAGAAGTCCACAGATAAAATGAAACTGTTAGCAATTTGGTACATTATATAGAGTGATTATTTTTAAAATTTGCAATGTAGTACAGGTCAATGTAAAATTATGATAAAAGAATTTGATTTGGATATTTCAGCACGTGGTGTCAACTTGATGTTCAGTTACTAACTGTAACTCATTAGTATTACTGAAAAAATTTAAGTGATAAGAATACATATTAACCTATTTCGGCCATAATTAAACTTAAAAGGCAAGAGTCTTTTTGCCTCCATTGTAAATGAATTTGGCCACCCAACAAACGTTATCTTTTCCATAGGTTGTTTTGTATTTTATCTAATCATCTTGGTTATTGATATTTAATTGCTAAGATTTACTTGGATGGATTTTTCCAGGCCCTTCTATTTTTGCACAGCTGAAATCTTATTTTTAAATCTGGGTCAAATTTGTATGCTTTACTGCAATCTAAACACATATTAAAAATAAAAACTTCAAACACCTCTTTTTAGATAGCTATTTTGATTATATTAACAGCAGGAAATAGTAGTTTGGCTGGGTTTTCCTAACAGAAAACCTATTAAAAGGATACTGTCAAGGCTGGCAACCCTAAAATTAGACCTACTAGCTTTGTTATGGATCATAGTTGCACACATATATGTGTGCAAGTCATACTATCCCAGCTATATATTTGGGATGTAATTCTGACCTGAGATAGCAAAGCTTCCATTACATCAATAGGGCCAGGATTTCACACCTGTATTCTTCTTGTGAAGTGGCAGAATACTGAACTTTATAGACTCATGAAGTACACAGAAAATGCAAATACAGTAAAATTCAGTATCATATCCACTTGCTAGAATGCAGCAGGCAGGTAATCAGATTTGTTTAATCTGCCACACTGTTGCCCTGTATTTACTTTTGAAGAGTTCCCCAAGAGATTAATTTTAATTAAAGCTAAATTTCAGCTACTGAAAAACAAGTGAAAAAATTAGGCTCCTTCTGCATTTAATTAATTTTTGAGACGTTTTATGCTTCGTGACAACTGATCAACTACAATCCAGCTTTATCCCCTACTTAAAAAAAATAAAAATACCTAGCTAACAGATAAAAGAAACATATCCTTAATATGCTAAACTTCTAAACTAAAAAGATACATTTATTTGACTCACCCTTCCCTCTATTAAAAAATAACTCAATCTATGTTTGTAGAGTTCTGTTAAATCTTTAACATTCTCTTTAAAACTTATACATTGCTTAGATAGGGCATATAATTACAAGTATGAAATATTTCATGAAAATGTTATGCTAATTTTGGATCTGTAAAATCAAGTGTTCTTGGATCAAAATTTAGTAACAGATATTACTTAATATGTGTTTTTCATAGGAAAAGATGAATATAAATTGTTTTTAAATGCCATTTAACCATGTACTTTTGCACCCTTTGCTGACGTCCATCATCAACAACATGTCATAAATACAGACCATGCATTACTGGTCAAGGCTCAGCACGCTGAAAGAAAGGCACTTGTATTCAAGTGGTTCTAAGAGGAAAGTCCGCTATCTCAGGCCTACACCCATTAGAGCTGCAGTCTCCTTATGACAGGAAAAATAGACAAAAAAGGCCATTAATCCAGTTTAGTGACATTGTTCTCTCACACATGACTGGGGGGACTCAACTATGAAAACTTAAGGATGCATTTTTACAATCAGACTGCCAGTTTAGTAAAAAGGAGATACAACCAATACCTCAGAAAGAAGAAGTAGGTAAAGAGGAGTGGAAACCATAAAAAGTAGGGCTATCGATTAATCACAGTTAACTCATGTGATTAACTCAAAAAAAGTAACTGCGACTAAAAAAAATTAATCATGATTAAATCGCAGTTTTAATCGCAGTGTTAAACAATACAATTGAAATGTATTAAAATATTTTGGATGTTTTTCTACATTTTCAAATATATTGATTTCAATTACAACACAGAATATAATATATACAGTGCTCACTTTATATTTTTATTACAAATATTTGCACTGTAGAAATGATAAAAAATAGTATTTTGCAATGCACCTCATAGCAGTACTGTAGTGCAATCTCTATCGTGAAAATGCATCTTATAAATGTATTTTTTTGTTACATAACTGCACTCAAACAAAACAATCTAAAACTTGAGAGCCTACAAGTCCACTCAGTCCTATTTCTTGTTCAGCCAATCGCTAAGCCAAACAAGTTTGTATACATTTATGGGAGATAATGCTACCCGCTTCTTATTTACAGTGACACCTGAAAGTGAGAACAGGCATGCCCATGGCATTTTTTGTAGCCAGCTCTGCAAGGTATTTACATGCCAGATACGTTGAACATTTGCGTGCCCCTTCATGCTTCAGCCACCAATCCAGAGGACATGCTTCCATGCTGACGACGCTCGTTAAAAATAATGTAATTAATTTTGTGACTGAACTCCTTGGGGGAGAGTTGCATGTCTCTTGCTCTGTGTTTAACCCGCATTCTGCCATATATTTCATGTTATAGCAGCACTTTCACTGCCGATTTGACAATACCCAAAGAAGGTACCAATGTGAGATGTATAAAGATAGCGACAGCACTCAACCCAAAGTTTAAGAATCTGAAGTGCCTTCCAAAATCTGAGAGGGACGAGGTGTGGAGCATGCTTTCAGAAGTCTTATAAAGAGCAACACTCCCATGCAGAAACTACAGAATCACCAAAAAAGAAAATCAACCTTCTGTTGGTGGCATCTGACTGATATGATGAAAATGAACATATATCAGTCTGCACGCCTTTGGATCATTATTGAGCAGAACCCGTCATCAGCATGAATGCATGACCCCTGGAATGGTGGTTGAAGCACAAAGGGAAATATGAATCTTTAGCGCATCTGGCACGTAAATATCTTGCATTTGACCAGCTACAGCAATGTCATGTGAACGCCTGTTTTCACTTTCAGGTGACATTATAAACAAGAAGTGGGCAGCATTACCTCATGCACATGTAAACAAATTTGTTTGTCTGAGCAATTGGCTGAACAAGTAGTAGGACTAAGTAGACTTGTAGGCTCTAAAGGTTTACATTGTTTTATTTTTGAGTGCAGTTATTTTTTGTGCATAATTATACATTTGTAAATTCAACTTTCATTATAAAGAGATTGCTACAGTACTTGTATTAAGTGAATTGAAAAATACTATTTTTACAGTACAAATATTTATAATAAAAAATAAAGTGAACATTGTGCACTTTGTATTCTGTGTTGAAATTGAAATCAATGTATTTGAAAATGTGGAAAACACCCAAAAATATTTAAATAAATGGTATTCTGTTATTGTTTAGCAGTGCGATTAATCGTGATTACTTTTTTTAAATCACTTGACAGCCCTAATAAAAAGCCATGAGGCCTGTTAATCTCCTGCTCTCAGATGCCACAAAATTCCAGAGAAAATGGGAATAAGCACACTCTCTCTACCTATATTTTGTATCTAAGCTTCCTCAACTGTTACATAAATTATTTAAACTAGTTTTCAGTAGTGCCCTTTCAGTGAAATCACTTCTCTATTGTGTTGGGCCTTGTAAATAATGAAAATAAATGCTATATTTATCATTCTCTTTGCAACTGTTTAAAGGAGAGACAATGTGGGTGAGATAATATCTTTTATTGGATCAATTTCTGAGGGTGAAAGAGACAAGCTTTCAAGCTTACACAGAGCTCTTCTTCAGGTCTGAAACAGGTACTCAGAGTGCCTTCTAAAGACTAGTTTCAGAGTAGCAGCCGTGTTAGTCTGTATTCGCAAAAAGAAAAGGAGTACTTGTGGCACCTTAGAGACTAACCAATTTATTTGAGTATAAGCTTTCGTGAGCTACAGCTCACTTCATCGGATGCATGAAAAAGACTAGTTACCAACACTCATCGATTATTAGCAGATCTTATCACTCTTAACAACAAGCAAATGTTTGAATCCCAGCAACTACAGCAACTTAAAACTGTTGACAAGCTGATAAGTTTGCATTGTTGTGGTGTAACCTTGGAATGTCTGTTTATGACACTCTGAAAACCTTAGAAGTGAGCCGATATTGGCTGTGGGCTTAGTGACTTGGAGGGAAGTCTGTGACAGTGGCCTTTTAGAACACGCAGATGCTATTGCCTTTCTATAAGCAACATTAGCAGTACATTTGAAATGTAGTCATCTTGACAAGTAAAAAGGCATTGGAAGCACATGGAATCTGGTCTGAATATTAAAAGATCCCCTTTGGACTAACAGCATCATCTCATACAACAAGAAATTATTCACTGGACATATTGGCCATTGTGGTAAATGACAACAGAAGAGTGGAAAATGAAATAACTCCTGATGTGCCTACAGAAAGTTCCTTTAGGCTAAGCACAACTCCCATTGACTTTATACCATGGAAAGATCTAAATGACCTGAACAATCTCTTGACTCTATACCAATGGGTGTAATAAACATCCACTATACTTAAAAAATTAAAGAGGTGGGTTACAGAATAATCATTTCCCTGTATCCCATGCTCTATGAAAAATAAAGTTTGGTATTATCTGAAATATAGCATTCCAAAGCAAATTCCATCCTAAAAACACTCAACAGACATTATACCAGAAGATATGGAGTCCTGTTCTCCTAAAGGTACACAAATATACCTGAATTTTTTTTTGTTTGCTTTTAAAGATTACACTAAAATACATAGGAGTTAAGTACACCCATTCAGCAAAATTCTCTTCTGAGATATATGAATTCCACATGCAGATTTTCATCCAATGACCATGTATAACTCCATTTTATCATAATACATGAAAAATATTAAAAAGAATATGCACAAACATTCAAAACAGACCTCTCTTCCGGTCTGTGATGGGGTATACAAACTCCACATTGGGCAACAAGGGGGAAAGGAGCTGCTCTGGCCTCAGCCAGCCCTTCGCTGCAAGAGGTGCATAGACTGGAGGAGTCAAAAGGGAGTAGAAGGTAAGAGAAAGGATCTTTACCTTGCAGCTCCTGAGAAAAGGGCTGAGGGAAGACAGGATCTCTCCATCAACTACTACCTGAAGGTCCCTCCTCAAGGAAAGGAAGGACCTGCTTCTGTTATACCCTGAGAGGGCATTTCCTCCTCTCACTTACTAACTCAGTTTATTTGTGTTGATTCCCCATGGTCTGTTTATGGACTACTCTTGAAAAGGAGAGACTTGTAACTGACCTGACTGGAAGGCTAATGGATAAGCGGAGGCAGCCACCGCCCCAAGAGACAGAGAGCTACCACACCATGCCCAGATGCGAAGAGGTGCCAAGCAGCGAGCTCACACTCTTCACAGCCTCCTGTGACAGAATACAAACTCTGGACAATAGCAGGTGGTAAGAAATGGCTCAGGGAGGGCAGCCTTAAAGGGCTCCTCACGTGTCAGACCCTTCTGTCACTCTCACAGGGCCCTGCGCTGGAGCACAGTGAAGTACCAGCCCCCATCCTCTAAGCCCTAACCACTATGCAACACTCCCCACAAGTGAAGACCATCTCACGATCCAAAGCTGCAGTTTGTTCTGGAATGCTATATTCCCCAATCATTCTTTACTTATTTTCATCCTTTGTCAGAGAACATTCAGTGTCTGAATACCAGAAACTTAGATTTACAGGGAGCGGATTGTTCCAGTAACCCATGAAGATAAAAAAATAATACTGCTGCCAAGATGAGGAGCCTAATTCTCACTCACATCAGGTTTACACTAGTGTAACTCAGAGAAGAATTAGACCTAGAAGTTTATTACAACTCCCTTTCCACCAGAATAAGGGGCCTACGTTTAGATAATTTAGACCAGTAGTCCCCAAACTTTTCCTGTCCCGCCTTCCTTACCAGTAATGGAATCTGTGTGTGTGCCCCCCCGCACCCCTATTACTGCATAGCCAAGGCTTCCTCAGCAGAGGAGCTTGGGCTGAAGGTGGATTCTGGGAACAGAACTGGGAATGGAGAAGGAGCTGGGGATAGAGGCGGAGCTGGTCCAGGGGGTGGAGTGGAGCTGCGGCTGAGGTCAGAGCTGGAATGAGGACAGCGCGGGGCTAGGAGGTGCTTCCTCCCCACCCCTCCAATGGGTGCTGGCCCAAGCTCCACCTCACACCCTCCGAACAATCCTCCCCTCCCCCCCAGGAGTGTGTCCCACAATTTGCGGACCACTGATTTAGACCTTGCCAATGCTGCATGGATTGATCTGTATTGGAATATTTGATTACTTACATCATGTACAATAATATGCTACCCTTCCTAATACTGTTATGCGGAAGTTTGGGCAATCACAACACCTCACTGAAGCTGCTGGGTGTGACAACCATCTTCTATTCAGGGTAAATAAGGGAACAATTACATGCCCCCTTTATTCAGTGATAGTTGAAATAATGGAAAAATCACAGCCCAGCACACATGCAAGCCTAGGCAATGGCTGGGCCATGCAGTCCAAGGCAGTTTCATGTGGGTCTGATTACAAATACAGGGCAGGGTATTGAAAAGACTGCAGCTGTGTATCTGGAAGAGAAGCAGCAAAAAACACCACAGAAGCACACAAAAAAAGACAGCAAGCGAACACCAGACATAATCAGAGAAGCATTTGTAGTTGCCCCTGAAAAAAAGATGAGTGTGCGTGCTTTTGGGCAGCGCGCTGCTGGAAAGAGGCTTGGATCTGTGAGCAAAAAAACTGTCTCCGGCTGTTTGATTCCTGCTGTGTTCAGGGAAACAGGACTTTGTACTCTTCATAAATAAGCAGGATTGCATCAAAGAAAGACCTGGCTATCATCAATTCCTCCTCCTAACAACCCGCAAGATCCAAATAATGGCTAACCATTTGGGTCAGAAGGGTAACAATACTATCAAAAATGTGTAACCTTGTTTTATGTAATAAAACAAAAAATATTTTAACTACCCTAACATTCTCCATCCAAGCATCTCAAACTGTTTTACAAACATTGATAAATGGAGCTTAACCACACACCTGTGAGGTTTATAACTATTTGCTCCATTTTACAGAAGGAAATAACCAAGGCAGAGGATCAAAGACTTGCTCAAGATGACATGAGAAATCTGTGACAAGCCTTAGAACATCTGATTCCTAGTCTCATGTCTTAACAAGACCATTCTTCCACCGGTGGAATGAATCAGAGAGGGGTCAAATCAAAACAAAGAGCAATATGCTCATTGACTTCAAAAGCTTAAGATTTGACCTATACTCTACACCTTCATTTTTCCTTGAGCATTCTGAAGTGTGTGGTTCAGCAACATGTGGTTTAGAAAGGTTCTACTGTATTCATTTAACATCTAACACTTCCTCTAGATCTCCCAGTGAGTTCTATCTTATGTGTGTGTTTAAGACATTTCTGCAAAAACACACAACAGGACTCAAGTATGTAAGGTAAGGCAAATGAGTAGACACTAGCAGGATGGGGGTCCTTAGATTGTAAACCACTTGGGGCCAAGCAGTTTTAATTTGTGTCTTCTACAGCACCAACTACACCATCTACACTTAAATAATCTCTAAATACTACACTAAGGGCTAGTCCACACAGCATCACAGTGTGAACTAGAGGGATGTGAATTACAGAGTACTCTACAATTCACACCTCTCAAGTTCACACTGTGGCACAGTGTAGACAAGTCTAAGTAAACGTGGGATCAGGCAACCAAATATTTTCCTCTTCCACACTATGATTTGCGAATGTTTTAATCCTCATGTAGTAAATAGCAAAATAAATTACAAGTGAAAATGTTTTACAGAGCAAAGATTTGTAAAGCAATTTACAATGTCAGATTGTATTTCAGATTTTTCCCCACCCCTGCCCATTTACATTTCTGGATATGTTCTTGTGAGGTAAACAGTGAATAAGAAATACAAATACTATTTCCACTAACAGAAAGATTTGCACTGAAAATGTACTCCTTGAACTGATTTTTTAAAATGAAGTTTACCACCATCCAATTTATGAGAAATCTGAACATTATTTTATCACACTGTCATTTATACTTTTGTGCTATAGTTTAATCACAACATATCTTGTAAAACATCTTCTCAGAGATTCTATAAAAAGCCTGTAAATCAGGTCTCTTGAAGAAGGCTCTATTTGAACAAGGCCCTTCTAATAGGAAAACACCTGTGCAATGGGTGTATTACTCAGTCATTTTGGAAGGCAATGAGGGAAACTATAAGGTGAGAACTCAAGTGACCACATCCTGCCTTTCTGGAGAAATATCAGAAGAGGAAAGTCGCTTACAACCCCATCTCACACACACAAGCGTACAGCTCTGTCAGCAGATCCTCCAACATGATTACATGGCATGGAAACTTTCTGGAAGATGGGACAACATAAACTGAGGATTTGTAGGAAATTTAGGACTAAATTCTATGTTTCTTAGTTACCAGACCACTATCCTCTTAGCAGAATAGTCATTGCACATACTATGCTGCCCTGGCCCTCATATTGTGGCTGCATATTGCTATCCCATCAACATCGATTGTTTTTTTACATTAATTACTATTATTTATTATTATTATTATTTATTATTATAGAAAAGGTATTGTGACAGACTGGCAATATTCTGTATAAACTTTATGGAATTAAGATAAAGTTTACTGAATTAAGTTAAACCTTACTGAATTAGGTTTAATACCTTTGGGGTTTGTTGTATTCAGAATGCAGTTGTGTATGTGTTATTTTTGAATTGTATGCAACTTCTCCAGAAGGAGGGGGATGATAACGTAATACCTCCAGTTATGAGCCTTTTGGAGCCACCCCCGGAGAAGTATGCAGATACTTGTTCAGAGCAGGTTCCCCAGCGACCAAGAAACAAAAAGGGGGTTTAGATAAATAGTCTGGTTTTAAACAGGCTCCTGGCCCTCTTCCTGATCCAGCAAATGGACAGGACCCCTGGTCCACAGAGGGCCCCAATCCTTAGGAAAGGACTGGGTCTACTGATGCCCCATAAGACTGGGTGCTTGTTCTGAGATGAAGCTGTGATGAACTTGAAAGCACAAGGAAAATCTGTGAGTGGGGTTTTGAAGGACTGCTCCTGCTGGCACCCCTATTAGGGTTGGGGGTGATCTCTAGTAACCTTATCATCATATGTGTAACTTCTTGTATTGTTTTTCATGTTTTCTCTGTAGTGCTTTTACCTTCAGAATAAAATAGACCTGCATAGGAAGTACTGTGTGGTACCTTATAATGGTGGGCAATTACTCGGTTATTAATCTCTGAAGAGAAAGTAAACAGGTCTGCTTAGGCAGAGTCCCTTGCTGAGATACCGCAGTATAGTCAGGGGACTGTGCAGCCTGAAAATACCCTGGTTGGAAGGAAGGGAATTGTGTCACCACTGAAGAGAGGTGATGGCCAGGGGAGCCTGAAGCTTAGAGTGGGTGCCCTTGCTGAACCACAGAGGAGGGATAACAGGTCCAGTTGCCCTGAACTGTGCCATGAGTTACTGAGGAAGAAAAGGGGCAACAAAAATCAAAATGGATAAAAGGAAAATGAAGAAAAAAGACTGAGAAAGAAAAAGAAATGGGAACAGCTGAAGAGACAGAGGGCCTAATACTGGCTTTAATGGTCACAAGCAGGGCTTCAAAAACCCACTAGCCCATGATGAGTAGGAAAGAGGATATTTTTCCCATATGAGTGCCATCACCTTCTGAAGAATCTCCCCTTCTCCACACCCAGAAAAAGTCTCTAGCCCTCATGGTTATGTAGATAACCTTACAAATGTGAACAGAGTGTAACTAGCGCACTAATAGCTCCCGACTCTGCACAGAGATAGCTCAGTGCTGTCGTTGCTCAGGCTCCCGGAAGTTATTGTTGGGGGGTGGAGGGGAGGCCCAGTCACTGCTCCACAGAGCACTTTGGGGAAATTTGGCTGCCTTCACTGTTAGGGTGGTCGAGGGTACCTGACTGCCACTGTTAGTAGTAGAGCACTGGGGGGGCTGCCACTCCCATCCATTGCAACAGGATTAAGGGGAGGAAGGGGACGCAGTGCAATACATTGATTAACTGGAGAGTAAGTTTTAAATGATCTATAATATACCTATAGCAGTGGAGGCAATGCAAAGCTGATGAGAGGGGGAAACGGGAAAATTGTACCAGGGACCTGAGCTCAGGGCCCCCCAAAATGTCTCTAGCTTGGGTAGGGCCCCAGCAACCATGATGTACTGGGGCCCCAAATTTCTCTCGATGGCCTGGGAGGCATTTACTGGGTGGGAGAACCACCAATAGGAGACCAGGGCTTTTGGACCCTGGCAGGTGAGACAGAGATCAACCAGGAGGAGACAGGATGGGAGGGGATGTGGCTCAGGAGGGGCCCTGGCCATTAGTATTTCTGCTTCAAAAGTAGGCCTAGTCCTTTAGCTCAGTGGTTCTCAACCAGAAGTACGTGTACAGAAGTCAGGAAAGGTTGAGAACCACTGCTTTAGCTAGTAGGTGTTGGATGTATTTTTCAAGTCCTGGCCAAAAAGTCTGCTCAATTTTGGCAGCATTGTGTAACTGGACACTCTCAAAAGGAAGTAGCAGTGCATGTGCCACATTTGGGCAAGGTCAACACATTGCACAGCTCCTGCTCCTTTTAGTGGGAAAAACACCTTGTGTGTAACTTGTTTTCTTTGCGCCGGAAGTTCTTCAGGACAGGGATCATGTCTTTAGGTGCACGGACAGCACCTAACACAATGAAGCTCCGAACTTGCCTGAAGCCACTAAGTGTGGCCGCAATATAAATATTAAAGACTGTCAACAGGTGTATGTCTTGGATAGCAATACACACACCTCAAATTTCAGCCCAGCCTCAAACTTTCCCCATAAATCCTGCCCAGTTGGGAACATAGGGCCAGAACCTTCAGTCCCTTAAAGCTGGTGGGGGGGGGGGTTGTTCTGTTTTTAAACAAAGTTTGAGCAGTGCAAAGCAGCCTTAACTAGCCTTCCCCCACCAGGAGGCTAACACAGGTGATGTGTCTGTAGTATACCAAACACGCAGCAATCCGCAGTGGTTGAAACGGCCTTTTGAAGCTAAATATCCCTGAAGCTAGTTTAATTTTCACCTGGGAACAGAATGGCAGCCACACAGTTCCAAGACTGGGGGAATGCTTTGTGCAGCTCAGGATTTGAGACATAGCGTGCACAGTGCATTTAACTGTACTGGCCAGTTAAACTAGTTGCACACTCTTGTGCACCATGGCAGAATTTCCTTTGGCCTCACACATTGTAAGTGCTACTCTTTGCAGCTGGTTTCTGGCTGTTTGCTGGGTTTTCTTCTGCTTTGTGGACGGGCAGCATTTAGTCCTTACCATTTAAATTAGTGAAATTTTACCTATTGATTTTACTTCCTATGTTATAGTATTTCCCAAAAAGCGTGGGGCACGTCCCACTGGGGTGCGACGGACCAGCTAGGGAGCTGCAAACAATCCTCTTAACCGGTCCTTTTTTTTTTTTTAAGTCTATTTACAAGAAGTCTCTTGCTGCTATGGTTGCAAAATTCTTGAAACAATGACCCAAAGGTACCTAATTCAGCACCTACGTGAACCTGCTGAGACCCTGAATGCCAATGAGGATAGTTTACAACATTGGCCTTTAAAGTATTTAGTTGCTCAACACAACATGAAGGAAAGGAGAGGAAGTATTACACTGTGAAGTTTGACACTATTTACTGTGAGTGACCTCTCATTTGGGGTAGGCCTTTAACACCACATTTCAGGATCGTGGGTGGGATTGGTTTCAGTCTCCTGAAGAGAAGCTCAGCTTTCACAGGTTTGGGAAACACTATTATATTTAATTACATTTTCCTGAAAGCTTACCTCAAATCAGTTACGTTGCGGGAGGATGGTGTTAGCAAGGAATACAAGAGGATGTTAATGAGAATCAAGTCAAATTAATGCTGGCTTTTGGACATTAACTCGTTTATATGCTACCCTCCTACACAAAAATGCCTGGAGTAGAACAATATTTAAATTGTCATTACACAGACTGAGCTACAAGAGTATTATCTGTATTTTAAAGATGTGTAAAGTAATGCACAGTGAGATTACATGCCTTACCCAAGTTCACAAAGCAATCATTGACACAATATAGAGCTCAAGGGTACATCCATACTATGGAGACTATGGTGACATAATACCACAGTGTAGATGCAGTCTACACCAACATAAAGGGTTTTTCTGCTGGTGTAGAAACACCACCTTCCCAAAAAAAGTTAGCTACATCAACAGAAGCACTCTTCCGCTGACACAGCTGCATCTACACTGGGTATTATGTCAGCATAGCTATGACAGTCAGGGGTGTGGTTTTTTCACACCCATGACCAATGTAGCTATGCCAGTATTATCACAATGAGTAGCCCCACAGCCTGAGCATACTCTCTGAGGGAATTACAGTGTGTGCTAGAGGGAAGAAGGGAGAGTAATCAAGCAGCATTTATTTTCCAAAACTTTTACTGCAGTTCTTGCTCTTAGTGAAAAACCTACCCAAAGATTCACTTCCTTTTTCCACATGGCCAAGAGGCTGCACAATTTTTTGCAGACAGGACAAAAACCAACTACACAGGGTTCTCTCAAACCATTTTCTCCTCCACCTTCTCTCCCACTGCAGCTTTTTCCACAATTTTCCTCCTCTCTGCAGTAGGAGATGCTCAGGGCCAAAATAATTAAAACAGTGTCCCTTTCCCTTTGAGTGACAGAAGCTTTTCAGGGAATAGTTTATAGTAACAACACTGGTGATCAGATTAGTAATAAAAACTGAAATATCGGAACAAAGTTTTTAAGGACGTCCTGGCCCAATTCTGCTCCCACTGCAGGAGTTTTGCTACTGAATTTCAATGGTCTATGCCCTATTTCTTCAAGGTCAAATCAAACTTTTCCCTTGCTAATTACAGCTCTCATAACAGAGAGCAGAAATTTCAGGTCATTGAAAGCAACTATCAGAGCTCCACTTTCTCAGATACCGCACTAGAGCAACTTGTGAAGTTTAAGGGAGCTTATAGATGTGAGAAAATAGAGACCAAATATAAAAGGGAAAAAATGAAGGATAAAAAGTTTTGTTTTTTAAAAATATCAGTGTCCCTTTTATCACTTACACATATATGACCTTTGAGGATTTGTTTTTTTCTTGATGGGCAGTCAATATTACATAGAAATATGTAATACTACTTGAACATAACTGAAATAAAACTTCTTTTTTACCTTAGGTATATGTATCATTAAGAGTTCAGATAACAAGAAAAATTTTAAAGCAATCATGCTGTTTTGCTCAACTGTATGAGACAATCATTCAGGACCACTGAAGGTTTTATAGCTCACTACTGTTAGAAGATTTTTAAAACAGGAATGGAAAGCATCTAAAGAAAAAAAATTAACCAGTTTAAAAATATAAAAAAAATAGCCTGTGTTAACTTTGAACATGTCCCTTTGTTACTTTTGCTAAATGATTATCTGATTCAGGATAACTGTGATTTGAGGAATAACATTTCCATAATTGGTAGATTTTCCAGGAAACTAAACAAGTCTTACCTATTGGGCTGGATGAATGCACTATAAGGTGGGTAGAAAGTTGGCTAGATTGTCGGGCTCAATGGGTAGTGATCAATGGCTCCATGTCTAGTTGGCAGCCGGTGTCAAGTGGAGTGCCCCAGGGGTCGGTCCTGGGGCTGGTTTTGTTCAATATCTTCATAAATGATCTGGAGGATGGTGTGGATTGCACTCTCAGCAAATTTGCGGATGATACTCAACTGGGAGGAGTGGTAGATACGCTGGAGGGCAGGGATAGGATACAGAGGGACCTAGACAAATTGGAGGATTGGGCCAAAAGAAATCTGATGAGGTTCAATAAGGATAAGTGCAGGGTCCTGCACTTGGGACGGAAGAACCCAATGCACAGCTACAGACTAGGGACCGAATGGCTAGGCAGCAGTTCTGCGGAAAAGGACCTAGGGGTGACAGTGGACGAGAAGCTGGATATGAGTCAGCAGCGTGCCCTTGTTGCCAAGAAGGCCAATGGCATTTTGGGATGTATAAGTAGGGGCATAGCGAGCAGATCAAGGGACGTGATCATCCCCCTCTATTCAACATTGGTGAGGCCTCATCTGGAGTACTGTGTCCAGTTTTGGGCCCCACACTACAAGAAGGATGTGGATAAATTGGAGAGAGTCAAGCGAAGGGCAACAAAAATGATTAGGGGTCTGGAACACATGACTTATGAGGAGAGGCTGAGGGAACTGGGATTGTTTAGTCTGCGGAAGAGAAGAATGAGGGGGGATTTGATAGCTGCTTTCAACTACCTGAGAGGTGGTTCCAGAGAGGATGGTTCTGAACTATTCTCAGTGGTAGAAGAGGACAGGACAAGGAGTAATGGTCTCAAGTTGCTGTGGGGGAGGTTTAGGTTGGATATTAGGAAAAACTTCTTCACTAGGAGGGTGGTGAAACACTGGAATGCATTACCTAGGGAGGTGGTAGAATCTCCTTCCTTAGAAGTTTTTAAGATCAGGCTTGACAAAGCCCTGGCTGGGATGATTTAATTGGGGATTAGTCCTGCTTTGAGCAGGGGGCTGGACTAGATGACCTCCTGAGGTCCCTTCCAACCCTGATATTCTATGATTCTATTAGAACTGCCTGGGGATGTCGGTAAAGAATGCTTCCCAAAAGCCTTTATAGTAGATTACACTCTCTACCTCATTTCTAACAAAGCTGGAATAGAATGGGTTAGCTAAATTATGTGAATGATCTACAGGGGTATAATCTCTTGGATTTATGTGTTGAGATTTTGCTCAAAGAATTAAGTGCAAACAAGGTATTTGCAAAGCAAATCCCAGTATTATGTCTTTTAATATTTTGTTTTTAATTAAAGTGACCTTATTCATGGAATGAGGAGTATGAGGTAAAGTTTTCTCTTACATATACAAGGTCAGATTCTACTTGCTTCACTCACAAGTAGTTTCCATAACATCAA
Source organism: Lepidochelys kempii (assembly GCF_965140285.1). NCBI lineage: Eukaryota > Metazoa > Chordata > Testudines > Cheloniidae > Lepidochelys > Lepidochelys kempii. The sequence goes on from NC_136381.1 coordinate 222,786,456, forward strand.
CATGCTTGACAAGGACATTGCTGATTTAGAACTCATACATTGTAAACAAGTTTTTTTAAATCACATTACTAAACCCTTTCAATGATAAAAAGTGAAATCATTTTTAAAATCCAGTTGTTTTGTTTCTATTTATGTTCTTGTTTACTTTGTGCATCTCTTGCAACTCAGACAATAAAAATCAATGAAGTCAGTTTCACTTTCAGATTCCTAATGCTGCAATGTTTAGGTTTCAACCATTGTAGAGAAATGTTTATTTGTTTAAAACAACAGATTGCACTGGAATTTTTAAAACAAATTTCTGGAAACATTTCTATTGGCCTTATAAATACTTACTGTTATACATTTCAGTTTGGGGAAATTTTTAAAACAATTACTAACACTTCACTGAATTCCATGTTTACTGCCACATAGCGATTTCTAGATCAAATTTGCTACGTCCACAAATAAAAAAGAGACTATTTTTCTACCTGACAGGCTTGCAAATCTATCCAAGGGTGTGAAAATCAAGATGCGTTATTCCTGACTCCTGCATCACCACCAATAATACAAATTCATACAAATTCTGCCCAAATATGTATCACAGTTGCCAACTTCCATGCAGTAAATAAGCACCCTGACTTTCACAATAAGCCAAAAATCAAGCTAATCCCATTTCAAAACAAGGCCAAAACAATCCCTAAGAACCCCAACACTCTATATGACTAGATCCCCCCCAGGGTGCAGTCTGGAACTGTGGTGGGCTTGCTGTGCATCCCTGACTCTCTCCCCCCTTGCCCCTGTTTGCCGAGAGCCAATAAAAAAGAAAGAAAAAAAAAAAGCAGCAACAAGCTACAAGCCAAACAAGCAACAAGCCAAAAACTAGCCAAGAAGCAATTTACAAGCAAATTAAGCCAAAGACAAGACCAATTTCTGTGCCTTTTTCACAGGTTTGGCATGTCTGATATTTAGCTGTTTAATCTTATTGCTTTCAATGGGATTCAAAGTTCTAATTGCCGCGCCAAATTCTGCCCTCAGTTATATCTGTTTAACCCCTTCAGTCCAACTGAACACGGTCTTCCTTTTTATGTAGTCATTTACACCAGTTAAAAGTGGTCTTAAAATGCTTCCTTTCTAATTTGGTAGTGTTTAGCATCCACTCCGCATAGCTATAAATGACTATACAAGGGGGAAGGTAGTGGAGAATCAGACACATCTTCAATGGGATTGAATAGGTGTAACAGTGGACAGAATTTGGTCCTGTAACGGGAATTAACAACTGTGTTGATTATGTGTGAGCTAGAAGAGAATCCAGCTCACTCACGAGCAGCTGGATCCACAGGGATGGGACAAGTTCCAAAATGTTTCTTTTTTGACACTAAATTAAGTAGTTGTCGTCTCAAAATACACAGAGGAAGCAGATGAGTCAAACAAGATGAAATCATTTTTACAGTGTCACTTTTCAAAAAAGAATCTTATTTTTCTCCTAGTCTGCACCAGCCCAGTATTTGACTCTTTAAAGACTGTCACGTGTGCCAAATAGCTTAGTGTTTTTTCAGTGTGGATAAGTGTCCATTGGTAACTACACTGAGATTATCAAATGCGCTTCACTTGCAACCTATGAGTAATTCAGCCCTGATTCTGAGTGGTAAAATGCTGCTGTAACAAGTCATTGTGCCCCCTACTCTTTCCCCAACTTAAAACACTTGAAGCAGTCCACATTCTTAGATGTTATTGTTAACAATGTTTTTACATCAAGTATATTTCAGTGGATTGACCTTTAAATTACCTCTATGTCAATGTACCTAAGAAGTATATGTCAATGTACCTAAGAAGCTGAAGCACTTATACTAATACCTACTTTACTTATGCATGAAGAAAGACTGACTGGTGAAGAAGCTAGCAACTAAAGGTTACTGATGCAGATAAGTAAGATTAATGATCCAATAATAGTGGATCACAGTCGCTGTTCAACAGCACATTATATTTCATACCATACAGTATTTCACTCCAGTAACTTTAATTCTTCATAGATGTTCTTTAAAGTAAGAGCAGCTGTTTGGAATGCAGAAGTTATTTTTAAATTTCAAAAATAATGTAAATATGATGGTCACCATATAGACACCTTTTATATTTCACTATGCTATTTATATATTTATGTTTAAATTACAAAACCTCACAAACCTGAAGCTCATTCTCAATTTCTGCTGATTTAATCAACCATAAAGTAGACTAGGAAATGAGACAGGGTCATCAGAACTCTTCTCCCTTTAAATCATTTGAAATTATGCTCACTTGCCAGCTGCAATAAAAAAAGTCTCAAGAAGCTCTGTAATCTTTTCAGAACCAGATGCAGCTGCCAAAATCTACCCTGAACAAATTTAAGCTCAAATAAGAATCAAAGTTCAGGGGAAGGAATTTACCTTTATTGGAGCACTGCTAAACTTAATTTTTCTGTTTGCTGGGATTTCATCTTCATCTGGCAATCCAATAACTTCAGCATATTCCATATCAGGTTCATAATAGTTGTTTTCATCACTATCGTCTTGATCATCCTGTTCTGTTCCTGTCTCTCCCCAATCAGAATTATACCTCGATCGCACCCTGTAGACATTATAGTCAGAGTGCATATATACATGTGAACTCTGAAAGTTATTCAAGTCTTCCTGGACTTCCTTTCCACTGGCATCATCATAGTGGGATTCAGTAGCATCTGAAGCTACATCTGCTGCAAAATCACCACCTGCTACCAAGTTTCTTGGTATGTCTACAGCTCCAGTGCCAACACAGGCGCTCTCTGCATTTTGTGAATGTTCTTTTTGTTGTAAAGAAACTTCTGAATCTATTTTTTCCTTAGTCCTGGTACAGGATTCTTCACGCTTTTCACTGTTAATGATGCTGGCCAATTCTTGTTTAGTTGCTGCACAAACATCAACAGGATCATAACTTGCTTCCTTATTCTTCCTTATTTCTTCATTTGTTTTTGATACTGGCAAAGGGCTTTTAGAAGCTTCTTCTCTTATTGTTGAAGATGTACTGTTTTGCTGAAAGGTCTCAGCAGATACTGAACTTGTAGCCTGTTTGGCTGGTGAAGACCAGGCATTACCATCTTTTAAAGGACTGAATCCATCAAGGTTTGCAACAGTGGAGGAGGATAGATTTGCAACAGTAGAGGACAGGTTAAGTGGGTAGTGACCAGTTACAGAGTATTCTTCATTGTTTTCAGACTTTTCTAAAACGATTACACTATGTGAATCAGTGTTTTCAAACACTGCACTGAGCTGACTCACTGTTGGAGAGATAGTCTCTGTCCTTGAGCTAAGACTGTCCAATGAATCAGTACTGCCTCTATTAGACTTTGAGCTACACCACTCATCTTGGAGTTCATTGGAAACTACTCTCTCTTTCTTTGGGGAATAGCGATTGGAATGACCCATTTCATGAACATTTCGCTCAAACATCTTTCGAGTTTCAGTAAACTTGGAATAGGAAGGACCATCATGCACAGTATCAAATCTACTAATCCTTTCTGAAACTGAAGACTCTAGTTTTACAACTGAGCCATCTGTCTTCTCCACAAATTCTTTGGGCCTAATTCTTCTTTGAGGAGACAGGGGACCACTTTTCACTCTGGTTTTAGGGGTAACTCCAGTGCTCTCACTGGGCTCCATGCCCATCTGCATAAATAAGTTTTTAATCCTGTTGACATTTGAGCCATATTTCCTCCCCCTGCTCTGCTGAGAGGCCTCTCCTTCATCTTTCGTTTTTTGGTCTCCATCTGATTTAGGTTTGTCAAAGGTGCTTTTTAGGGCCTGGAACTCAGTTCTGTAAGCATTCCTGTGAGGAGAAGCACTTCGGAGGTTTGATCTTTCTCCTGAAGACTCTGTTTTCATCATGTTTACTTAAGGAGTGCAAAACCAATGTACATAATGACTGATATACCACTCTCAGTCTTCTGTTACTAGTGAGATTCTGGTTGAGAAGAAAGTGCCTCTCAGGTGTCACTGGTCTCCATCAGGGCCATATTCAGTTGGTATTCTGACAGATACTATCTAAATATGTGCAAGCAACCATGACAGCAAACAAAGTGGCAAGACTGATGGCTTTCCAGAACAAATGTAGATTTAACCTGCAACAGAAAGTACAACTTTTTGAATCGAGTCACACATTTTTATTTCTTCAAAACTAAATCAATTACTTCAATTTTAATAAAGTTATTTGAGACAACTGATATTTAGAATAAAAATTATCAAACAAATGCAAGGATTCATCCGTCACACAGCATCATTATCAAAATACACACATATGTATTAAAATTCTACAGCAGACTCAATTTGCTAAAGATTCAACAATTAGACAGTCTGAAAAAGTTTGTATGCTCACATAAAAGTAAGTTTCCTTCCAAGTACAAGTTAACATGCCACTATGAGACAATGAAACATAGCAGTTTTATGATGTTCATATGTATGCTACGAACATATTACAACATAAACAAATTTGTCTAGGTGAAACACACAATTACAAAGAATAAAATTACAAGGAAAATGATGTCACCAATGTTTCATTGATGTCAAACTTTTTGACTGGAGATGGTAAAGGACAAAATAAAGAGAACTAAAATCTTTGTGTTATTTATGTCTGGGCACGAAATACTTCATGCAAACATGACGACTGTGCTTCCCTGAGCTGCTAACACTGCGATTCCACATAGTATGTCTCTGAACAACACAACAGTATGCTTTTAATGGTGTTTCTATGCAGAGAACGATCATTCAACAATGAAACAACAGCTCAAAAGAATTAGAAAAATTGCACCCAAAGGTATCATTTAGTGTTGAAAATAGTGGAGTGAAATTTAGTAAGACTTGCCCCTTTCCACTTGCTGTATTATTTTAACATGACAAAGAGCATGGAAGCATTTAGTGAACTGCAAAAAATGGAGCTACAGGCTAAATCTCAATCTTCCAGTTCACATCTGCACACTCACAGAGTTGCCAAACCAAAAAAGGCTGCGTTTTAAATATAATAAACTGCATTGAAAGTTACATGATCCAACATGATGAATTCAGAGATTCTTAGTGGGGAGGGGGGAGAGAGGAAGGCTCTGAGTGGTGTTTAAGGGAAAGGATGAGAACTGGGTTTGATTCCAGCCTGAACATTAGCCCAGAGAAATGCAGGAGAACAACACATGACTAATAGAGAGCAAAATCTCTCTCATTAGCGTCCCCCTGTTTCCTTGTCTTTCCTCTAGGCTATAACTTATTGCTGCAAGCCTCAAATGCAATGCCTGTGGGCTGCTGTGCTCCTCACTCATAGGGAGGAATGCTATAGCACTGCAGTCACACCTAGCACTTTAGAGCAGGAAGATTATGGATCAAGTACCTTACATATTTATTCGCCAATCTTTAAGCCTAAGAGGTTACTTTAGACTAAGCAATATTATGCAGCTATTAATGTAAAATCCCCTCATCATCTTCCTAAAACAGAACACTCTTAGATCACCTCCAAACTCAAGCCCAGCTATCCATGCACAAGCAGCAGAGGGTTGCCCACAGCTGTGGCTCAACTGCTGTGCAGGGGCGCTGGAACAATTTGCATAGTGGTGGTGTTGAGAGCCATTGAACCAAACTGTAAACCCGTATATGATAGAAACCACTTCAAACCAGGGGGTGAAGCAGCAGCAGCATCTCTGCTACTGTGGATCAATTTTTAAAAAAGACCAACAATTATGGGGGGGGGAGGCGGTGCAGCAGTTTTTTCTTACCTACCGATCATTTCCCTTTGCCTCCTCCTTTACAGACTCCAGCTGATGTTTCCAACGATTATAAGGAAAAGAAAAAGAAAGGCTAACTTAAGGTAAAAGAATCCTGTCTGGCGTCACTGAGCAAACCCCTCTGAAAGGGGAAGTGCTGCGAAGAACCGGTTTCTCCGAACTGAAAGGCGAGAGGATCCCACACCAGCGTTGGCCCAAGAACCACCTTGCGTACGAGCAGCTGCCCTGGCAATCACGGCAGGGAGCAAAGCTCCGTGGCCATAAACCCCCCTGGCTCTGGCTACAGCGTCTGGGGAAACAAAAGCTCCCGGGCATGTCTCCCCTTGGCGCGCACACAAGCTGCGCCCTAGCCCTAACTTCAGCCCCTGCTCCCCGGTGCGCGCACGGCCCCTTACCCGGGAGAGGAGCTGCACGCCGGGCTGGGCTCCTTCCACCTCCCGCGGCTCCCTGCGCGCTCAGAGCTGCGGCTCCTCCAGCCCCCGGCTCCGACCCGCCTGTGCGAAGGTAGCGCGCGGCTGCCGCCCCCGGCCTGCCAGCGGGCAGCAGCCTCCGACTCCGCTACTCAGCGCCATTGCAGGCAGCGACACGCTCCGCGCACACGGAGCTGGGGGGAGGAGAACGCTCCCGCGCCCCGCCGCCCGCCCAGCGGCTTCCCGGGGGCCGGGCGTGCGGAACGTCGGCCCCGCGCGCGGGGGTGCGCTGCCAGCGGCCGCCGCCGAGCGGAGGCCGAGCGCGGGCGGCGGCTGACAGGTGCCTCACCTCCGCGGCGAGCTGCAATGGTTCGTTCCGCCGGGGAGGGGGCGAGCCACGCTCCCGCTGCAGTCCGGCCGCACAGCGAGCCCGCGGGGAGGGGCGCTGGCCGCTGACCCTGCTACAACTCCCTCCCCCCCCGCCCGGGCGCCTCCTGCCGTGCCGCACTGGGCCCCGAGATCGCCAGACTCCCCCACCCTCCGTCCGGGTCTGCGGGCAGGTCACTTCCTCCCCCTGCGCGCGGGAGAGGCGAGTCCCTCGGCGGTCGTCATGGCACAAGGGCCCCGCGCACACTGGCCGGGGCGCGGGAACGGGCGCGGGCGCGGCGTGAACCCACCAGCCCGCCACAGAGCAGCCCTTGCGGACTGCGAGCGCAGCCGCCGGCCGCTCCCCCTCTCGGGGCTTCACTGGGCGGCAGAGCCCGAGGAGTTCAGAGCCGGAGGGGCGGGGATAGAGAGGCACTTCCATGGGCGCGGGCCGTGCACCTGCTGTCACTGGGATCCCTTTGAGAAGGGGCCCCGCTGGCTGCAGGCGAGAATGATGCTCCATCCTTACCCTTCAGTCGGTGCAGACAGGCAGCGTCCTTAGCAGGCCAGACCGAAACCAGCGGGCTTCTTTTGAGGAAGGGCAAAGCTGCACTTAAGCCTCAATTCTGCAATAAGCGCCACGGGAGAATTCATTGCAGGATCAAGACCTTGGACTTTCCGCCCAGTTAATTTCTTTACGTCAAGTGTCTTTGCACAACGTGCAAGCAATTAAATAGTGGAAAAGATAAAAAGCTGGAGTTACAATATATACTCATTCATCCCCTTAAATTCCAGCAAATGTATTTTTTTGCTGGGTTGAACAGATAGGGCTACACTAGTTTCCTGTTTAAGAGCACGCAAACTGTCCAGCCACTACTGGCATGTCTGTGTTGCTAGGTAAATATTGCTAGTGCTCCAACAGTCCCCACAATAATTTCCAGGTTTTGCACAGATGATAAGAAAAATTCCAGAGTAGGAGATCCAGCAATCTCTCCTAAAGTAGTTTGGGAAACTGGCACTCCAGAAGGTAATAATTTTTAAATCATATAGCAACTCACACATAGAGTACATTAATTGAATTGCTTAAGCGTCCAGGAGATGGCTTGAGGATGTGTATAATAAAAAAATGAAAAAACAAAAATACTACATGTACTTCCAGTCACTTGTGTCTGAATTCCATAAAGATTTAGGTAAGTGTGTAACTTTAAACACAAGTTGTCCCATTGTTTTTTTTTGGGGGGGGCACTAGGGAAAGTGTATAAAGTTACACACTTTCTTAAATGTTTACAGGCTTAAAGCTTTGGTTCTCTAGCGAGTATCAAATATACTCAATTCAAAAATCTCTCTGTTTCTGTGACATTCTATATCCAACACATAAATATTGATGGGAAAACCAGTCCCTTTCAAGATTGATTGCCTATATGATAGTGTTCCTTCTTTTTCAAAGTTATTTTAACAAGCTGACATAGTAAGGGACAGAAATAGAAATGAATTTAACAGAATTGGGATTCTTTTCCCAAACACAAATTGTGCCTTTCCAGAAAATGTTTGCTCTTTGTTTAGGAAAAGAAAGTTTCAGCAATCCAAGTCAATTCACTAGAAAAGTTACTAATATTTAGGAACAAATAATTCCCACCCTTGCATAAGCATGGCAGCATCTATACCATGGGTCCTGATCCATGATTAGGTCTCCTAGGCCAGCGGATCTCAACCAGGGGTACACATAGGTCTTCCAAGGGGTACATCAATTCATCTAGATATTTGCCTAGTTTTACAACAGGCTACATACAAAGCACTAGCGAAGTCAGTACAAACTAAAATTGCATACAGTCAGTGACTTGTTTATACTGCTCTATATACACTGAAACATAGGTACAATATTTATATTCCAATTGATTTATTTTATAATGATATAGTAAAAATGGGAAAGTAAGCAATTTTTCAGTAATAGTGTGCCATGGCATTTTTGTATTTTTATGTCTGATTTTGTAAGCAAGTAGATTTTAAGTAAGGTGTAACTTGGGGATATGCAAGACAAATCAGATTCCTGAAAAGGGTACAGTAGTCTGGAAAGGTTGAAAGCCACTGCCCTACGCCCCGAAAAGCATCAAAACACTCCGTGTATTGCTATGTGGGAGCACAGGCACTTGACAACAGCTAGACTGCGCTGTGCAGAGACCACTGCCTATCGTCCTGACCAATATAGATAGTCTTAATTGTTTATGTGCACTCCCCCATCTGTCAGTATCAATCTGTTGTCTTTTCGCAGTACTATCTCAAGTGAGGTTCCCTGGATCAAGACACAGCAAATAAAATAGGAAAGGCAAGCCAGGCCTTTGGAAGACTTCATTATAGAATACTCAACCAGCACACAATCAAACAGTCAATAAAACTGATGATATCCAATGCAGCAATAGCATTCCTTTTATATGGGTGTGAAACAGGATAGTCTACCACAGACACATTAAGCAACTTGAAAATTTTCACATGCACTCTCCCCTCTCGGGTCTGAAGGTCCACTAGTGAGACAAAGTCTTAAATATTAACATCCTTGAAAGCGCAAAAACAACCAGCATCGAAGCAATGATCATCAAAGCTCATCTGAGATGGACAAGTCATGTTATCAGAATGGATGATTATACATGTCCAAAAAAGTTTTCTGTGGTGAGCTGAAATTTGGAAAATGCAGAAGGAGCAGGCAACGAAAAACTCTTCAAAGACACCATTAAGCAGAATCTCACCTCATGTGTCATAAATATTGATAACTTCAAAGACATAGTCAAGGACAGACCTGAATGGAGATCAACTATCAGTAAAGGTTGTAAATGCTTTGAGGAAAACAGACTTGAAACATTGATTGAAAAAATGCCAAGTGTCATTCCAAGTCTTCAGCTGGAGCTTGCACATTCCTGTGTGACATCTGTTTGCAGTCTTGCTCCTCACAGATAGGATTATGTAGCCACGTGAGAATACATGTGAAGCCGTCAGGTCCTTGTAAGATATGATAGACAGCAAGGTAGATAGTTTATTAACTTCTTGGGGAGGGACTGTCTTTTTGGTCTCAGAGTAACAGCCGTGTTAGTCTGTATTCGCAAAAAGAAAAGGAGTACTTGTGGCACCTTAGAGACTAACCAATTTATTAGAGCATAAGCTTTCGTGAGCTACAGCTCACTTCATCAGATGCATATCGTGGAAACTGCAGCAGACTTTATATATACACAGAGAATATGAAACAATACCTCCTCCCACCTAGCACAATGAGATCCTGGTCCATGACTAGGTTTCCTACATATTACAGTAGTGGTTGTCAATTATTTTTTGTCAAGGTCCAAATTTTGTGATTAAGGTATAGTCAAGGTCTGGACTCCAGAGAAAATAATAAAAAAAACCCAATGATAATAATAAGTAAATAAAAGATTTTGAAGTTCAAAAGCATCTGGCAGTCCGGATTTGGCCTATGGTCCACCTATTGACTACCCCTGCACTAGAGTAATACAAATAATAAAGTCACACAGGGAAATTCTGTGTTCCCTGAATGCTGCTGATACTGATATGCCAGAGTTCTCCTTCTAGCAGCATGCAGGGATAGGGTGTGACAGGTGGGTCTGTGTACTAAAAGGACCAAGTGACTGAAGATCAAGTCTAGGGATCATGCCACAAACACTACTACAATTCAGTGGAGCCATGGAATAACTTCTTCCCAGCCTGCTGAGTCAAAGATTCAAACCCTCAGTACAAAACCTAAAAAGGCCATAGTTCATCTTTAAATAGATATTTAAAAACTGCATGTTCCTCATCAGATTCTAGACATCTAAAGGTAAATCAAATTTTGGCCTAAACTGCTTGACAGTGCCATTGTAAATATCAGTATCAATTTAGAGAAAGTGAGAGTTCTTTGGAAATAAAACCACAAAGAATAACCTCCATAGAGAGTATTGCTTTAACAAAACTGGAAGTCTCCTTTATATGGACCCAACAGAGCGTAGTGATGAATAGAAACTTTAAACAGAAATGTAAATGTCTTATTTACTTTGTGAATACAGAACAAGTATGCAGAGCAGCTAGAAAACAATTTAGCAAGCAAGAGAGAGAGATATCCATGGGAGATTTGACATTCATATTTTATGGTACTGAGAACTGAAATGAATAAACACCTTAACAGGAGATGAAACATGGTTGAAGTGAATTAAAATTTTAAGGAGATTAAATATTGTATTTCATTTTTAAATTTGTACCTGTTACCAGAACTGCATGCTACACATCCACTGTTATAAACATCAAAAATCAGAATTTTTTCTAATTGGATTTTTGCATATAAAACTTTGGGTTCTATTCTTCCATCAGGAATGTGTGTAAACTTTTTTATATGATGTAAATAATATATCAGAGTAACACTACATTACTCTGCCAAATAGTTATACAAAACTGTATATCATACTTCCACAGAGTGAATCTTGAAAAGTTCAGTAATAAATCAAAGAGATCGCATTTCTTACACACTGATGGGATGAGCACACACACAAGAAGCCTGGAATTTCCAGATGGAGAGAGGGAGAGGTTTGTGTATGTGTTGCACCCTTTAAATAAACAGCATGCAAATGGAGATCTGATTTTCAGAGTGCTGGTGGGAAGCACTTTGGGTGGGATTCACGAAAGTGCTTAGGTGCCTAAACCCCAGACTTACATGCCTAAGTCCCACACTGTGATTCACAAATCTCCCACCAAATCCTGTAGGTGCCTAACTCACTCAATGCCTAAGTTTTTCAAAGTAAAAATTCCCTAGACGCCAAAGTTTTTGCCTCTGGGCATGTGTACTGCTGCCTCCCTCTAGGCATCCAGATGCCTATCTCCCACCTAAGCCCCAGTGCAATTCATGAAGCAGGGGAAGATAGTTGTTCCACCACCTAATTCACCCAAGAGTGCAGACACAGTGTGCATCCGCTGGATACACGTAACACATCAGGCCCCATTCAAAAGCCAGGAGGAGGTGATGGTGCCACCACTTTCCACATTATAACTTTTAGCCCAGTGGTTAGAGCACTCAACTGAGCAGTGGAAGACCCAACTTCATTTCACAGCTGTGGCACTGTGTGAAGCCACGAGTAGTTGGAGTAGAGGAACTTGACCCAGGGTCTCCTGGCCACCCACCCCCACATGGGTGCCCTAACTACTGGACTATATAGTCATTCCTTCTTTATCTGGCTCTATGACTCTTTCATTATTTATCCTCAGTGGACGATCTTCAACAGGAGAGAACCCCACATCAGACTATCCCATAGTTCAGTGGTTAGAACACTCAGAGATGGGAGACCCTTATTCAAATCCTTTTTCCCATTCTGGGAGAGGGGGGAATTGTACCAGGGTGTCCCACACCCAACTGAGTGCTCTAACCACTGGGCTAAAAGTTATTGGCAGGGGAAGATAGGGCAGAGGCACCACCATCTCCTCTTCTTCTGGCCATTTTGTGTGGAGCGAGGCCGTTATCTAACACATTTGCAGAAGAAACTACATAGGCCCCTAGGGCCAGGAGTAGGGTTTCTGTTTGAGGATCGTTTGCAAATATAGGTTCCTCCCTGCAGCCTGGACTTAGGCTGCTATTTCAGAGAAAGGGGCAGGGCTTAGCACGAGGGCACCTCCCACAGGTTAGCTGAGGCAAGGAGCTACCTAGCTTTCTAGCTCTTGTGGATCACATTCTAAGGCACCTATCTCTCCCATTCATTTTATAGGGATCCTTAGTGTGTTACCCAGCTTTGTGGATCACAATGATATCTGTGATTTTCTAGGTGCCTAGAAGTTAAGCGCCCCGATGGTAAGCATTGCAACACGTAGGTTCATTCATGGATTTCACCCTGAAGGTGTCTCAAGTTTGGCACCCAAAGTCACTGGTCTCTTTTGAAAATCTTGTCCTACATCTGGATTTACACAGTACCTGTATTACAGCTACATATACTACAGTACAATGCATTTTGTGTTGCTTTAAATAAAATGTCACCATATAAAAGATAAGACCTGCAACTGTGAGTGCAGCCATGCACTCAACTATGTAAATCAAGAAAAATAAGGTTCTTTAATTCTTAGTATTACTATGGCAACCCATTTGTTTGACTGGAAGGTGTCTTTATGCACCATTAAAGCATGGCTGACTTTGCTCTAAATTTCTGAGAAATATTAAAATGCTGCACAGAAAAGACAAGGGGCCATTTTCTGCTCTCATTGACACCAGTGTAAATCCAGAGTCTCTTCACTAAAGCTAATGGAGTTACTCCAGATTTACACTGATTGAAGTGAGAGCAGAATTTCCTGAAGGTGTTATTATGTATAATGGGGTCTGGTTCTCCTTTTGCTAACATCAGTGTAATTCCATTAACTTCAATCAAATTGCTCTTGATTTTTTCAGGTGTCAGAAAAATCAGGCCCAGTATATTTAACTTGACAGTGTCTCTTCAACCTTTTATCAGTGCATGTCCTTCTAACCAGTTTGGATTCAAGGTGCCAAGGCTGATTTATCATTATTTTCCATGTACTGTAGCGTATAAGTGAATTGCATTTGCTTTTAAGCATTACTGTTTGGTGTCATGGATACACTGTTTTGAGTGAATTCAGTGGCTATAAAATGACCAGTTTTTGAGACATGTGTTTTTTTAATTTGCAGAACAGGAGGGTGGGGGATATAGAAGTGGAGGGAACCCAGTTCCGCTTTCTCCCTCCTATTTAATGTATCCCAATCCTTAGAGGATCACATCTTTGCTTAAGAACGTAGTTCAATTTCCATGCATGTTCTGATCCTTGACTAGGACAGTCTTCTATCTGGCTACCCCACATAAACACTAACGAAGAGAGGGACTCTCTTTTGCTATGCAGATCTGCACACCATAAAACACAATTTAGTCTTATTTGTTAACAATTGAAATATGTTTGATAATGAACGAATTCACGATAATGAATATGAATTGATTTTATATAAACTAGCATAAATAAAGAGACTGTATTTGAAAAAGGCATTCATTGTTTATCTGGCTAGGAAGATTCAAATTAATGATCATTCTGTACCAACCTAGCACAAGACAAAAATAAATAAGAGACAGAAGGGTTGCCAACTCATTTGTTTCAAACACCAAGAATCCATGATGCTCAAAATGAAGGAAGCTCATTAGTATCATTCACTTGGAGTATTTTAGAAGGTTGTATTAATTTGATTTAGGACAAGTTAAACTACTTGACAGCTCTGGAACCGTGTCAAAGAGGCCTTTACGTTGCAGTTAGCTAAAAAAAGAACTGCCTCTAATGATAATGAAACTACATGATAAGAGGCCTAGGTCATGCTAATATTTGACTGGCTACAAAGAATAGTAATTGAAGGAAGGTTATTACAATAAGGATATTGTTATATAAATTCAAGAATTTTTACTGATACACAGCTAGTCTGAGATAGCAAAGGGAATTTGTATAGCACAGAGAAAAATTACTGTATATATGTTACAGATTACACACAAAAAGCTATATTAAAAGAATGTTGATTAGGTTGCAAAGACAAACACTTGGAAGTTGGGAAGTGTCATAATTAAGGTTGCTGCTGCAACTTTAATTCTGCCCCACCATGTGTCCATGCTGTGCACCTCATGAGATTAGGGTTTTGTGCGGGTAGGGGGAAAAAGAGGAGAATCTATACTATAATGTACGCATACAAGGGGGCAGAATTAAGGTAGCAGGAGCAAGCATAAGTCTGGCACTTTCTAATTTTTGAGTGTTAGACTTTGCAAATTAAATGACATTCTTGTACTACAGCTTTTTGAGCATAATTTCCTAGGGGTTGTTTTTTATTAAAAAGGTAAAAACAAATTTTGACACCCCCCCTCGCAACCATGCATCATCAGCAGGGTTTGAACACCCTGTACCTTCAGCACAAACTTCTATCACTTGAGCTACAGGACTAACCGTATCAACAGGCAGCAGGAGATGGCTGTTATCCATGAGTGGAGGAACACCTCACTCTGGAGGGGGTTATTAGAGACAGCCAAGCCTTGCTTTCTCTCCCCCACCCTCTCCCTCTAATGCCAGGCAGTGAGAGAGCTCCTAGCATACATGAGGTAAAAGAGCTAGGCCTCTGGGACCACATGCTTGGTTAGGGATTGGGGAGAGACAGGGACCCAAACCAACTCATCCTCTGCAGCATTCCCAGTGCAATGCTTGCCACCTGACTATTTAGGACATTCGTGTTCAATTATTTTTGGCCTGCTGCCAAAATAATCATTAGAAATACAAGTGAGAGAAAAGAAATGGCAAGTTTCAAAATGTATATCAAACCAAAACCTAGATGGAACTTCATTGGACAAAGAAAGGGCACTCCTTACCAAGGGGCTTTCCTCCTGCCATAGTTCAAAAGCCTACCACAAATAATACAGGTGTTAGAGCTTTTCCAAAACAAGGTCTCAAGATCAGAATGGAACCTAAATATAGGGGTCACAGCTCACTACCAGATTGCCAATGGAATATGTGAAGGGATAAAATTTTCATCAGCATGAACTTTATTAGGCTGTTTTACTCACAAATGGCAAAGCTATGAGTGAGTTATTAACAAGCCTCAGTCATGTATTCTGTATATGTCACACTATGGAAAAGTTTAAATTTGGGAGAGTTTTAAATATATCTGTTGGGATTGTTTCTTATATCCACTTACTTGTGAAGGCAGGTGCCTTAATTACCATGAGTCTAACTGTCTAAGGTTCAACGGGAACCATTGAATTGAAACCTCTAAAAACAATGTAAAAGGATTTCTGTATCTAAGACTGTCACTGCTTTAAAATCCAATCTTTCACGCCTTTGCATGACTAGGAGAGCATGCTGGACCCCTTACAGAGCTGGAAATATCCCCTTCATAATAGCATATAACTCCTGTTCTATCCCTGCAAAGATATAAGACCTCAAGAGTTTAAAGCTATGACATTTTTATTTTCAGAAAAAGCTGTCCATTGATGCAGGGCTGAATCTTTTCCATCCTGGTCCTCAAAGTGGGGTGTTAATTTTGTGGGGAGTTCGATATTTGGGGAAGAAGGAAATATTTTTTCTGGCAGATATATTCATTTTTTAAATGGCAGCCATTTAGTTGATTGGGATGTTAGAACAAGTGCCAGAGATCTGGATTAGTGAGCAGAGGGCAAGTAAGGTGGTTAAAGGTGAATGATAAATCTATCACAAACCTTTCCAATTTATCACATAGACATATGTGGTGTATATTTCTCACACAAGTGTTGTAAAGGAGGAGAGATTTAAGGTGAGGACACTTATGAATTACTTCCTCTCTGTCAAGTCCAAACAGCTCAAGTTTGTTAAAGAAGAATAAAATCAAATTGCTACTCTGATATAGTATAAACATGGAAGTTAGCAGATTAACTATCATGCAATCTCTGTGTAAAATATAAACAAAAGGGAGGAAAAGGTGAAGGTGGAGTTCAACTGAGGTGAAGATGGTATTGTGTGGTGGAGAGGATGTGTACAAAAAAAGCCCAGAATAAAAAGTCAGTTGTAGGTCAAACAGTTTTATTTGGTACTAAGAGAGTTCCTGCCTGCCTTCAAATTGGAGCTGGGATGGGTGTTTTGAAAATAAAAATAAATGGACTGCCTGGGCTACAGACTGTTGGAGGACAGTAAGAGAGAAACTCCTGGGGGAAAGCATGTGCAGAATTCATGTCTCCCTGTAGATTTTTATTTCTCCTCAGAAAATATATTCTGCTGGAGAGGCACTGCAGTTACACCTTTTGCCCACAAGGGGCTGCTGTGGTGCCAGAACAGAGGGCAGCCAGCAGAAGATAGGGAGGAGGAGAGCCTAAGTGAGGAGACACAGGATATGGGGGGATAGACAGAGCAGGGCACATGGGGCTGCTGGGGGGGTCACATAAACCAGGGTTCAGAAGGATTAGTTGTGGGGACAGACTGGAGTGGGGCACAGGAGCTAGTAGAGTGACAGCATTGAGCCAGGGGCTGAATGGGAGTGGAGGTGCAGGGTCACATTGGGATGGGGGAGTGGCTAAGTGGGAGTGCAGGGCCACATGAGGATGTGAGGAGCAGGTAGCTGAGTGGGGATGCAGGGCCACATGGGGATGGAGGGAAGAGGGTGCAGGGACACACAGGAACGGGGAAGGGTGTGACATTCTATACCTTGGGCAAGCGTTCTGGAACCCCCATATTCCTCATTTTTATATAATCGTGATCTTACATATAAAGTATGCCTTGTAAGGTATCAGGGGAAAGGTTATGATCTGCTTAAAGTCATTTCTCTATCCATATATGTATATCATTAATGCATATGAAGTTATGAAAATTGTGTTGTACAGCGATCACTAAAAAAATGCTGTAAGTTGGTGAATCAGCCATATATTAGCTCCCCAGAGGAAATAGCAAGGAAAGTAACCAACACCCAGGCGGGGTGTCAATCAACCCATCAACTGGGCTTCACCTGCATCCTGTCATAGAGGGGTGTGGCTGAGTGGGGGTGCAGGGACACATGGGGATGCGGGGGGTGGCTGAGTGAGGGTACAGGGACACATGGGGATGGGGAACAGGGGTGCAGAGACAAGGGCAGATGTGCCTGCCTGAATGGGAGAAGCTAGGGGTCAGCCAGAGTCTGCATGGGGGAGGTTCCCCAACACCTTAACAATCCCACCCCTCCCCACCCCCAAAAACTGTTCTATATTTCTCCCACTTATACCCAGCAACCCTCCCTGTTCAATCCCAGGCTCCATCCCAGCAACTGCTTTCCTCTCCCTTAGCTCCTCTGTTACACCTGTCTCCCCCTTTGCACTGCTTCTGAGGGATGCAGGAAATACGGTTCTGCCGTGGAGAATGAATTATTACTCAGAGTTCTCTATTAATATGCCTAGAAAGGAATCTATTTGTCAAAAAACATTTCCTGAATCCTTTTCTTTGTCTGTATTGTTGCAGACATACTTTCTGATGGATATTTTAAAATAAATTACCAAAATAATTGAAACTGGCTTGATTATATTCTGTTGTTTTGACAAATAAAACGTGCAGAATTTTGCAGAACTTTAAAGTATTGTGTGCAGAATTTTTATTTTTTTGGCACAGAATTCCCCCAGGAGTAGAGAGATCAATGAGGCATGGCTAGCATTGCATGGCACCTCTCAGGCAGGGAAGTGCTAGTGTGATGTCTGTTGCCCAGCTCAGTGGTAATAGGCAAGAGAGCTTTTTTTTTAGTTTTGTGGGTGAAAGTGCCCACTGGGCGTGCAGGCTTAAAAGGCTATGGGTATCCGTTGTTTTTACACAAGTGTATACAGTGAGTACAGAGACTTATTTTACCAGATTGGAGGAGGTCTTGTTTCTCCTGTTATCCCACAGCAACATAAACCAAGATGTAAATGGATATGGACAATAGCACTAGGTAGCAGTAAGTCATGCTGCTGCCAGCAGTGCAGCCATGGTGCCATCCAAGTAATCAGGCGATTTAAACATAGTGCACACACAAAAAGTAATTAGAAACAAGGGGGAGGATAATAGAGCCTAAATTCACTAGTGGTATTACTGGTCAATGCAAGGTATTCTATATAGTCTATAAAGAGCCCTGTATAGGCCATCCAAAATATAGATAAATATATTCCTGCCTACTGTTACCTCACTACTATTTTATGAGTTCTGCCAAGCTTAAGTGAAGTCTTCTGTTTTTAATTATGATCATTTTATACCAGAGTCCACACAACTGCATAACTGCCAAGTCCTAGCCTGATGTCTGAGGGAGATTTGTGCACCAGCTGAGGGAGTTTGTATGGGATGGGAGAGTTTGGCATTTTGTTTCTCCAGTTTTCCTGTCTTTCCCCTTTTCTTACTTGGTCCTTTTGAACCTGTCTTGTTTCCCAGTTCCTCACATCCCTCCAATCCTGCTGATGTGGTGTGAGTTTTGCATACCTTCAAACTGCCAGCCTGCTCCTCTCCTTCAGTCAAACCAGTCATTGGCATATTTCACCACCAGAATCAGATGCAGGGAGTGCTCAGAGGTTAAATGGGGTGATCCTGATCAGCACTTGGTTCCCAAATCTGGTCATGCAATTCAGAAGTGAGAGAGGGAGAGAAATGGACTGAGCAGGTAATGGTGAACTGGAAGAGAATAGAAGAGGACGACACTGAAGTAGGAGAACTGTCCCAAAGGAGGGACTCTCCTTCAGGTGAAAGTCTTGATAGGTCTGCATCTGTACATTAAAACACAGACTCAGCCTGGATGTGGACAGTTAACATGCACACATTCTAGGCTTGCTCTAATTAAAACAGCATATGGCACTATATTTATATTTCATAGATTTTGTTGTTTGTTAAACAATGTTTCCATCAAATATTCTGAATGTCAGACTTTGATGTGAATGTCAGGACAGAGCACATCTGTGATAAGGAGAGAAAGGTTTGCATCTGTGAGTTAAGCATATTGAGCATGAGAAGAACAGAACTGACACAACTGTCACCCGAAAGAAGAAAAAATCATCTTATAAAAGAAAACACACTGGGCCAAATCCTGTAGTCCTTACTAAAGTGAAACTCACCTTGACTCAGGGCACCAAATTCTGCTCTCATTTATATTGGTGTAAAACTATTGACATCATTGAGTTAATCTAGACTTTCACTGGATTCACTGTGCAGTGCCTGGCCCATATTTTTTAATATTGCATTTTGTTAAATTAGAATTGTGAATCTGTCTTGCTAAAACTGAAAACATCCATACACATTCATGGCTGAAATGGGAAAAAACTGTCACCCAACTGTAAACAGCACTAGATTATTTGAATGTTAATGTAAACACTATACTGCTACCAGGGAGGGGGAGAAACGCTGATAAAATATGCATAGTTGTGTCATGGAGGCTTACACTCTCAGTCCCAGCCAGCCCTTTTGGTTGCTGTCTGGAGCATTCCCCGTTATTCTCAAATACCTACTACAGAGAAATACGTTTAACTCAAACACTTCCCTTACCACCTTCTCAGAGGCTGATTAATGGAGTGGTGAAAATAAGAAAATCAGTGCATATCCAGTAGGACTACATTTGAGAGTGGCAGCAGAACAGAAATTTGGAAAGGAATTTTGAGTTGTCTGAACATGGAGGAGAACAAGGGAGTGGCATTGCAAGGAAATAAGAATATCACATTAACAACAGAGATATTGTATCATGTGAGTCTGCACAGTTAAACTGAGTTAATAAAAAGACATCCTCTAGAGAAGGGTGAGAAACCCATTCCGTACAGGGCAGGGCACTGTGCATCTCTCTCCACTATTCAGATGCGCAAGGAGTAAAGCTGAACCATAGTAACTTTTGAGGGCCTGATGCTGCACTTTAAACACAAGTAATCTCTTGTGAGTGAAGTTACTCATGTGAAAGGAATGGGCTCTTGCATTCTTAAAACATCTTAGTAAGTAGGTAGAGTAACAAGCATGTGTTTTCCACAGCAGTTATGCAGTGCATATACATACACTTTTCTTTCCTTGTGAACCAAATCTGAGTACCTGCAATTCCCATTCAGACCATCAGGAGCTGCAGGCATTCAGAATTGCAGGACTTGGTCCTGTGTCTTTTTCTCTGCTTCTTTCACTGCAGCTAATATGAATTGTTCAGACTGTCTTGTCTGGAGAATGAATGACACTTACTGGTCTGGTCTGGCACTGGGTCAGAGACCAACCCCACAGAAATTGTCCTGGGATAGCCAATAGAATAGACTTGGCATGGAAAGGTCAAAGACTAAATTCAGGGTCAATTAACTCTTTGCAGAATAAAATGGAGCATAGCAAGCATCAACTTGAAATCCATCTGGAACTTATATCTGTCACTGTTGATTCATGGAAGGTCATTGGGCCCGCTCGGCTCCGTTGCTATACCCAGTTCTGAAATGAAAACTCTCTTTTCCTGTGCCCAGAGTATGCATCGTTATTCATAACACCTTAACTTCTTCAAAAAGGTGAAGAAAGATACTCCTCCCACCCTGATCACCAGGTAGTAATCTTGGAAATCTTGGGTCTGATTCTGCTTACCTATGAAGTCAGAGGCTTGCCATTGTCTTCCATTATTATTACAACACCAAAAAAGTATGCTTGGTGTTTTATAGAACAGATAATAAGACATAGCCACAGGTAAGTAAAAGAGAAAGGAGCCATCAGGAGTGAAGATTTAATTTTAAAAAGGAAAATAGTTTGGGGATCAGAAGGCTCCTACAACTCATAGAGGTATTGGGGCTCTTAGGTCACTTAAAAAATCTGATCCTTGGGGCAGGTCAAGATACTCTCATTCATAGCCACAAAGCAGATTTTATAACACTAAAGCTAGAGTTAATAGTTACAAACTACATAGAATGTTCTAAGAAATAAAAGACATATATTACTTAAAACTATACACCTCCCATGCCTGTGGCCAGTATTTGTTCATATCATGTTTCAGGATAATCCTATTTTATTCAATTTTTTCAAAATGAAATTGACAAAGTAATTCTGTAAATGGTTCAGACCAACATTTTCTAACACCACAAATGTTTTGTGCTTTGGGCCAGGCCACATTGATATGTACACACACTTACACTTTTTGATATCTGGCTTTGCATATTAAAACAAAACAAGATCTGCAATAGGAAATTAGTGATAGTGCTAATATTCAGGTTCGTATTGCTTAGACGAGTCATTGCCCTATAAACAAATAACTGAGTCAAGTATATTCCAGAATCTTCACTGCAGATTTTGAACAGTTCCTCTTTCAGCTTGTTGAAGGGGAAATGGAGACTATCTCAGACCTAGGTCAGCAGTTTCTCAACCTTGGGGCTATGCCAATGTGGGTGGCTGCTGGGTAGCAGCAAAGGCTCCACAAAAATACAAAAGAGTATATCTTGCTTTATAGTAGGTGGTTGTTAGAACTCCCCCTCATCCTCCTACTACTCAGCCCATAACAAATGCTTCAGGGGAAAATGTGCCTACTACCGCATGCTTCATGGGGTGCAGGCTATTCCTCCTGTGCAATGGTCCCACTCTGTGCACTGGTGCGGAAAGAGGTAGAGCTAAGGCACAGCTTCCTATGCCTCCCACTTTGGGGTGCTGTGCTCTTGCAGAGGAGAAGGGAGGAAGCAATCCCTGTGCTCCCCAAAGTACATGGACTGTAGCTTTGCCTGGCCATACAAGAGATGATAAGGATCCTTGTATTCTTCTTTCATCCCTTCCTGAGCATCCACAGAAGAGTTTAGGTAGGATCTGACCCATTAATAGTTTTATTAAAACACCTTAAAAGAACATGGACCAAATTTTGCTCTCAATAACATTACTACATTTGGTGTAATTCAACTGAAGTTAAGCGTAGCAGTCTGTGGTAAGACACAGCTGAATTACAGAGAGCAGAATTTGGCCCCACTTATTGGGCCAGGTCCTCAATTAGAGTAAATCAGCATAGTTCCACTGACTCCAATGATAACGTGCCAAGTTACACCATCTGATCATCTGGCTCTCTGTATTTATTTCCTAGGGATCTGATTCTGCTCCTGTTGAAGCTGATGGCAAAACTCCCATTGTTTTCAGTGGGTGCAGGAGCAGGTTCTATGACAGATTAACTGGCACTAGACTAGAATATTATCCCAAAAGCCATCTATCCCTAATGTACAGAATCACCACATTTTTTAACTCCACTCCTTTTTTGGGGTGTTTTTCTCCCCAAACTCACCAGTGCTCAATCCTGCTGTTTTCCCTTCTCTCTAACCAACTGTCTTGCCAACTGTCCTGGAACCTTCTGGGCCAACATTCCTTCCCTCTTATAAAAAGGGACTCAAACAAGTTTAATCTCTGACAACACTTATTCAAATGAGGAACCTACATGCTGTACCTCTTTTCAGATACTTTTCTTACTTACTGGTGCTCATACAAAGTCATGAAAGTTATGAGTTTGATGTACTATACACATTGAGAGATGTAGGATATATATATATATATATTAGGGCTGTCGATTAATGGCAGTTAACTCTCAAGATTAATTCAAAAAAATTAATCGTGATTAATCGCAGTTTTAATCTCACTGTTAAACAATAGAATACCAATTGAAATTTATTAAATATATTGGATGTTTTTCTACATTTTCAAATATATTTATTTCAATTACAACATAGAATACAAAGTCTATAGTACTCACTTTATATTATTTAAGAACATAAGAATGGCCATACTGCGTCAGATCAAAGGTCCATCCAACCCACTATCCTGTCTATCGACAGTGGCCAATGCCAGGTGCCGCAGAGGGAGTGAACCTAACAGGTAATGATCTAGTGATCATTTTCATGATTTTTATTACAAACATTTGCACTGTAAAAATTATTTTAAAAAATAGTATTTTTCAATTCACCTCATACAAGTACCGTAGTGCAATCTCTTTATCATGCAAGTTCAACTTACAAATGTAGAATCATGTACCAAAAAAACTGCATTCAAAAACAAAACAATGTAACATTTAGGGCCTACAAGTCCACTCAGTCCTACTTCTTATTCAGCCAATCGCTAAGAGAAACAAGTTTGTTTACATTTATGGGAGATAATGCTGCTCACTTCTTATTTACAGTGTCACCTGAAAATGAAAAGAGATGTTCACATGGCACTTTTGTAGCTGGCATTGCAAGGTATTTACCTGCCAGATGTGCTAAAGATTCATATGTCCCTTCATGCTTCAACCACCATTCCAGAGGACATGCATCTATGCTGATGATGGGTTCTGCTCGCTAACGATCCAAAGCAGTGCAGACTAATGCATGTTCATTTTCATCATCTGAGTCAGACACCACCAGCAGAAGGTTGATTTTCTTTTATTTGTAAAGTGAAAATATTTATAATAAAAAATAAATATAAAGTGAGCACTGTACACTTTGTATTCTATGTTGTAATTGAAATCAATATATTTGAAAATGTGGAAAACATCCAAAAATATTTTTATAAATAGTATTTTATTATTGTTTAACAGTGATTAATTTTTTTAATTGCACAATTAATTTGATTAATGTTTTTAATTGTTTGACAGCCCTAATATGTGTGTGTGTGTGTGTGTGAATGGAAAATGGAAAATAATCATTTTCATGCAGAAACATTTGCTTCATAAAATAAATGGGTTATCATAATTCCTGGGGCAAACCATCACTTTATTGCACCATGATTAAATCCCAAGATAGTAAATGTCATTAAACTCTCATTCAAAACTAAGTGTCTGTTTCCTCTGTCTCACGTCCCCCAGGCTTTCAGTTTTACTTTCTACAGACGTAACATCTCCCAAAATACATATTTTGTTACTAAAGATTACTTAATGATCACAGTGCCATTTCCTGCCAAATCATCCAAATCAAAGGCATATCTGAGTGACACAAATTATCTCATCCTGGCATATGTAGCTGGAAGAGGGAGAGGGAAATGGACATTGGATCCTTTACATAAAGTTTTTCCTTTACTGTATGTGAAATTTTCTCCCTGTCAGACATATTTGACAATGTCACCACAACAATTAGATTTTCCTCCCCCACCATTTATTAGGATCAGACATCCCTTTAAAAAATTAACTCATTTCAAATTCCATGTCCAAATTCAGTATAATGGGATCAGGTTTTCAATGTATGTTGTAATATCTAGGGTCCCTTTATCTTCAGGGACCTCCAAGATTCTTTACAGTTCCCTTCCTAATCTGATTCTCTAAATTCTCTAAATTTTAATGGGTAGAAGATTATTAAAGATCATAGTTTGATTTGACACCTTCCTTTCTTCAAACAGATTCTTAGTTTCTAGTTACTGAGAACCAAATTCTTGCCCTACGTACACAGACAAAAACATAATAATTTTGTCTTTAAGTGGGAATTACATACCTATTAACTGAAACCAGAACTTGCCTCTGAGGCTAAGTGTAGTGGTGGCAAAAACTCCAGTAATTAAGCTACACCAAGCAAGCTGCACTAGTGCAAACTCCCAGTTTAAACAGTGCATGTGTGCGAACCCTGACTTGCACCAGTGCAATTTACCCTGGTTTCAAATAGGGATAAGCTTGTTGAAAGGTATGGTTTACAGTGATGCACTGAGTTTGCACTAGGGCATTTCTTCTTCTCCTGGTAGGATGGGGGGGGGGCGGCGAGAAAGGGATTAACAACCAGATGTAACCACACAACCCTTTCCATATGGCTCAGTGGATATGAGGGTGTAGTATGGAAAGAATGAGAACCACTACGCCAATGGTTTGGTCCAATGCAGCTACACTGACATAGTTACACTGCTAGCTAAAAACCCAGTGTGAGACAAGGTCAGAATCTACGGCCTTGTCTTACATTGATAAGAAAGTTACATTTAAGTTTAATGACAGGTTTCAGAGTAGCAGCCGTGTTAGTCTGTATTCGCAAAAAGAAAAGGAGGACTTGTGGCACCTTAGAGACTAACCAATTTATTAGAGCATAAGCTTTCGTGAGCTACAGCTCACTTCCTCAGATGCATATCGTGGAAACTGCAGCAGGCTTTATATATACACAGAGAATATGAAACAATACCTATTCCCACCCCACTGTCCTGCTGGTAATAGCTTATCTAAAGTGATTTTCAGCACAAATCCAGGTTTTCTCACCCTCCACCCCCCCACACAAATTCACTCTCCTGCTGGTGATAGCCCATCCAAAGTGACAACTCTTTACACAATGTGCATGACAATCAAGCTGGGCTATTTCCTGCATAAATCCAGGTTCTCACATCCCCCCACCCCCATACACACAGAAACTCACTCTCCTGCTGGTAATAGCTCATCCAAACTGACCACTCTTCAAGTTAAAATCCAAGTGAAACCAGAACATCTGGGGGGGGGGGGGGTAGGAAAAAACAAGAGGAAACAGGCTACCTTGCATAATGACTTAGCCACTCCAAGTCTCTATTTAAGCCTAAATTAATAGTATCCAATTTGCAAATGAATTCCAATTCAGCAGTTTCTCGCTGGAGTCTGGATTTGAAGTTTTTTTGTTTTAAGATAGCGACCTTCATGTCTGTGATCGCGTGACCAGAGAGATTGAAGTGTTCTCCGACTGGTTTATGAATGTTACAATTCTTGACATCTGATTTGTGTCCATTTATTCTTTTACGTAGAGACTGTCCAGTTTGACCAATGTACATGGCAGAGGGGCATTGCTGGCACATGATGGCATATATCACATTGGTGGATGTGCAGGTGAACGAGCCTCTGATAGTGTGGCTGATGTTATTAGGCCCTGTGATGGTGTCCCCTGAATAGATATGTGGGCACAGTTGGCAACGGGCTTTGTTGCAAGGATAAGTTCCTGGGTTAGTGGTTCTGTTGTGTGGTATGTGGTTGTTGGTGAGTATTTGCTTCAGGTTGCGGGGCTGTCTGTAGGCAAGGACTGGCCTGTCTCCCAAGATTTGTGAGAGTGTTGGGTCATCCTTTAGGATAGGTTGTAGATCCTTAATAATGCGTTGGAGGGGTTTTAGTTGGGGGCTGAAGGTGACGGCTAGTGGCGTTCTGTTATTTTCTTTGTTAGGCCTGTCCTGTAGTAGGTAACTTCTGGGAACTCTTCTGGCTCTATCAATCTGTTTCTTTACTTCTGCAGGTGGGTATTGTAGTTGTAAGAAAGCTTGACAGAGATCTTGTAGGTGTTTGTCTCTGTCTGAGGGGTTGGAGCAAATGCGGTTGTATCGCAGAGCTTGGCTGTAGACGATGGATCGTGTGGTGTGGTCAGGGTGAAAGCTGGAGGCATGCAGGTAGGAATAGCGGTCAGTAGGTTTCCGGTATAGGGTGGTGTTTATGTGACCATTGTTTATTAGCACTGTAGTGTCCAGGAAGTGGATCTCTTGTGTGGACTGGACCAGGCTGAGGTTGGTGGTGGGATGGAAATTGTTGAAATCATGGTGGAATTCCTCAAGGGCTTCTTTTCCATGGGTCCAGATGATGAAGATGTCATCAATATAGCGCAAGTAGAGTAGGGGCTTTAGGGGACGAGAGCTGAGGAAGCGTTGTTCTAAATCAGCCATAAAAATGTTGGCATACTGTGGGGCCATGCGGGTACCCATAGCAGTGCCGCTGATCTGAAGGTATACATTGTCCATCGTCTACAGCCAAGCTCTGCGATACAACCGCATTTGCTCCAACCCCTCAGACAGAGACAAACACCTACAAGATCTCTGTCAAGCTTTCTTACAACTACAATACCCACCTGCAGAAGTAAAGAAACAGATTGATAGAGCCAGAAGAGTTCCCAGAAGTTACCTACTACAGGACAGGCCTAACAAAGAAAATAACAGAACGCCACTAGCCGTCACCTTCAGCCCCCAACTAAAACCCCTCCAACGCATTATTAAGGATCTACAACCTATCCTAAAGGATGACCCAACACTCTCACAAATCTTGGGAGACAGGCCAGTCCTTGCCTACAGACAGCCCCGCAACCTGAAGCAAATACTCACCAACAACCACATACCACACAACAGAACCACTAACCCAGGAACTTATCCTTGCAACAAAGCCCGTTGCCAACTGTGCCCACATATCTATTCAGGGGACACCATCACAGGGCCTAATAACATCAGCCACACTATCAGAGGCTCGTTCACCTGCACATCCACCAATGTGATATATGCCATCATGTGCCAGCAATGCCCCTCTGCCATGTACATTGGTCAAACTGGACAGTCTCTACGTAAAAGAATAAATGGACACAAATCAGATGTCAAGAATTGTAACATTCATAAACCAGTCGGAGAACACTTCAATCTCTCTGGTCACGCGATCACAGACATGAAGGTCGCTATCTTAAAACAAAAAAACTTCAAATCCAGACTCCAGCGAGAAACTGCTGAATTGGAATTCATTTGCAAATTGGATACTATTAATTTAGGCTTAAATAGAGACTTGGAGTGGCTAAGTCATTATGCAAGGTAGCCTGTTTCCTCTTGTTTTTTCCTACCCCCCCCCCCCCAGATGTTCTGGTTTCACTTGGATTTTAACTTGAAGAGTGGTCAGTTTGGATGAGCTATTACCAGCAGGAGAGTGAGTTTCTGTGTGTATGGGGTGGGGGGATGTGAGAACCTGGATTTATGCAGGAAATAGCCCAGCTTGATTGTCATGCACATTGTGTAAAGAGTTGTCACTTTGGATGGGCTATCACCAGCAGGAGAGTGAATTTGTGTGGGGGGGTGGAGGGTGAGAAAACCTGGATTTGTGCTGAAAATCACTTTAGATAAGCTATTACCAGCAGGACAGTGGGGTGGGAATAGGTATTGTTTCATATTCTCTGTGTATATATAAAGCCTGCTGCAGTTTCCACGATATGCATCTGAGGAAGTGAGCTGTAGCTCACGAAAGCTTATGCTCTAATAAATTGGTTAGTCTCTAAGGTGCCACAAGTCCTCCTTTTCTTTTTGCGAATACAGACTAACACGGCTGCTACTCTGAAACCTGTCATTATGCAAGGCACTGCATTTAGCCGTATGGAGTGGAAATCTATCAACTGAATGAAAAAACTTGTACAGATACAGACAGACATCATCTTCCTTTCCAAATGCAAACAGATGGACATCGTACCAAAAGGACTGAAGGTAAAAAATCCATTACAATCTACATACCACACAGACTATGCTGACAGCTTGTGCCACACGCTCTCAAAGAAACTGCGGAATCACCTGATCAACATCCTCTACAGCAAACAGGGAAAGATTAAGAATGAGCTCTCAAAAATGGATACTCTCATAAAAAACCAACCTTCCACACAAACTTCCTCGTGGCTGGATTTTACTAAAACTAGACAAGCCATTTACAACGCACATTTTGCTTCTCTACAAAAGAAAAAGGACACTAAACTTTCTAAACTACTACATGCTACAAGGGGCCACAGCAATGGTTCCCTCAACCCACCTAGCAATATTGTTAACCTATCCAACTATACTCTCAGCCCAGCAGAAGCAGCTGTTCTATCTCGGGGCCTCTCCTTCTGCCCCTCCACCCCCACGAACATGATACAGTTCTGTGGTGACCTAGAATCCTATTTTCGACGTCTCCGACTCAAGGAATATTTCCAAAATACCTCTGAACAGCATACTAATCCACAGAGGTCTCCCTACCAACACTACAGAAAGAGGGATTCTAGGTGGACTCCTCCTGAAGGTCGAAACAGCAGACTGGACTTCTACATAGAGTGCTTCCGCCGACGTGCACGGGCTGAAATTGTGGAAAAGCAGCATCACTTGCCCCATAACCTCAGCCATGCGGAACGCAATGCCATCCACAGCCTCAGAAACAACTCTGACATCATAATCAAAAAGGCTGACAAAGGAGGTGCTGTTGTCGTCATGAATAGGTCGGAATATGAACAAGAGGCTGCTCGGCAGCTCTCCAACACGAGTTTCTACAAGCCATTACCCTCTGATCCCACTGAGAGTTACCAAAAGCAACTACAGCATTTGCTCAAGAAACTTCCTGAAAAAGCACAAGATCAAATCCGCACAGACACACCCCTGGAACCCCGACCTGGGATATTCTATCTACTACCCAAGATCCATAAACCTGG